>NC_091283.1:424493689-424848689 GCF_032444005.1 Ranitomeya imitator
CCTTGTATACTTTGTTACACACCTGTCCAGGGTATCTCTTGCTCTTCTTCCTTCCCCTGTTTTAGGCTATGTTCACACTTTGCGGATTCCACTGCGGATTTTTCCGCAGCAGAATTCCAAAATCCGCAATGAAAACCCATCGCGGTTTTTACTGCGGATTTATCGCGGTTTTTTCTGCGGTTTCTTCTGCGGATTTTCATCTGCAGTTTCCTATTGGAGCAGGTGAAAATCCGCAGAAAAGAAGTGGCATGCTGCGTAATGTAATCCGCTGCGTTTCCGCGCGTTTTTTTCCGCAGCATGTGCACAGCGTTTTTTGTTTCCCATAGATTTACATTGTACTGTAAACTCATGGGAAACTGCTGCAGATCCGCAGCGGTCAAATCCGCTGCGGATCCGCAGCAAAATCCGCAAAGTGTGAACATAGCCTTACAGGTTGCTCGGCACGGATCAATCTCATCATCTCCCTAGACCTAATTAACACACCCATGTGTCTTGGGATTGAGACTCTTGTGTTCCTTGTTTGGTATGCTCCATTATCAGTAGTACTGTGTTTCAACTTGTATTGATCACTGCTGGGTTCCACTCCATCTGTTCGTGGGCTCCTGAGTCTCCAATTAGTCCTAGTTTCCACGATTCCACCACGTGTCCTTTGGAAGGTACACCAATGCCTGGGATCCATGTTTCCATCTGGACAGAGGCTTAGCAGATCCACCTCACCTGGTGAGCCCTCCCACTTGTTTTTATATTCCCAAAAATGTTAATAAAAACATTCTTTAAAAAAGAAAATGGAAAAAAAAAATGCTGTCAAAATGCTAAAAAAGAAACCACCCTGGTGTCTTTTGAGCCTTCACATTGACTTCTATTATAAAGTACTGAGTAACTTCAGAGCGGAAAACACCTGAAAATTTGTCTTCACACTTCTTTCAGTCGTTTGACATCTTTGGAAATCTGAGCAGTTAAAAGACGTTCCCATGGTGTTTTTAGATAGAAATGCATATGTTCATCCCTTGAAGCATTTAGTACTTTTTCAGGTGGTTCTGTGCACATGCCGTTAAATGGATGAAGTAAGTGATAGGCTTTTGGAAGCAGCTCCATCTTAATGTGAATATTGAAGTTACCCATGATCTATGATGCCAGGGAGCAGAAGGAAGATCACGCAGATATCCCACCGCTGCCACCAATTTGTCAGGAGAACACAGGCGGGGAATCACACAGATCTCCCGACTGGTACCAATTGTCAAGAAGCAATACTCTGCTACCTCCAATCGACACAGTTGACTGTGATAGACGAGGCTACGGCTATTTTCACTACTAGGCCAGTTATTGAGGAACTCACACTGAACATACAGTATGTGCACATCTGATTCCAATGCATGGAATATATATACTGTATATATACGCCGGTACGGTCACTGCCAAACTCCACAATATGACACCAAAATACCTTCTATACCAATATCAAAAACCCAAGGAAGGAAAAAAACTAGGATACACACAGAAAAAGAATGTCCATTCCCAAATGGGTTAAAAATAAATTTTTATTTAAGCAATTTAATAAACAATAGTAATCATATAAATAGTCAAATACGTATTGCACAAAGGGGAATACACAAAATAGGGACGGAAAATAAAAGTGGGACACCCGGAAATTGCAAAGCAATATATAAATTACAATACTGATATAAATTATCTGTTTACATGGGGATATCATGTGCCCAAGTATACCCAATATCAATGTAATTGCAAATAAAGTGCATGTGCTAAAAATATAGTAAAAATAAACCACATGGTTGATATAGACACAATGTGATATCCCTATGAATTGCATAAAGAAATAATGAAACACAGTGTCACATAATTCAGATAATAGATCTTATAAGTACTATCAAAAGCATAACCAAAAACAAGTAAAGCAATGCATATTTACCTCCAAGTGTAGGTATCCAAGTGCCCACCACACCCGACGCGCGTTTCTCCCTGAAAGCTTCATCCAGGGGTCGAAGCAGAAGGAAGATCACGCAGATATCCCACCGCTGCCACCAATTTGTCAGGAGAACACAGGCGGGGAATCACACAGATCTCCCGGCTGGTACCAGTTGTCAAGAAGCAATACTCTGCTACTTCCAATCGACAAAGTTGACTGTGATAGACGAGGCTGTGGCTTTTTTCACTACTAGGCCAGTTATTGGGGAATTCACAGTGAACATACAGTATATGCACATCTGATTCCAATGCGTTGAATATATATACTGTATATATACGCCGGTACGGTCACTGCCAAACTTCACAATAACAAAAGGAACTAGCTGCCACTACCAATCGTTTATACAGGCTGATTGGACAACCGTTACAGGTAGTGTGTGGCCTCAGGGGTGCGGTTTATAGAGTAAGAGGAATGAAGCTATATATATTTCATAAATTTAGTACGAAAAGTTTGCAGTGTTTATACAAATATAGAAATTTGTCACAAAATGGTAGCAAAATAATTCAGCATATGCAACTACATAAAATAAAAAGGCATAACAAAAGAAAAGTACGGTACTAAACCTGTGTCTCAGAAATGATGCAGATCGTAGAGGAGGGAAGCTCTCCTTTTAGGTAATTGGTACAGAACCACAGAAAACTGTCTTTTAGGTCTGACAATGACAAAAACTCAAAATCTGCTTTTATTGGATAAAAACCACGTCCCCATACTTCTCCTTGGGTGCTCATATGGGGGCTCGTCATGGGATGTGGCTAGAGTCCCAAAAATTAAGAGATCCCTAACTTTCAGGATGTTTTGGCCTGGAGGTCTAAGGCGAGAGATATTAATAAAGTAGAGGAAAAAAAAAATCAGCTCACCATGTCTTTTATCTTGACCTCCTGTGTGATCACCAAACACCTCGCACGGACCAGGGTGAAGTAGCCACAATGAATCCAACAGAAAAGCAGGTGTGTCCAGCGAGTGGTGAAGGTAAAAAATAACTTTTAATGTAAATTAATTAAAAATATATCCATATATATGGTATCCAGCACTCAGTACACACTGGCTATAGAACCTAATGACGATCTACGCATTTCGACCTGGTGGTCTTAGATGATTTTTAGGACTCTGGGAGTCAGACTCTCACAAATCTGATATGCATGGCCTATCCTAAGGATAATCTATCACTATCAAAGTCATGGGATGGGTGCTGCTTTGGTTAGTGGGATATCCTTGTCAGGCGCTGGTTGGGGCATCATTGTTGTCTTGTAACTTGGTCAGTGTTTTTGGGCTGCGGTATGATAGGTCCATGTATCAGTGAAAAGCAGACCTTGTAAAAACAAATGCATAAACATTGCATAGTGAGGAGTGAGGAGCGCTGCTGCACCCCAGTAATTGAGTAGAGATTGCTACACGGAGTTTACTGAATGATTTGCTGTAATTCTGCTGAACGTTACATCCTGTACTGATAAATCTCACAGGAAGCAAAAGTCCATCGAGGGAACCTCCACAGGTCCCAGCTCCAGGAGAACCAAGGTCACCAGAGGTGTCATGTCCTGATATGTGCTGTATCTAAGGTTAAATGGCTGCTGCACTGTATTATACCAATAACAGATAGCACTGGTGGCAGTACTTATTACTGGATGTAAGATAGCACTGTATGGTGCGAGTAATTATTACCTTATGTAAGATAGTACTTGTGGTGTAGTGACCAATGGTACAGCCAGGGGGTGCTGTGTGCGCGCTGCAAGATGCACTTGGAGACATAATTCTGATGAGACAAAGTCCGGCAGTGTTGTGAATGGCCGATATGTGTCGCAGAGGGAGTCTGCGTGGTAAGTCTGATGCAATATTGTTGTTCTGGGACCTGTAGTCCCTCAAGAGTGTGTATATGTATGGTGTAGTTGTAAGGGAGACTTACTAGGCTAGTTGTGTGAGATGGGCGGGACAAACTAGCCACACCTCCACACTCCCACCTGTGGGAGTGGTTAGTACTATATAATGTGACTGAGGTCTGGTCACATGGTCTTGGAGTGTGGACCTGAATGGTCTATGCTGGAAGGTCCTGGAAGCCTGTGTTGGAAGTCCTGGAGTATAGGATTCCTGAAGAGCACACGGCAGGGCTCTGGACCTAGCACATGCCAGTGTGTGGAACGGATGGAGGTCCGTGTTGTACTGACCGGGATCAGAGTGAGAAACGTCTGAAGGATACCTCTGTGGAGGAGAGGTATCTGAGAAACCTGTGCGGCACCAACAGGTAACGGAAAGGGATCCGTGTTATGCTGACCGGAGTTAGAAGAGAGAGACATTGTGTATGGGGCACCTCTGAGGCCAAGAGGTGTCCAGGAACCTGTGAAGGTCGCCAGCAGGTAACGGACGAGGTCCGTGTCTTATGCTGACCGGGGTCAGAGACGAACTGTGGTGAAGTTGAATATGTCCAGATGGTGTTCAAGCTGTTGCCAAGTTCCTGAGGATGTGCTTTATGTCGTGTGAAATAAACCTAGAGACTGTGTTTTATAAGAAATCCGTGCCTGAGTGCGTTAATCCCATGCCATGCGAGTGTCCCCCAAGACACGTAGTAGGCGCTATGCTACATACTGTATGGTGCGAGTAGTTATTACCGGATGTAAGATAGCACTGTATGGTGCGAGTAGTTATTACCGGATGTAAGATAGCACTGTATGGTGCGAGTAATTATTACCGGATGTAAGATAGCACTGTATGGTGCGAGTAGTTATTACCGGATGTAAGATAGCACTGTATGGTGCAAGTAATTATTGGATGTAAGATAGCACTGTATGGTGCGAGTAGTTATTACCGGATGTAAGATAGCACTGTATGGTGCGAGTAGTTATTACCGGATGTAAGATAGCACTGTATAGTGCGAGTAATTATTACCGGATGTAAGATAGCACGGTATGATGCGAGTAATTATTACCGGATGTAAGATAGCACTGTATGGTGCGAGTAGTTATTACCGGATGTAAGATAGCACTGTATGGTGCGAGTAATTATTACTGTATGTAAGATAGCACTGTATGGTGCGAGTAATTATTACTGTATGTAAGATAGCCCTGTATGGTGCGAGTAATTATTGGATGTAAGATAGCACTGTATGGTGCGAGTAATTATTACTGTATGTAAGATAGCCCTGTATGGTGCGAGTAATTATTGGATGTAAGATAGCACTGTATGGTGCAAGTAATTATTGGATGTAAGATAGCCCTGTATGGTGCGAGTAATTATTGGATGTAAGATAGTACTGTATGGTGCGAGTAATTATTGGATGTAAGATAGTACTGTATGGTGCAAGTAATTATTGGATGTAAGATAGCACTGTATGATGCGAGTAATTATTACTGTATGTAAGATAGTACTGTATGGTGCGAGTAATTATTGGATGTAAGATAGCACTGTATGGTGCAAGTAATTATTGGATGTAAGATAGCACTGTATGGTGCAAGTAATTATTGGATGTAAGATAGCCCTGTATGATGCGAGTAATTATTAGATGTAAGATAGCCCTGTATGGTGCGAGTAATTATTGGATGTAAGATAGTACTGTATGGTGCGAGTAATTATTGGATGTAAGATAGTACTGTATGGTGCGAGTAATTATTGGATGTAAGATAGCCCTGTATGGTGCGAGTAATTATTGGATGTAAGATAGCACTGTATGGTGCAAGTAATTATTGGATGTAAGATAGCCCTGTATGATGCGAGTAATTATTGGATGTAAGATAGTACTGTATGGTGCGAGTAATTATTGGATGTAAGATAGTACTGTATGGTGCGAGTAATTATTGGATGTAAGATAGCACTGTATGGTGCGAGTAATTATTAGATGTAAGATAGTACTGTATGGTGCGAGTAATTATTGGATGTAAGATAGTACTGTATGGTGCGAGTAATTATTGGATGTAAGATAGTACTGTATGGTGCGAGTAATTATTGGATGTAAGATAGTACTGTATGGTGCGAGTAATTATTGGATGTAAGATAGTACTGTATGGTGCGAGTAATTATTGGATGTAAGATAGTACTGTATGGTGCGAGTAATTATTGGATGTAAGATAGCACTGTATGGTGCGAGTAATTATTAGATGTAAGATAGCACTGTATGGTGCGAGTAATTATTGGATGTAAGATAGTACTGTATGGTGCGAGTAATTATTGGATGTAAGATAGTACTGTATGGTGCGAGTAATTATTGGATGTAAGATAGTACTGTATGGTGCGAGTAATTATTGGATGTAAGATAGTACTGTATGGTGCGAGTAATTATTGGATGTAAGATAGTACTGTATGGTGCGAGTAATTATTGGATGTAAGATAGTACTGTATGGTGCGAGTAATTATTGGATGTAAGATAGTACTGTATGGTGCGAGTAATTATTGGATGTAAGATAGCACTGTATGGTGCAAGTAATTATTGGATGTAAGATAGCACTGTATGGTGCGAGTAGTTATTACCGGATGTAAGATAGCCCTGTATGGTGCGAGTAATTATTACCGGATGTAAGATAGCACTGTATGGTGCGAGTAGTTATTACCGGATGTAAGATAGCACTGTATGGTGCGAGTAATTATTACCGGATGTAAGATAGCACTGTATGGTGCGAGTAATTATTACCGGATGTAAGATAGTACTGTATGGTGCGAGTAATTATTGGATGTAAGATAGCACTGTAAGCTGTTAATCATTTTTTTTTCTAACAGCTTTTGGCTTGATCTCGAGCCATGACGATTTGATGGATAAATGATCTGTAGAAAGATCGATCTTATGCATCCCTACATAGGACCACCAGGGCCTTCTTTGCTTTTACCTTGATGGTATCAAGCTATCAGGTTGCTGGTCTTCCTCTCTGCCTTGTTCCCTCTATTCTTCCGACCATGATGTCCTTCTCCAGTTGACGCTCTTTCTATGATGTGTCAAAAGTAGGCAAGTCATAGCTTATTAGCGGATGCAAGATAGTAATTTATGGTGTGAGTAATTATTACTGGATGTAAAATAACACCTTATAATGTTACAAAGTATTGCTGGGTGTAAGACAGCAGTGTACGTTTTTTGTAATTGTTCGCAGCTTTTTTGAGCCATGTTTTATTAATATATTAAAGGGAAGCTTTCAGGACTAGAGATGAGCAAATCTGAACTGTAACGTTTTGGGGTTTGTACCGGAGACCTAGTGGAAGTCCATTTTGCAATTCGGGGAGGAGATAGAATTTTTTTTTCCAGCTCCAAAGTTTGTGTCCTTATTGGGGTTGAAGTTTGGGTACAGTTCTGGTCGAACACTACGAATCCAAAATTTCACAGGTCCGCTCATCAGGACAATTTTGACTGTATAGACAGTAGTACAACAATAGAAATAAAATCCATGCAAAACTGGTAGGTTGTGTATTATTTGCTGCCACTGAGATATCAAGCTTTCAGGTCACATGAAAATTAGGCAAGAAGTGCATTGTGGGAGGGACGATGCGCTTAATGCACTTCCAGGCTAATTAGCATGTGGCTTCAAAGCTTGATATCTCTGGTGCACTACAGGTATATATTACTAAGTGCATGGCCATCATGAAAATTTGATTTGTTACTTTTATATCATGGATTATTGGATTTTATTTAATCTGGATTATGGGATTGTAATCTCGTGTGTGTTAGGGACGTGTGGATAATTGCCTCTTGGTAACATTATAGGTTTAATTCTCGATTTGCTTACTCGGGTGCGCGGAGCCCAAGGCACCAGACAATCTGTGCAGGAAGTGCCAACCGCATTGGCGGGAGGGCCTGGTATTGTGGGGGATTACATGGATGGGAAGGGGTCCTGTCGCCTGTGGTATGTAATGCCTGGATATGCCAGTGCTGCAGATGTGACCGTCCCGAGTCATTTGTCATTCTCAAACACCCAGGTTATAATATTGGCCTCATTTTCTCATCGAGGTCTCCTCCAGTGTCCGGGCCCGAGTGTCACCATGGTTACTCTGTGCACTGATCCACACACATTGCACATCATTGCATTATCCCGTCACTGAGAACCGCTCCCAGCCGATCATTTCGGAATGTGACTCATAGTTGCTTTTATTCCCAGACTTCCATGCTGTTTGCCATTCGCTTTCCTAGTAATATACAGAATAGGTGACTGGTAGCAACGGACTGATTGAATAATGGCGCATACGCGGCAGCTGGACGGACGATAAGCCATAGGAATAGGCGGCTATTGACGGTGAAGAAATAGTGATTACTAACAATAATAAGCATTTAAAGAGGATCTGTCACTTCTCAGAAATATTATCATTTTTACCTGTAAAAATGGGGCTGTTCTCCTTAATCTAGCATTGGTTTTTTTTTCTGCACCTTTTTGTTCCTGTAACATGTCTTCCTCTCTTCTATATGTGTATCTGGGTTTGTTAACCAAGTGAAAGTGGTTCTTTGCTCTTTTTGACAGATGAAATCTTGAGAACCACAAGCGGTTGGCTGAAAAGTCTAGATTTACCGTATATAGAAGGAAGAGGAGGCCATATCTCAGGACAGTAGAGGCGCAGAAACTAAATAAAGGCAACCCTTGATTCAGGAGAACAGCGACATTTAGTCTATGTAAAAAAAAAAAAAAAATATATATATATATATATCGTATATATATTTATGGCAAGTGTCAGGGGACTCATGTGCTTGACGCCTATGCTTACATGCATTGTTTTTGCCCCAGCGATGCTGTTGCTCTTCAAGAGTCTCATTTGCCTTTGTTGTCTTCGACATTGTGCCTTTGCTGCTTTCCTTTCATTGTTATTGGCGTACTTTTTAGGAGGAGCCATGTTGGTGTTGATATTTGCTTTTTAAAGGGGTTTTCCCACGAACTAAAGTTCATTTTAAAAATTGTATGTGTCTGACTGTGTACAGAACATACCACAGCTCCTGGGCAGGGGAGGAAGCAAAAGACAATACTGACATTACAGCAGGAGATTGCAGAGGATACATTTTGTGAGGTAAAATATTGTTTAAAAACAGTCAGTGAAATATTTTACCTCACAAAATGAATCTTCTGTGATCCCCTGCTGTAATGCCCAGGGGATGTGATATGCTCCGTACACAGTCAGACACAGACAGTTTTTAAAATGAATTTTCGTTTGTGGGAAAACCCATTTAATGTGACTGGCTTCCTCTGCCTGTAGACACGTCGCGTATCTGCGATATATATGTACCGTATATATTTATGGCAAGTGTCCGATCCTCTTTACAGAGGTTATAAGTTTCTAGAGAAAAAAAACATAAGCAAATAAAGAAAATGAGAAAGAACAATACTTGTATCTTCTTTTCCTCACCCATCCATCACTGTGCTAAGGCGATCCTACCGATTACAAACAGCCAGCATGTGACTGCTGCAGCCAATCAGTGGCTGCAATGATCACGGGCTATGCTACTTGCATTATGATTTGTTCTGAATGCGACCTCTGTCCACAAAATGGTGACACTATATAATCGTTTTTGAATTTGTCGCTTGGACATTTCTGGATAGAGCAGGGGCCAATACCTTTACATTTACATTAATATTACTATTTTCTTAAAGGTTACCTGTCACCAGGTTTATATACTACAACCACTTTTCATTTACCTTCAAAAGGACATAATGGACATTTCTGGACTGTGCTCGGCGCCTTCTCTTTCCCCAAAATCACCGTCTCTTCTGCCTTGATTGCCGCAGCTGATCCCCACAGATGGCTGCCCATGTGCAGCTCCTGTTCCCTACCGTGCAGTCGTGAGAATTGATCAAACTGTGGTTGATCTAGGAAACGTTAGTTATGTTGATCAAGGCAGGAGAGACGGTGATGGCTGGGACACAGGAGGTGTCCAGTACAATCTGGATACACCCATGGGACCAGACGGCACCGATTCTTAAGTGTGCGGTGCAGCTTAGACTCTTATGAACAGGTTGACAACTGAAAGGTGGTATAGTTTGTATAGGGAGAAGCAGGTGACAGGTTTCCCTTAAAGGGTTTGCCCAGTTTCTCTTTTTTACTTTCCAGCTGGTTCCCAGTGATAGTCCAAGTTACTTTCCAACTAGTTTTTGCCCCTATTCAGCACTGTGCCCTGCAGTCACTTGATTCTTCAAGCGTTGTCTGTGTAGCTCTCCGCTAACATAACGTCATGTAGTGTAATAGTGGACCTACAAAGCCTTGATTGCTTTGTCAATGGGACGTCAGCATCATCTATGATTGACATTCCTTTCCCGCGCTCTTTTCGATTTGGGGGGACGTGTTTTGACTGTCCAGAATCAGACGAGAAAAAGCGAAGCCCAATCAAAAGTCTAGTGGTATGCGCCAAGTTCACTCAATTCACTTGGAGTTCTTCAGCACCTGGGTTCTCGGGATCAGTGGGGCTCCCAGATGTCGGACGCCCCCAGCAATTAGGAAGTTACTCCGTATTCCATTGATAGTTGATAACTTTCATACTTGAGAATACCCATTTTACTGACTCTCCAGTGTGTCTACCATTCTCCCCCACCTTGCTTCAATGCCTGGGCAGAGTTCTATTTCCCGGTAGTGTAAGGTTTCCTGGGCAGAGTTCTATTTCCTGGGCAGAGTCCTGGTAGATAATTCAAGAAAAAGTCTGGTGTAGTAAAATAGACGGCAGATTTATGATTTGCTGACTATCCCATTAACCACCTAGAATGCTTTCCAGACATGAGCTCACCCTGCAACTAATTGAGACCTGGAGCTTAATCAACATTATCTGTTATTGAGCAGTGGCCGATGCCAGCACCGCCTCTGAATGAACCTACGAGGAGTCTGTCGATTTATTACTATGACTGCAACCCATAACATGCGATGATAATGACGTAACATTATTCTCACACATTGAACACATGTGCCTAAAACCACACACTGTACACAAATGTACCTACAACTGCACACACGATAAGCACATATAATGTACTTACAACCACATTTGTACATATCTAATGTTACGTATCTACAGTCGCACACACTTTACATACACACTTGTAACCACATTCACTGTACCCACGTACCTACAACCACACACCCGTGCGAATGTTTATCTGCAATCACACACACTGTGCACAGTTTACTTACAACCACACACTATACACACATTATGTCCTTAATCATACACTGTACACGTGTACCTACAACCACACGCTGTACAGAACCACACACTCTGCGTACATGTACTTACGACCACGCACTCTATACACATGTACTTACAATCACACAATGTACACATGTACTCACAATCACATACTGTACCCATATGCCTACAGTCACATCTTCTATAAACATATCGCATCTACGACCTACATCATTGTACACATATAACTATAACATCATATACACATACCTACAACCAACTCCTGTACACAAGTACCTGCAATCATACACAGTATACACACATTATACCTACAACTGCACACTGTACACATGTACCTTCAAGCAAACTTACGTTATAAACATGTACCTATTATCACACGCTGTACAAACGTACTACAATCACACACTGTACACACATTGTGCCTACAACCACACACATTGCATCTACAACCACACACACTGTACACACACCTACACACATACATTGTATACACCTAAACACCCCTAAAATCACATTTTTTACACACCACCTACAACCATACACACATTGTACATATGCACGAACACACTGTACACACATTGCAAACATGCCGAACACACTGTACACACATTGTAACTACAAACACACACTGAACACAATACCCTGCAACTATCTTGGATCTAGATGGGCAATCCCGAATTTGGAGGGCTGTTCCTGATTGTTGGGGATATGTTTCAAATTCAACTGTATTTGTACTGGCAGAACACAGATGCAGTTGAACACAATGGTGGAGCAGAGAGCCGACAGATACCTGCTTCACCATTCAGTCAAGGTAGAGACTAAAGCAACTGCAAGGACCTTCAGGTCATGTGACATTCTCAGGTTTTTTGGTCCACAGAGAATCTGGACACACATCCAAGTGGGATGCTTGTGTAGAGACATCATACTATGTGGGGTGGAAACTGGGGCATCATGCTGTGTACGAGAGGGGATGTAGGGGACATTACACAGTGTGTGAGTGGCAGTGAGGGAATCATACTGCGTGGAGGGGAGGGGGCTTTGGAGGCTTCATACTGTGTGTAGGGGGTATCATACTGTATGTTGAGGACACTGAAAGCATCATACTGTGTGTGGGACACTGGGACATTATGCTGTGTGGGAATATCTTTTGGTGGCTTCCTATTGTGTGTGAGGAGCAGAGGGGGCATCATACTACGTGGGTATATCATTCTATGTGTGGGGAAATCTACAGTAGAGACATTATACTATGTTGGTGGAATGTAGTGTGGTGGCTTGATACTGTTTCTGAGAACTATGAGGGTCATGAAAGGATACCATATTGTCTGGGAACACTAATGAGCTTCACAAGAATGATTATTCCTGTTTGTACATATAAAAGACTGGGTTAGATTAGAGAAGTGGCATAGCATAAAATATACATTGACTTGGCGTGCCTAGTATTTGTCCCTCTTATCTTTCAATGTTGGAAGGGATGTGCACAAACATGTACCCAACAACCACACACACTATACACACATTGTACGGAACAACCACACACACTATACACACATTGTACCTGCAACAGCGCACATTGTGCACACATTGTACTGACAACCACACACAGACCATACATTGTACATACAACCACACTGACTGTACCTATAATTTCACATACACACACTGTTCGCACACACACACACACACACACACACACACTGTACACACATTGTACTTACAATGCGACACTGTCAGAGATACCGCTGTAGCTGTTGCTGTGACCATGAAGCAGGCACAGCTAATATTCTTCACATCTTTATCATATGCGGTGACCTCTGGAAATACCATGTAATCTTCTTACTCCAATAAAAATACAAATGTATAAATTAATCTTCTTATTGTGACTGGGAGAACACCCTGAGCGCTGTTAATGCTCACTGTGCTGCACCATATGCACCAATACTGCAGAGGTGTGCAGGTCTGCAATCAATCCTGGTAACCACATTATCACATCACCAGCAGCAAAAGAGGCCTCACAAAACACATTCACCTCATCATTACTAACATAATGCTTACAAAAAGCCAGGGTTGAGCCAGCATAATTTACACTATATATACGTATAAGGAGGTTGGGTCAATAAAACATGGCATGAATCAAAAAAACGCCACACACCCAGTGTTACATGCAAGAAAATGCTAGTAAGATGCCAAAGAATTATGGACATATATAAGGTACAGTACACTATATATACGTATATAAATGTATATACAGTAGCAGGTGCCCAGGTTATACCAGTATGATCCATATCACTATATACAGATGATGTAACTTATACCTGCTGTACATATATAATTATATACAGAATATACCCGGGTTATACCAGCATTCACCATATCACTATATACAGAGGATGTATAACTTATACCTACTGTAATTATATACAGAATATACCCAGATTATACTACTAATAATAATCTTTATTTTTATAGCGCCAACATATTCCGCAGCGCTTTACAGTTTAACAGTTTCAAACACAACAGTCATAAGTAACAATGTTAACAATACAATAATTAAAGCAAACATAAGACGACTCTGCTCGTGAGAGCTTACAATCTACAATGAGGTGGGGGAGATACAAAGTACAGGTGTGTAATTACAATGATGTATTTACAATGATGGTCCAGCCATCTTCAGGGGGTGGGGGTAGATGGAGATAGTGAATGGGCTACACATAAACATAAAATGACTGATTAGGGAATGTGATAGGCCGCTCTGACCAAATGTGTTTTGAGGGAGCGCCTAAAACTATGTGAATTGTGGATGGTCCTAATATTTTGGGGTAGAGCATTCCAGAGGATTGGCGCAGCACGGGAGAAGTCTTGTAGTCAGGAGTGGGAGGTACGGATTAATGCAGAGGTTAGTCGAAAGTCATTTGCAGAGCGCAGCGGTCGGTTAGGCCGCTAGACAGAAATGAGGGAGGAGATGTAAGGGGGTGCTGCACTGTGGAGAGCTTTGTGGGTGAGAACAAGTGCTTTGAATTGGATTCTGTAATGAATGGGCTGCCAGTGTAATGACTGGCGAAGAGCGGACGCGTCCGAGTAACAATTAGCTGGATAGACAACCCTGGCTGCTGCATTAAGGATAGACTGGAGAGGGGAAAGTCGAGTAAGGGGGAGGCCAATTAATAGAGCGTTGCAGTAGTCCAGGCGGGAGTGGATCAGGGCGACAGTGAGGGTTTTTGTTGTTTCCCTAGTGAGAAAAGGGCGGATTCTAGAGATGTTCTTTAGTTGTAAGCGGCACGAGCGGGCAAGAGATTGTATATGGGATGTGAAGGAGAGATCGGAGTCGAATGTGCCTGCTGCTGGGGTGCTATTATGGTGCCACCCTTGGAGAGGGAATTGTCAGGTTTAGGGAGGTTAGTAGAGAGCAGACATGATGTCGGAGACTGCGGACAGTCAGTGGCGTTCTGTAGTACAGCGGGGGTAAGGTCAGGGGATGACATGTATAGTTGTGTGTCATCAGCATAAAGATGGTACTGAAAGCCAAATCTGCTGATGGTCTGTCCAATTGGGGCCGTGTAGAGAGAGAAGAGAAGGGGCCAAGGACTGAGCCCTGAGGTACCCCGACAGTGAGAGGAAGAGGAGACGAAGTGGAGCCAGAGAACAGAACACTGAAGGAGTGGTCAGAAAGATAGGAGGAGAACCAGGAGAGAACAGTGGCCTTAATGCCTAGTGACTGGAGCCTAGAGAGTAGGAGAGGGTGGTTAACAGTGTCGAAAGCTGCAGAAAGATCGAGAAGAATGAGCAAAGAGTGGTCACCATTACATTTTGCTGTCAGAAGGTCGTTGGTCACTTTGATGAGTGCAGTTTCTGTCGAGTGTAGGGGGCAGAAGCCGGACTGTGAAGGTTCTAGGAGGGAGGGAATGGAGAGGTAATGAATAAGGCGGGAGTTTACTAGGGGCGCCAAGAGTTTAGAGATGAAGGGGAGGTTGGAGACCGGTCTGTAGTTATTTGTGCAGGATGGGTCAAGGGTGGGTTTGTTTAGTAACGGAGTAATGATAGTGTGTTTGAAGGAGGACGGGAAAATGCCTGAGGAGAGTGAGAGATTAAAGATTGTAGTTAGGTGAGTAGTGACGACTGGAGAGAGAGACTGGAGGAGATGAGAGGGAATGGGGTCAGTAGTGCATGTAGTCGGACGAGAAGAAGAGAGGAGTCTGGAGACTTCTTCTGTGATAATAATAATAATCTTTATTTTATATAGCACTACCATATTCTGCGGCGCTTTACAGACATTATCATCGCTGTCCCCATTGGGGCTCACAATCTAAATTCCCTATCATTATGTCTTTGGAATGTGGGAGGAAACCGGAGTGCCCAGAGGAAACCCACGCAAACACGGAGAGAACCCAGGACTCCAGCGCTGCAAGGCTGCAGTGCTAACCACTGAGCCATCGTGCTGTGATGGGATTGAATGTGGAGAGTGAGCCAGGGGAGATGCAGGGAGGGATGGGAGTCACTGAACTTGGTGATTGGGAGTGGATTTCCTGACGGATAGGATCTATTTTCTCTATAAAGTGGGAGGCCAGGTCATCAGCACAAATGTCTGTGATAGGGGTTTGTGCTTTTGGCCTGAGGAGGGATTGAAAGGTGTCAAAAAGTTTCTTGGGGTTGTTGGATAGTGAGGAGATCAGGGTGGTGAAGTAGGTCTGTTTGGCGAGGTGAATGGCAGAGTTATAGGTTTTTAACATAAATTTGAAGTGTATGAAGTCTTCTGGTGTGCGAGTTTTCCTCCATAAGCGTTCAGCACTCCTAGAGCATCGCTGGAGAAATCGGATTTGCGATGTGAGCCAGGGCTGTTTCACTCTGTGTTTGGAGGTTCTGAGGGTGAGGGGAGCTACTTGGTCCAGGGTGCTTCTAAGAGTGTCGTTGTAGTGATGTACAGCCAGATCAGGACAGGAAAAAGAGGAGATTGGGGACAGTGATGAGTGTAAGGAGTCTGAAAGTGTATGAGGGTTAATGGCTTGTAGATTTCTGACTGAATGGTACTGTAGGTAGGAGGGTGCTGGGGTGAGCGAGGATTTTTGAGCATGAAGTAGAGAATGTTGTGGTCAGGAAGGGGAAGCTGTGAGTTATTTAGGTAGGAGATTGAACACAGCCGGACAAAGACGAGGTCAAGGGTGTTACCATCCTTGTGTGTCTCAGAGGTTGCGAGCTGTATACTAGCATGCTCCATATCACTATACAGTATACAGAAGATGTATAACTTATACCAGCTGTACATATATAATTATACTAGATGGTGGCCCGATTCTAACGCATCGGGTATTCTAGAATATGTATGTATGTATGTATGTACGTCGCGCTGTGAGTGGGGGTTAAATTCCGCGCCAATATCGCTGATTGGTCCGTTCGCGGTCACGAGACCGCTAAGTCATCTGGGTAATTTTGCAATGCATCTCTGGGAACGGAAGCTGCCGAGAGCATCGGGAGGAGCGGGAAAGCTGCAGAGGCGACGGAAGGTGAGAATAGCATGATTTTTTATTTTTTTATTATTTTTAACATATCTTTTTACTATTGATGCTGCATCAGGTGACTGACTTGGCCATTCAAGAATATTCCACTTCTTTGCTTTAATAAACACCTGGGTTGCTTTGGCTTTATGTTTTGGGTCATTGTCCATCTGTAGTATGAAACGACGACCAATCAGTTTGGCTGCATTTGGCTGGATCTGAGCACACAGTATGGCTCTGAATACCTCAGAATTCATTTGGATGCTTCGGTCCTGTGTCACATCATCAATAAACACTAGTGAACCAGTGCCACTGGCAGCCATGCGTGCCCAAGCCATCACACTGCCTCCGCCGTGTTTTACAGATGATGTGGTATGCTTTGGATCATGAGCTGTACCACGCTTTCGCCTTACTTTTCTCTTTCCATCATTCTGGTAGAGGTTGATCTTGGTTTCATCTGTCCAAAGAATGTTCTTCCAGAACTGTACTGGCTTTTTTAGATGTTTTTTTTAGCAAAGTCCAGTCTAGCCTTTTTATTCTTGATTCTTATGAGTGGCTTGCACCGTGCAGTGAACCCTCTGTATTTACATTCATGCAGTCTTCTCTTTATGGTAGATTTGGATATTGATACGCCGACCTCCTGGAGAGTGTTGTTTACTTGGTTGGCTGTTGTGAAGGGGTTTCTCTTCACCATGGAGATTATTCTGCGATCATCCACCACTGTTGTCTTCCGTGGGCGCCCAGCTATTTTTGCATTGATGAGTTCACCAGTGCTTTCTTTCTTTCTCAGGATGTACCAAACTGTAGATTTTGCCACTCCTAATATTGTAGCAATTTCTCAGATGGGGTTTTTTTTCCGTAGCTTAAGCAAGGCTTGGCATGGAGAGCTCCTTTGACCGCATGTTTACTTCACAGCAAAACCTTCCAAATGCAACTCCAGGCCTTTTATCTGCTTAATTGAGAATGACATAACGAAGGGATTGCCCACACCTGTCCAAGAAATAGCCTTGGAGTCAATTGTCCAATTACTTTTGGTCCCTTTAAAAACAGCGTGGCACATGTTAAGGAGCTGACACTCCTAAACCCTTCATCCAATTTTAATGTGGATACCCTCAAATGAAAGCTGAAAATCTGAACTTCAACTGCATCTCAATTGTTTTGTTTAAAATTCATTGTGGTAATGTCTATAACCAAAATTAGAAAAATGTTGTCTCTGTCCAAATATATATGGACCTAACTGTAGATGGATACAAGTCTTAAAAATAGATAAGGAGAGCCAAATCCTTAGTTTTAAGGTTGAAAGTAGACGTAATCAGTTTCAACTTATCACCTAACTTGTCGATCCAGAGCAAGGAAAAACTCCATCATTGAGATGATAATTTCTTCCCAACTATTGTCCAGAGACTCCAGTTGAAAACCCTTACTATGACATACAAATCCATCCACAACCAGTCTCCTCCATACATCCGTGACATGGTTTCCCGGTACTTACCCACACGCAACCTTTGATCCTCACAAGATATCCTTCTCTACTCACCTATTATCTCTTCTTCCCACAACTGCATCCAAGACTTCTCCCGTGCTTCCCCCATACTTTGGAACTCTCTACCCTAACACATCAGACTCTCGACCACCATAGAAACCTTCAAAAAGAACCTGAAGACTCACCTCTTCCGACAAGCCTACAGCCTGCAGTGTTCCTCAACCTACTGAACTGCCGCACAACCAGGACTACCCTCTCCTAGGATATCCTCACCCATCCCCTGCAGACTGTGAACCCTCGCGGGCAGGGTCCTCCCTCCTTATGTACCTGTTAGTGCCTTGTTTTTGTGCCTTGTATTGTAAAGTGCTGCGGAATATGTTGGCACTATATAAATAAAAATTATTATTATTTATTATTATTATTATTATTGTATTTGTCTATATTTGCCACTTTTTTCACATGTAAAGCGCCATGGAATAAATGGCGCTATAAAAAATGTATAATAATAATAGTAATAACTCCACATTTGGGAATAAGACTAGTTCCCTGGACCAACGTCTCATCACAGAATCTAATGCCCATAACCTGTAATATTATTATATTTTTCAAGAAAGGCATTCAAGCCCTCTGTATGACCCTTGTATCCATTTCAGCCCTATGTGTAAAAGCTCATTAGAAAAATCTCTGTACTGGCCCTCCATATATTTGTACATTGTTAGAAGAACGCCCCTATGCCTTTATTTTCCCAAACTGAATACCCTCAAGTGTGATAACCTGCCTTGGTTCTGTAGTTCATCCATTTCCTCAATAACCTTTGTTGCTCTTCTCTACACCCGTTTAGTTCAGTTATATCCTTCTTATACATTGGAGCCAAAAATTGTACACAATATCTATGTGTGACTAATGTAGAGACAAAACTATGTTCTTGTCATGAGCATCTGTGCCTCTTTTAATGCATCCCATCATTTTATTTGCCTAGGCAGCAGCACCTTAGTACTGGTCACTTAAGTTGAGTTTGCCGTTCACCCATACCACCAAGTATTTTAAGGATTTTACCATCTAGTACATAATTGTACATTTTATTTCCTCTGCTCAAGTGCATGACTTTACATTTATCTACATTAAACTTCAAATGCCATTTCTCAGTTTAAGCCTTCCGCTTATATAAATCCCTCTGTAATATTAAATTATCCTCCTCTGTGTTGTTTTGTATCATCTGCAAATTTTAACTCTGTATGCCCTCTACAAGGTCATCAATAAATTTGTTAAAATGAAGTATAGAAATATATATTTTCCTCTGTTGACTGTAGACAGAGGACTGAGGCTAGAGAAAAAAATTCTTTCAGCTCTGTCAGCCGAGTAAAAGAGATATTTCTTCTCCAGTCAAAGGACATCTCCAGCAGCTCCGGTATGTGCTCTTAGTATGATACAGCTACTCTGACAGTTGAGACACAGGTCTCAGGAGCTGTGTTTCCTCAAGACTAAAGCTCTTCCTTACACGTGATTAGGATATGCTGCCATTTGAATTATGTGACTGCAATTTTATTACATTTTTAAAGAACCCCTTTAATCCTCTAGAAATGTTGTGAAAGGACCTAAATTCAGTAGATCATGGGAGAAAACCCACCAACATAACAGAGTTGAAGTTGTTTTGTATTAAGGAATTAGCTAAAATTCCTCCAATCCTATGTACAGGACTAATCAACAGTTACCATAAACATTTAAATGCAGTTATTGCTGCACAAGGGAGTCACACCAGATACTGAAAGTAAAGGTTCACATACTTTTGCAACTCATAGATGGGATATTGGATAATTTCCCTCAATAAAATCTTTAATCATAATATAAAATATATAATTGTATATAGAATATGTACAGGTTATACAAGCATGCTACATATTGGTACATATATAAAGATGTGAAACTTATAGCAGCTATACATGGATAATTACATACAAAAGTTTGCCAGTTTACATGAGCATGTTTCATTATTACTATATACTAAAAGATTTTATACCACCTGTACATGTAAACACAGAAACACAGAAGATGCCCAGGTTATACCAGCATGATTTATGTCATTGTTTACAGGAAGTATAACCAGGGCATCTACTATATAATTGTGTAAGGGTCACTTCTGTCTGTCTGTCCTTCTGTCACGGTTATTCATTCGCTGATTGGTCTCTCCAGCTGCCTGTCATGGCTGCCGCGACCAATCAGCGAAGGGCACAATCCAGAAGAAAATGGCCGCTCCTTACTCCCCGCAGTCAGTGTCCCCAGCGATCCGCTCCATGCTCCCCGCAGTCAGTGTCCCCGGCGCTCCGGTCCATACTCCCCGCAGTGTCCCCGACGCTCCGCTCCATACTCCCCGCAGTCAGTGTCCCCGGCGCTCCGGTCCATACTCCCCGCAGTGTCCCTGGCGCTCCGCTCCATGCTTCCCGCAGTCACTGTCCCCGTCGCCTGCTCCATACTCCCCTCCGGTCACCGCTAACACAGGGTTAATGCTGGCGGTAATGGACCGCGTTATGCTGCGGGTAACGCACTCCGTTACCGCCGCTATTAACCCTGTGTGTCCCCAGTCTTTTACTATTGATGCTGCCTATGCGGCATCAATAGTAAAAAAAAGTCATGTTAAAAATAGTAAAAAAACAAAAAACTTGCTATACTCACCCTCCATTGTCCGCTCGCGCCTGCCGCTATCTTCCTTTCCCAGCGATGCATTGCGAAATTACCCAGAAGACCTAGCGGCCTCGCGAGACCGCTAAATCATCTAGGTAATTTCGCAATGCATCCTGGGAACGGAAGATGGCGGCAGCCGTGCGCCCATCGACACAGCGCCGTTGGATCCCAGGAGGTGGAGAGACGGCACGCTGAGGAGCAGCGACAAGAATGGTGAGTATGTTAGACTACAAGGGGCCCTCGGATCGTTAGGTGAGTATGTTTGTTTGTTTGTTCGTTAGGTGACATACGTGGCTGGGCAATATACTACGTAGCTGGGCAATATACTACGTAGCTGGGCAATATACTACGTAGCTGGGCAATATATTACGTGGCTCTGTGCTGTATACTTCGCCGCTGTGCAATATACTACGTGACTGGGCAATATACTATGTGGCTCTGTGCTGTATACTACGTCACTGGGCAATACACTACGTGACTGGGAAATATACTGCGTGGCTCTGTGCTGTATACTACGTCGCTGTGCAATGTACTACGTGGCTCTGTGCTGTATACTACGTAACTGGGCAATATACTACGTGGCTGGCTAGGCAATATACTACGTGGCTGGGCAATATACTACGTGGCTCTGTGCTGTATACTATGTAACTAGGCAATATACTATGTGGCTGGGCAATATACTACGTGGCTGGACAATATACTACGTCACTGGGCAATATACTATGTGGCTGGGCAATATACTATGTGGCTGGACAATATACTACGTCTCTGGACAATATACTACGTCACTGGGCAATATACTATGTGACTGGGCAATATACTACGTCACTGGGCAATATACTACGTGGCTCTGTGCTGTATACTACGTCGCTGTGCAATATACTACGTGGCTCTGTGCTGTATACTACGTGGGCTATGCAATATACTACGTCACTGGGCAATATACTATGTGGCTGGACAATATATGTGGCTGGGCAATATACTATGTCACTGGGCAATATACTACTTCTCTGGGCAATATACTACGTGGCTGGGCAATATATTACGTGGGCTGGCCAATATACTACGTGGCTGGGCAATATATTACGTAGCTAGCTGGGCAATATATTACGTGGACATGCATATTCTAGAATACCTGATGCGTTAGAATCGAGCCACCATCTAGTCTTCTGTATAAATGTATACACATGCCACTTGGATAACAGCAAGAAAATATCTGCAAGTTGTACAAACAGTATATAATTACTGTGATATGTATTTGTAGTGTGGAGCCCCCTGCTGGAGGAGTCTCACCAGTAGCACTTGCTGCATACAACCACTGGGGATGACCCCCCAGGAGACTCACTGCTTTTTAGTTGCAAGAAAAGACTGACAGCAGAGGTCATATGTAGGGTTGAGCAAAACGGGTCGTTCATTTTCAAAAGTCGCCGACTTTTGGCAAAGTCGGGTTTCATGAAACCCGATCCGACCCCTGTGCGGGGTCGGCCATGCGGTACGCGACTTTCGCGCCAAAGTCGCGTTTCAATGACGCGAAAAGCGCCATTTCTCAGCCAATGAAGGTAAACGCAGAGTGTGGGCAGCGTGATGACATAGGTCCTGGTCCCCACCATCTTAGAGAAGGGCATCGCAGTGATTGGCTTGCTGTCTGCGGCGTCACAGGGGCTATAAAGGGGCGTTCCCGCCGACCGCCATGTTACTGCTGCTGATCTGAGCTTAGGGAGAGGTTGCTGCCGCTTCGTCAGAAGCAGGGATAGCGTTAGGCAGGGTCCATTAACCACCAAACCGCTTGTGCTGTAGCGATTTCCACTGCCCAACACCACCTTCGGTGTGCAGGGACAGTGGAAGCTACATTTTTTTTTTTTTCCCCTCAGCGCTGTAGCTCATTGGGCTGCCCTAGAAGGCTCCCTGATAGCTGCATTGCTGTGTGTACGCCGCTGTGCAAACCAACTGCTTTTTTCAAAGCACAAATCCTCTTGTTCCTTCCTTTCTGCACAGCTATCTTTTTTGTTTGTCCACACTTTTTATTTAATTTGTACATCAGTCCACTCCTTATTGCTGCCTGCCATACCTGGCTGAGATTACTGCAGGGAGATAGTAATTGTTGGACACTCCCTGTTTTTTTTTTTTTTTTTGTGGGAGATTAAGATTGACATTTCTGCTAGAGTGCCATCCCTGTGTGTGCCATCTCTCACTCAGTGGGCCATAGAAAGCCTATTTATTTTTTTGCTTGATTTGGGTTATAAAATCTACCTGAAAAAATCACTACATCAATCAGTGGGAGAAAAATATTGGCCTCAGGGCTTGTGTGCCACTCTTGACTCCTGTGTGTGCCATCTCTCAGTCAGTGGGCCATAGAAAGCCTATTTATTTTTTTGCTTGATTTGGGTTCTAAAATCTACCTGAAAAAATCACTACATCAATCAGTGGGAGAAAAATATTGGCCTCAGGGCTTGTGTGCCACTCCTGACTCCTGTGTGCATCATCACTCACTCAGTGGGCCATAGAAAGCCTATTTTTTTTTTTTTGCTTTATTTGGGTTCTAAATTCTACCTGAAAAAATCAATAAATCAATCAGTGGGAGATTAATATTGGCCTTTGGGCTTGTGTGCCAGTCCTAAGCGTGCCATCTCTCTCTCTCAGATAGTGGGCCATAGAAAGCCTATTTATTATTTTTTTTATTGGGTTTATAAATTTTCCCTGGAACAAAAAAAAAAAAAGTGGGAGATTAATATTGGCCTCTGGGCTTGTGTGCCAGTCCTGAGCGTGCCATCTGTCTCACAAATAGTGGGCCACAGAAAGCCTATTTATTTTTTTTTTTTTTGTTTTATAAATTCTCCCTGAAAAAAAAAAGGGAGATTAATATTGGCTTTTGGGCTTGTGTGCCAGTCCTAAGCGTGCCATCTCTCTCTCTCAGATAGTGGGCCATAGAAAGCCTATTTATTATTTTTTTTATTGGGTTTATAAATTTTCCCTGAAAAAAAATAAAAAGTGGGAGATTAATATTGGCCTCTGGGCTTGTGTGCCAGTCCTGAGCGTGCCATCTCTCTCACAAATAGTGGGCCATAGAAAGCCTATTTATTTATTTTTTTTTGGTTTTATAAATTCTCCCTGAAAAAAAAAGGGAGATTAATATTGGCCTTTGGGCTTGTGTGCCAGTCCTAAGCGTGCCATCTCTCTCTCTCAGATAGTGGGCCATAGAAAGCCTATTTATTATTTTTTTTATTGGGGTTATAAATTTTCCCTGAAAAAAATAAAAAGTGGGAGATTAATATTGGCCTCTGGGCTTGTGTGCCAGTCCTGAGCGTGCCATCTCTCTCACAAATAGTGGGCCATAGAAAGCCTATTTATTTTTTTTGGTTGATTTGGGTTCTAAATTCTACCTGAAAAAATCAATAAATCAATCAGTGGGAGATAAATATTGGCCTCTGGGCTTGTGTGCCACTCCTGACTCCTGTGTGCATCATCTCTCACTCAGTGGGCCATAGAAAGCCTATTTTTTGTTTTATTTGTTTTATAAATTCTCCCTGAAAAAATCATTTTTATTTTATTTGGTTTCTAAATTCTTCCTGAAAAAATCATTTTTTTTTTATTATTTTTTTTTTCTAAAGTCTCCCTGGAAAAAAAAAAAAAAATCAAATCAGTGGGAGATTAATATTGCCCTTTCTGCTTGTGTGCCAGTCTTGACTCCTGGGTGTGCCATCTCTCTCTCTCTCCAATTGTGGGCCATAGAAAGCCTATTATTTTTTTAGCTTGATTTGGGTTCCAAAATCTACCTGAAAAAAATCACTACATCAATCAGTGGGAGATAAATATTGGCCTCTGGGCTTGTGCCACTCCTGACTCCTGTGTGCGTCATCTCTCACTCAGTGGGCCATAGAAAGCCTTTTTTTGTTTTATTTGTTTTCTAAATTCTCCCTGAAAAAATCATTTTATTTTATTTGGTTTCTATATTCTTCCTGAAAAAATCATTTTATTCTATTATTTTTTTTTCCTAACGTCTCCCTGAAAAAAAAAAAAAAATCAAATCAGTGGGAGATTAATATTTACATTTGTGCTTCAGTGACAGTCCTGCGTGTGTGGCATCTCTCTCATTTGTTGCCACCAGCAACAGAGTGTGTAACATTGTGCCTGATTTTCGTTGTGGTCTCACTCACCTGTAAAGGGGTAGCTAAATCATACTGAAGTTATAGCTCACCGTGTAAGTTGTGTGACAGCAACAAATACCGTTAGTTTGGTTACATTTTTAAAACAATGAGGAAGTCTGGTGGAAGAGGTCGTGGCCAGGGGCGTTCATTGTCAGCTGGTAATGAGGGTAGTGGTAGTGGTGGAGCATCAGCTGGTCGTGGGAAAAAAAATATTGCACCTAAGTCTGGAGCTGTGGAGCCAGGTTCGTCGTCTGGCTACACAAGGCCTCGAACGCTCCCTTTTTTGGGAGTAGGAAAACCGCTTTTAAAGCCGGAGCAGCAAGAGCAAGTTTTGGCTTATCTTGCTGACTCAGCCTCTAGCTCTTTTGCCTCCTCTCGTGAAACTGGTAAATGTCAAAGCAGCGCGTCGTTAGTGGATGTTCACAGTCAGGGACAAGTCGCTTCCTTGTCCTCTTCAGCAAAAACAACAACAGAGAAGAATGCAGCAGGCGACACAACGGGTTACTCCATGGAGCTCTTTACACATACCGTCCCTGGCTTAGAAAGTGAAGCAGTTAACAGTCCATGCCCATTACAAGTTGAATCTGACATGGAGTGCACTGATGCACAGCCACAGCCAGACTACTATGCTGGTCCTTTGACTCAGACTACAACATTGCCCTCGCAGGGTAATGATCAAGAATCAGACCCTGATGAGACTATGTTGCCCCATCACGAACGTTATACCACCGACCGACACGGTGACACAGACGAAGTTGCACACGAGCTACAAGAAGAGGTAATAGATGACCCAGTTCTTGACCCCGATTGGCAGCCATT
This sequence comes from Ranitomeya imitator, assembly GCF_032444005.1. NCBI lineage: Eukaryota > Metazoa > Chordata > Amphibia > Anura > Dendrobatidae > Ranitomeya > Ranitomeya imitator. Next base: position 424,519,365 of record NC_091283.1, read on the forward strand.
GGGGGAACAGGGTGCAGGCGGCAGCAGTTCTGAAGCGGAGGAGGAGGGGCCGCAGCAGGCATCAACATCGCAACAGGTTCCATCTGCCGGGCCCGTATTTTGCCCAAAACGTGTGGCAAAGCCAAAACCTGTTGGAGGACAGCGTGGCCATCCGGTTAAAGCTCAGTCTGCAATGCCTGAAAAGGTATCCGATGCTAGAAAGAGTGCAGTCTGGCATTTTTTTAAACAACATCCAATTGATCAGCGCAAAGTCATCTGTCAAAAATGTTCAACTACCTTAAGCAGAGGACAGAATCTGAAAAGTCTCAATACAAGTTGCATGCATAGACATTTAACCACCATGCATTTGCAAGCCTGGACTAACTACCAAACGTCCCTTAAGGTTGTAGCACCCTCGGCCAATGAAGCTAGTCAGCAACGCAACATCCCTTCCGGCAGTGTAGGGCCACCATTTTCTGCACCACCTGCAGTATCTGTGCAGGTTTCTTTGCCAGGCCAAAGCAGTCAGGGTCAGGGAATCACCAGTTTCGTAGTAGGAAACACTGCATCTAGGGCACTGGCGGCAACAATACCATCTCCCACCATCTCTCAGTCTGCCATGTCCACCGGCACCCCCGCTAGTTCCACGATCTCCAGCTCTCCAGTCCAGCTCACCCTACATGAGACTATGGTTAGAAAAAGGAAGTACTTAGCCTCGCATCCGCGTACACAGGGTTTGAACGCCCACATAGCTAGACTAATCTCGTTAGAGATGATGCCCTACCGGTTAGTTGAAAGCGAAGCTTTCAAAGCCCTGATGGACTACGCTGTACCACGCTACGAGCTACCCAGTCGACACTTTTTTTCCAGAAAAGCCATCCCAGCCCTCCACCAGCATGTTAAAGAGCGCATCGTCCATGCACTCAGGCAATCTGTGAGCACAAAGGTGCACCTGACAACAGATGCATGGACCAGTAGGCATGGCCAGGGACGTTACGTGTCCATCACGGCACACTGGGTGAATGTTGTGGATGCAGGGTCCACAGGGGACAGCAAGTTTGGGACAGTTCTGCCTAGCCCACGGTCTAGGAAACAGTTGGCTGTAGCCGTTCGCACCCCCTCCTCCTCCTCTTCGTCCTCCTGCAGAAGCGAGAGCTCGTCCACAGACCGCAGTCGCACAACCACTCCATCCGCATCTGCCACTGTTGCACACCAGGTCTCCCATTATGGGGCAGCTACTGGCAAACGTCAGCAGGCTGTATTGGCTATGAAGTGTTTGGGCGACAACAGACACACCGCGGAAGTTCTGTCCGAGTTCTTGCAGAAAGAAACGCAGTCGTGGCTCGGCACTGTAGATCTTGAGGCAGGCAAGGTAGTGAGTGATAACGGAGGGAATTTCATGGCTGCCATCTCCCTTTCCCAACTGAAACACATTCCTTGCCTGGCTCACACCTTAAACCTGGTGGTGCAGTGCTTCCTGAAAAGTTATCCGGGGTTATCCGACCTGCTCCTCAAAGTGCGTGGACTTTGCTCACATATCCGCCGTTCACCCGTACACTCCAGCCGTATGCAGACCTATCAGCGTTCTTTGAACCTTCCCCAGCATCGCCTAATCATAGACGTTGCAACAAGGTGGAACTCAACACTGCACATGCTTCAGAGACTGTGCGAACAGAGGCGGGCTGTTATGTTTTTGTGGGAGGATACACATACACGGGCAGGCAGTAGGATGGCAGACATGGAGTTGTCAGGTGTGCAGTGGTCGAAGATTCAAGACATGTGTCAAGTCCTTCAGTGTTTTGAGGAATGCACACGGCTGGTTAGTGCAGACAACGCCATAATAAGCATGAGCATCCCCCTAATGCGTCTGCTGATGCAAAGTTTGACGCACATAAAGGATCAGGCGTCTGCAGCTGAGGAAGAGGAAAGCCTTGATGACAGTCAGCCATTGTCTGGCCAGGGCAGTGTACAGGACGAGTTAGCGGGCGAAGAGGAGGAGGAGGACGAGGAGGATGATGGGGATGATTATATTTTTAATGAGGAAGCTTTTCCGGGGCCACTGGAAATTGGTGGCGCGGCAAGGCCGGGTTCTGGTTTTTGGAGGGACACAAGTGACGTGGATTTGCCTGAAACTGCCCCTCAACCAAGCACAACCGCAGATCTGAGAACTGGAACTTTGGGCCACATGGCGGATTATGCCTTACGTATCCTCAAAAGGGACACATGCATAACTAAAATGATGAACGATGACGATTACTGGTTGGCCTGCCTCCTTGATCCTCGCTATAAAGGCAAATTGCAAAATATAATGCCACATGAGAACTTGGAACTAATATTAGCAACCAAACAATCAACTCTTGTTGACCGTTTGCTTCTGGCATTCCCTGCACACAGCGCCCGTGATCGTTCTCACACGAGCTGCAGGGGCCAGCAGACCAGAGGAGTTAGAGGGGCAGAAATCAGAAGTGGCGTTGGCCAGAGGGGTTTTCTGACCAGGTTGTGGAGTGATTTTGCTACGACCGCAGACAGGACAGGTACTGCAGCATCAATTCAAAGTGACAGGAGACAACATTTGTCCAGTATGGTTACAAACTATTTTTCATCCCTTATCGATGTTCTCCCTCAACCGTCATTCCCATTTGATTACTGGGCATCAAAATTAGACACCTGGCCAGAATTGGCAGAATATGCATTGCAGGAGCTTGCTTGCCCGGCAGCTAGTGTCCTATCAGAAAGAGTATTCAGTGCTGCAGGTTCAATACTAACAGAAAAAAGGACTCGTCTGGCTACCCAAAATGTAGATGATCTAACCTTCATTAAAATGAACCACAACTGGATTTCGAAATCTTTTGCCCCACCTTGCCCGGCTGACACCTAGCTTTCCTATGAAAAGGTCTTGCCTGTGGACTATTCTGAATGCCTTTTCCAATCTCGTAATTTTCTGCACCTGATTGTCCAGCATACGACATGTTTACACCTCACTAAATGGCCAAACTCCCCACACGGGGCCGTGGTATCGACACTTGGCGACAGCACCCGTGAGAGTGCTGTTTGTCTGAAGAGGTGGGTGTGCCCGCTTTTGGTCGACGGCACTACCACTGGGTCCCTCCTAGTACAATAAAGTGTCTCTGGCGGTGGTGGTGCGCACCCAACATCAGACACACCGTTGTAATATGAGGGGCCCTGGGCCTGTACCGCCGGCCACAAGACAGTTTCCCCCCACCCCAGCTCAAACAGTGCTCTACCACTTGCAAAATTATCTCACAGCTCCACCAATGTTTAGTCTATGCGCTGACATCCTTCAATGCCTGCCACTGACAATACCAATGTATTGACATTTTTGTTATGTTAGGCATTCGAAGCCTGTCTGCGGTCACTCCTTCCACTATGCCTCCACTGACCACACCACTGCTGCCCGTGTACCCCTGGAACCAATTTAAAATTGCCTACAGCCAGCCCAATTTTTTTATTTTAGGCCTTCGATGCCTGTCTGCGGTCCGTTCTTTCTACTACTACTACACTGACCAGGCCACTGCTGCCCGTGTACCCCTGGAACCAATTTAAAATTGCCTACAGCCATGTGTTATTATTTTAGGCCTTCGATGCCTGTCTGCGGTCACTCCTTACAATATGCCTCCACTGACCACACCACTGCTGCCCGTGTACCCCTGGAACCAATTTAAAATTGTCTACAGCCAGCCCAATTTTTTTATTTTAGGCCTTCGATGCCTGTCTGCGGTCACTCCTTCCACTAGGCCTCCACTGACCACACCACTGCTGCCCGTGTACCCCTGGAACCAATTTAAAATTGCCTACAGCCATGTGTTATTATTTTAGGCCTTCGATGCCTGTCTGCGGTCACTCCTTACAATATGCCTCCACTGACCACACCACTGCTGCCCGTGTACCCCTGGAACCAATTTAAAATTGCCTACAGCCAGCCCAATTTTTTTATTTTAGGCCTTCGATGCCTGTCTGCGGTCACTCCTTCCACTAGGCCTCCACTGACCACACCACTGCTGCCCGTGTACCCCTGGAACCAATTTAAAATTGCCTACAGCCATGTGTTATTATTTTAGGCCTTCGATGCCTGTCTGCGGTCACTCCTTACAATATGCCTCCACTGACCACACCACTGCTGCCCGTGTACCCCTGGAACCAATTTAAAATTGCCTACAGCCAGCCCAATTTTTTTATTTTAGGCCTTCGATGCCTGTCTGCGGTCCGTTCTTTCTACTACTACTACACTGACCAGGCCACTGCTGCCCGTGTACCCCTGGAACCAATTTAAAATTGCCTACAGCGATGTGTTATTATTTTAGGCCTTCGATGCCTGTCTGCGGTCACTCCTTCCACTAGGCCTCCACTGACCACACCACTGCTGCCCGTGTACCCCTAGAACCTATTTATAATTGCATAGAGCATCCTTTTTTTAATAGTAGGCGTACAAAGTCTGTCTGCGGTTCACTATTGAAATTGTTCTCCACTGCCCAGAGCACTGCAGCTTGTGTACCCCTGTAACTTTTTTCTGCTGCAGTGAGCCACATTTTTGGTTTGAGTCCTACTACCTGTGTCTGTCTGCGCCACTCAATTCAGCTGTGTTCCTTTGAAAAAAGCTGAGCGTCAATAGTCTTGTTTTCAGCCTCTAGGATTTTTAAAACTGCATTGGGTATACAACTTTGGTAGGGCCTACTAACGGTGTCTGCCTCCCCAAGGTGTTCCCCAGGTTTCCTCTCCATTGCTTCAATCTTCATGCTCTCGTTTAGTAGTTGTTGGAAACTACTCTGCATTAGGCCTACAAATTGGGTATGGGGTGTAGAGAGATCGTGTGTTCCACTCCAAGGTGTTCTCCAGGTTGCCTTTCCTGAGCTTCGATCTTCTGGCTCTCGTTTAGTAGTTGTTGGAAACTACACTGCATTAGGCCTACAAATTGGGTATGGGGTGTAGAGAGATGGTGTGTTCCACTCCAAGGTGTTCTCCAGGTTGCCTTTCCTGAGCTTCGATCTTCTGGCTCTCGTTTAGTAGTTGTTGGAAACTACACTGCATTAGGCCTACAAATTGGGTATGGGGTGTAGAGAGATGGTGTGTTCCACTCCAAGGTGTTCTCCAGGTTGCCTTTCCTGAGCTTCGATCTTCTGGCTCTCGTTTAGTAGTTGTTGGAAACTACACTGCATTAGGCCTACAAATTGGGTATGGGGTGTAGAGAGATGGTGTGTTCCACTCCAAGGTGTTCTCCAGGTTGCCTTTCCTGAGCTTCGATCTTCTGGCTCTCGTTTAGTAGTTGTTGGAAACTACACTGCATTAGGCCTACAAATTGGGTATGGGGTGTAGAGAGATGGTGTGTTCCACTCCAAGGTGTTCCCCAGGTTTCCTCTCCATTGCTTCGATCTTCATGCTCTCGTTTAGTAGTTGTTGGAAACTACGCTGCATTAGGCCTACAAATTGGGTATGGGGTGTAGAGAGATGGTGTGTTCCACTCCAAGGTGTTCTCCAGGTTGCCTTTCCTGAGCTTCAGTCTTCATGCTCTCGTTTAGTAGTTGTTGGAAACTACGCTGCATTAGGCCTACAAATTGGGTATGGGGTGTAGAGAGATGGTGTGTTCCACTCCAAGGTGTTCTCCAGGTTGCCTTTCCTGAGCTTCAATCTTCATGCTCTCGTTTAGTAGTTGTTGGAAACTACGCTGCATTAGGCCTACAAATTGGGTATGGGGTGTAGAGAGATGGTGTGTTCCACTCCAAGGTGTTCTCCAGGTTGCCTTTCCTGAGCTTCAATCTTCATGCTCTCGTTTAGTAGTTGTTGGAAACTACACTGCATTAGGCCTACAAATTGGGTATGGGGTGTAGAGAGATGGTGTGTTCCACTCCAAGGTGTTCCCCAGGTTTCGTCCACATTGCTTCGGTCTTCCGACTCTCGTTTAGTAGTTGTAGAAAACTACACTGCATTAGGCCTACAAATTGGGTATGGGGTGTAGAGAGATGGTGTGTTCCACTCCAAGGTGTTCCCCAGGTTTCCTCTCCATTGCTTCGATCTTCATGCTCTCGTTTAGTAGTTGTTGGAAACTACGCTGCATTAGGCCTACAAATTGGGTATGGGGTGTAGAGAGATCGTGTGTTCCACTCCAAGGTGTTCTCCAGGTTGCCTTTCCTGAGCTTCGATCTTCTGGCTCTCGTTTAGTAGTTGTTGGAAACTACACTGCATTAGGCCTACAAATTGGGTATGGGGTGTAGAGCGATGGTGTGTTCCACTCCAAGGTGTTCTCCAGGTTGCCTTTCCTGAGCTTCGATCTTCTGGCTCTCGTTTAGTAGTTGTTGGAAACTACACTGCATTAGGCCTACAAATTGGGTATGGGGTGTAGAGAGATCGTGTGTTCCACTCCAAGGTGTTCTCCAGGTTGCCTTTCCTGAGCTTCGATCTTCTGGCTCTCGTTTAGTAGTTGTTGGAAACTACACTGCATTAGGCCTACAAATTGGGTATGGGGTGTAGAGAGATGGTGTGTTCCACTCCAAGGTGTTCCCCAGGTTTCCTCTCCATTGCTTCGATCTTCATGCTCTCGTTTAGTAGTTGTTGGAAACTACGCTGCATTAGGCCTACAAATTGGGTATGGGGTGTAGAGAGATGGTGTGTTCCACTCCAAGGTGTTCTCCAGGTTGCCTTTCCTGAGCTTCAATCTTCATGCTCTCGTTTAGTAGTTGTTGGAAACTACGCTGCATTAGGCCTACAAATTGGGTATGGGGTGTAGAGAGATGGTGTGTTCCACTCCAAGGTGTTCTCCAGGTTGCCCTTCCTGAGCTTCAATCTTCATGCTCTCGTTTAGTAGTTGTTGGAAACTACGCTGCATTAGGCCTACAAATTGGGTATGGGGTGTAGAGAGATGGTGTGTTCCACTCCAAGGTGTTCTCCAGGTTGCCTTTCCTGAGCTTCAATCTTCATGCTCTCGTTTAGTAGTTGTTGGAAACTACACTGCATTAGGCCTACAAATTGGGTATGGGGTGTAGAGAGATGGTGTGTTCCACTCCAAGGTGTTCCCCAGGTTTCGTCCACATTGCTTCGGTCTTCCGACTCTCGTTTAGTAGTTGTAGAAAACTACACTGCATTAGGCCTACAAATTGGGTATGGGGTGTAGAGAGATGGTGTGTTCCACTCCAAGGTGTTCCCCAGGTTTCCTCTCCATTGCTTCGATCTTCATGCTCTCGTTTAGTAGTTGTTGGAAACTACGCTGCATTAGGCCTACAAATTGGGTATGGGGTGTAGAGAGATGGTGTGTTCCACTCCAAGGTGTTCCCCAGGTTTCCTCTCCATTGCTTCGATCTTCATGCTCTCGTTTAGTAGTTGTTGGAAACTACACTGCATTAGGCCTACAAATTGGGTATGGGGTGTAGATAGATGGTGTGTTCCACTCCAAGGTGTTCTCCATGTTGCCTTTCCTGAGCTTCGATCTTCTGGCTCTCGTTTAGTAGTTGTTGGAAACTACACTGCATTAGGCCTACAAATTGGGTATGGGGTGTAGAGAGATGGTGTGTTCCACTCCAAGGTGTTCTCCATGTTGCCTTTCCTGAGCTTCGATCTTCCTGCTCTCGTTTAGTAGTTGTTGGAAACTACACTGCATTAGGCCTACAAATTGGGTATGGGGTGTAGAGAGATGGTGTGTTCCACTCCAAGGTGTTCTCCAGGTTGCCTTTCCTGAGCTTCGATCTTCTGGCTCTCGTTTAGTAGTTGTTGGAAACTACACTGCATTAGGCCTACAAATTGGGTATGGGGTGTAGAGAGATGGTGTGTTCCACTCCAAGGTGTTCCCCAGGTTTCCTCTCCATTGTTTCGATCTTCATGCTCTCGTTTAGTAGTTGTTGGAAACTACGCTGCATTAGGCCTACAAATTGGGTATGGGGTGTAGAGAGATGGTGTGTTCCACTCCAAGGTGTTCTCCAGGTTGCCTTTCCTGAGCTTCTATCTTCAGGCTCTCATTAAATTGTGGTTAAATGGAACAACTGCATTTGGCGTACTAGTTGGTTTGGGGCCTACTATCGGTGTCTGCCACTCCTTGCTGTTCTCCACTGAACAAAGCTGTGCCGCCTGTTTACTACGGTTGCCAATTTTGAACTGCATTTCGACTACTTACTGATTTGGGCCTACTCTCTGTGTCAGCCTCTCATTCCAGTTGTCCTCCACTGCAATGCCCCCTGGTTAGTCCTGTGTTACCAATTTTGAACTGCATTTAGCCAACTTTATTCTTTGGGCCTATATCTGTGTTTCCTCCTCATCCTGCCCATTGCCCAGCCAGTGATAGATGAGTCTGCTGGTACATTGACCCATAACGCAAAATTCCCCGTGCACGCTACACAGCAAGATTGTGACCCTGCTGAAAGTCAGGTTCCTCTTCCCGCATACCATACCACCTTACACGGGGACAAAGAGGAAGGTGCAGATGAAAGTGCAGGTTCCTTCATCAGGTGGGGGGAGGAATACTAGTTGGCGACGTCACTGGCACAGGGCCTCTCATAGTACGCAAAAGTGTTGCTGCCGGTGGGAGGCGCCCCCGCCGTGCAAACACACCGCTGTACTTTGAGGGGCCCTGTGCCAGTGCCAATGCCAACGAGTGGGCCCCCCCCTGCTTGCTCAGGATCACAGCACTTGCAAAGTTTAAATACTTACCTCTTCCTGCTCCACTGCCGTGACGTGGTCCAGATTTACTGGGCCCACTAATTACTTGAACCAGCCCTACCCCCCACAACTTTAGCCAAATGACCCCCAATTTCAAATGCCATCCAATTATTATAAGGTAAATTACGATTGACAAGCTTCTTTAACAAGAATGGATGTTTTTGCCATTAAAATGGGCAGTGTAGGTGTTTTCCTGGCCTCCACTCACTGCCGACTATGCTCCCCCATTGACTTGCATTGGGTTTCGTGTTTCGGGCGATACCCGACTTTTCGCGATAATCGGCCGATTCCACTCGACTCGACTTCTAAGATAGTCGGGTTTCGCGAAACACGGCTCGACTCTAAAAAGGTCAAGGTCGCTCAACCCTAGTCATATGTATACGAACAGACTACCACTTGCAGCAATGTGGCTATGAGCAGAGCTTCGTACATGGCAAACACAGAGCACCCCTTCCACTAGTTTGTCAAAGCATCAGCCCTCATTTGCTAGATGACGGGGCATTTCATTCAGTAGATGACAATAGATAAATAAGGGGCAAGAGAAAGATGGAGAGAAGGTGATTATCAGGAAGGTGGAGTTTGCCTTTAAGAAGGCAGCATTTGACGATGAGTGGGGGGAGTGGGATGTCTCGGGGGGGGGGGATGGAGATGAGAAGAGGAATGTGACACAATGGCGGGTGCACATATGCTGTTATGGAAACATCGAAGCATCATCCTTCAAACAAATGTGTGGAGCAGATGATGCTCATTTCATGATGAGACAGTGATGAGATTCACCTCCAGCTTCATACTTGTGTCTGCCCAAGTGCAGGACATTGTGAGGGCATCCAAGTCGCCAAGAGCAAACACCCAGTAAAGGGTGCAATTTTTTTTCTCCTGGAATGAGAGGAGTTTGACATCCAGTCACACACACCCCAGCAGTGTGGTTGCCCACATCTATCGGCATCTGAGAACTTGAGACAATGTGCCAAGAAAGCAGCCAGAAATTGTTCCTCAAATGTCAACTCAAATGTCCATTTTACCAACTCTACTTCTTAAACCTCACTATCTATAACCTAATTAACCCCAAAGGAGAAAAGCCCTGAGATCATGTCAGAAGAGAAGTGTGTAGAACGCCAAAAGAGAGAAACATGGAGAACACCAAAGGGGAGAGAAACATGAAGAACACAAAAAGAGAGAAACCTAGAAAACAGCAAAAGAGTGAAGCCTAGAAAACAGCAAAGGAGAGAAATATTGAAACCGCCAAAATAAATTTCTTCAAAAATGCCTACAGCCTGCTATAACCCTGCTTCCACCACAATGACATATCAACAGCTCATACACAAACCTACTTTACCATTCCCCTTTCCCTTGTAGATTGTAATTCCTCATGGGCAGGGTTCTCCCACCCATTGGCTTTGTATGCCACATAGCCATGTTTAGCTAAACTTGCTTGTACCCTACTATGTGTATTTTTGTGCCCTATTTTTGTATGTATAGTGACCTAGAAGTAGGGGTGCTATAAAGCTAATAATAAAGAGACTGATGAACACCTAATGTAGAGAAACTGGAGAATATGAAAGAAGAATAACATTGTGTGCGCATGCTCACACGAGAGATGATTCTCTCTTTCGAGAGAATCAGATCGATTGGTAATGAGACATGGCTCAACCCGAGCGTCAGTTTACTGTGATCCAATTCTCTTGCATAAAAGAATCATATCACAGGTGCGGAGAAAGATGGAGAACTTTCATTTCTCCATCTTCTCCATTGTCTATGTCCACGTAAATCGGACTGCCCTCAGATGACATCCCAATGGGTGTTGTGGTCTAATTTGAGGAGCCACTCGCAGCATACTGTTATTTTTTTCTCATGCACTGCCCCATATATTATAACATTGCTCTGAGTGCTATCCGATAAAATATTGGATAACACTTGTCTGAGTTATACGCTCGTGCGAGTGAGCCCTGATACTGAGAATGCAGAAATAGTCTTGAGAACAGAGATACATTGTTGAGACTGCAGATATAATCATGGGATTGCAGATGCAATATAAAATTGAAAAATGCAATATAAAATAAACTGTAGAAATATATTGAGCAATAGAATAGTGGTTTACTAGCGCGAAAAAATAATGTGATTTGCCAAATGTCATCAATGGAGTTCAAACCATAGACTATAACATCTGGAGTGTTACCCGGAGGAAGTATGAAAATGGGCGCAGGGTTCAGCAGGAAGCACCAGGTGTATACCATGAGGATAGCAGGCATACTATACGCTTGGCAGCAGGAGGAGCCCTGCTTCATGGTTAAAGGAGTCTCAGAAGAAGAGTGGTCATTGCTAGATGTTCGATTTCATGCCTGGGCTTCTCCTGGTATAAACTCCATCATGGTGGGTTACCATACCTCAGTGTCTACAGGATACACAAATGACCGTGTACGTAGGATTTGGCTATAGAGACGTTTTCATTTGGGTCCTGTACCCGAGCATTTCATGGAGAGCTGCTAAAGGATTGAGTATCTGGAATGTGACTGCTGATGGAGATATATTGGGAAAGTCAATCAGATCTTTGTTTTGTGGTCTATTCATGAAACTGCTGAAAGTCATATTCTTAGGGTATGTGCACACGCTGCGGATTTTGCTGCGGATCCGCAGCGTTTCCGCAGCTCCGGATCCGCAGCGGTTTCCCATGAGTTTACAGTACCATGTTAAACTATGGGAAACGAAATCCGCAGTGAAAACCACATGGAAACGCAGCGGTTTACATTCCGCAGCATGTCAATTCTTTGTGCGGATTCCGCTGCGGTTTTACACCTGCTCCAATAGAAAGCTGCAGGTGTAAAGCCGCAGTGGAATCCGCAATAGAAACCGCGATAAATCCGCAGGAAAAAACGCAGCGGTTTTGCACAATCCGCTGCGGAAAAATCCGCAGTCCTCCAGAATAAGTGCGCACATACCCTTAAAGGGAACCTGTCAGCAGGATTGTATACAGTGGTTGGCACCGTTATACTGATTAAAATGATACCTTGGTTGATGAAATCCGCCTTGTGGTTGTTGTTTAATCTTTATTTTCTTGTGCTTTGGGGTGACCTGTGCGCGGGGCTTTATGTGGTGCTCTGCTTACATATTCATCTGTATAGCTTATGACAGGTCACTGATCCCTCATTGACCTGCCCCCTATTTTACATACTGCATAGAATATTGTGTGGAAAAAAAATAATTACCATTCTTTGCAACGCGATAGATGGTACTGCACAGGCGCAAGCACCATTTTGCTAGAGAAAAATAATGGTTACATCAAATTGGTGGCGGCATCGGTGCTCGTGCAGGAGATGCTGGCGCCATTTTGATGGATCCAATTTTTTTTTCTCCAACATAATGGTGCCTGGGCGGCACTTGCGCAGTACCATCTATCACGTTCCGATAGATGCTAGTGCGCAGGCGCTGCCGGCACCATCTTGACAGAGTGGTGGCGTCTGCGCAGCAGCATTTATATCGGAATGCGATAGATGCTGCTGCGCTGGCGCAGCCGCCATTTTGATGAAGATAATTTTTTTTCTCCCCACAATCTACAGTATATGACTAAATCACACCACATGTATAACATGTATATATGTGGTCATTTCCTGATGAAGAAGTAAGTATATACTGCGAAACGCCTTGAATAAACCACCATCCTTCATTTAATCACGTTTGGATTTATGTCTTATTTGGCAGCGCGGATAATATCCATAGGTTTCCTAACTCCAGTTATTCAATTTGGTCATACATGCTCAATGAGATTGGCTGAAGGACAATCAATCTTAAAGGGACACTGTCACCTGAATTTGGAGGGAACAATCTTCAGCCATGGAGGCGGGGTTTTGGGGTGTTTGATTCACCCTTTCCTTACCCGCTGGCTGCATGCTGGCTGCAATATTGGATTGAAGTTCATTCTCTGTCCTCCATAGTACATGCCTGCGCAAGGCAAGATTGCCTTGTGCAGGCATGTACTACAGAGGACAGAGCATGAACTTCAATCCAATATTGCAGCCAGCATGCAGCCAGCGGGTAAGGAAAGGGTGAATCAAACACCCCAAAACCCCGCCTCCATGGCTGAAGATTGTTACCTGAATTTGGAGGGGACAGTGTCCCTTTAAAGGGAGTGTCTCCATTTAAAAAATCCCTGTATTCAGGCACAGGTTGTTATAATAAACAAAACAAGCTTTACTCACCCTTTCCGGGTCCATTGCTGAGTCTTTGTGGCAGCTTCCACTATCTGACGTCATATTGACACCGTGGCAGCTAATAACTGACCTCAGCAACTCTGTCCGTGTAGACGGAGCATCCCGTTCAAAACCGCTGAGCTCACTGATCAGCTGCCTTGCTGTCGAAGTAACACCAGTGCTTCATTCACTATCAGATACCGGGAGCGGTGGTGGATGCTCAGCCCTGAACAAGGAAAGGGTGAGTTAAACAGGTTTACGCCAGGGAACTTAGATTTTCTAAAAAGGGACAACCCCTTTAAAGTTCTTCCACAGGACCATCATTTATTAAATGGTTGATTGGAGCATATATGTCATGCTTCCACTCCTCAGTGTGTCTGGGATGCAGTTACTGACCGGTCAGCCATCCAGTCTGGTACAGGGGCATGCTGGAGCTGTCAGTACTTTGATTGAGAGCTCAGTCGTCCAGTCTGGTGCAGGGGCATGCTGAGCTGTTAGTGTGTTGATTGACAGCTCGGCCATCCAATCTGAGACTGGGAGGTGCTGGCTGTCTCCAGATGTTCATTATCTCAGGCGATTCCCAGGCTACTTAACTAAGCTGTTACTCCCAAACCTCTGCCAGATGCACATTCATATACTGTGTGGTTTGTCTCTGTGTGCCTTGCGTTCTGTTTGTAGATCTTTTGTTGCCTGACCTTGGACCTCATTCTGACGATCCGTCTGTTTAACCTCTTCGGTTCTGATCCGCTATCACCCGGGTATTCTGACCTTTGAATGCCACCTGACTACAGCTTTGCTGTTGTGAATTCTGTGGCTGAATTCACTCCTGTGGTCACAAGTGGTACTGCAGCTTCTGAGCTTCCTTCCTCAGGTGTTCTGGTGAGCTCATTAGCTGCTTCGTTACTTAACTCCACCTGATGCTGCTATGCTTGCTCCTAGTCAATGTTCCAGTGTTGGATCTGAGCTTCTCCTGATTGTTCCTGTGACCTGCTGCTCTGTATAGCTAAGTGCTTTTTGCTATTTTGTTGCCTTTTTTCTGTCCAGCTTGTATTTTGTTTTGCTGGAAGCTCTGAGACGCAAAGGGTGTACCGCCGTGCCGTTAGTCCGGCACGGTGGGTCTTTTTTGCCCCTTTGCGTGGGTTTTGCTTTAGGGTTTTTTGTAGACTGCAAAGTTCGCTTTACTGTCCTCGCTCTGTCTAAGAATATCGGGCCCCACTTTGCTGAATCTATTTCATCCCTACGTTTTGTCTTTTCATCTTACTCACATTCATTATATGTGGGGGGCTGCCTTTTCCTTTGGGGTATTTCTCCGGGGGCAAGTCAGGCCTATTTTTCTATCTTCAGGCTAGCTAGTTTCTTAAGCTGTGCCAAGTTGCATAGGTAGTGGTTAGGCGCAATCCACAGCCACTTTTAGTTGTGTTTAGGATAGGATCAGGTGTGCAGTCTACAGAGTTTCCACGTCTCAGAGCTCGTTCTTTTGTTTTTGGGTATTTGTCAGATCACTGTGTGCGCTCTGATCGCTAGGCACACTGTGTCTCTGGATTGCCTTCATTACACCTTTCATTAGCAGACATAACAGTACTAGGAGCCAACTAATGATTCTCAATAGAGGGAAAGAAAAAGTTCTGACCTTTTTTTTTTTTTTTTTTTTTTTTCCTGCTCTGTGTTCACTTTTTTTTTTTTTCCCCTAGACATTTGGGTGTTTCTGGACACAGGTGTGGACATGGATTTTCAGGGTCTGTGCTCTTCAATGGATAATCTCGTTATAAATGTACAAAAGATTCAAGATACTATTGATCAGAAATCTATGTTAGAACCAAGAATTCCTATTCCTGATTTGTTTTTTGGAGATAGAACTAAGTTTCCAAGTTTCAAAAATAATTGTAAGCTATTTCTGGCCTTGAAACCTCATTCTTCTGGTAATCCTATTCAACAGGTTTTGATTATTATTTCTTTTTTGCGCGGCGACCCTCAAGACTGGGCATTTTCTCTTGCGCCAGGAGACCCTGCATTGAGTAGTGTCGATGCGTTTTTCCTGGCACTCGGATTACTGTACGATGAGCCTAATTCAGTGGATCAGGCTGAGAAAAATTTGCTGGCTTTGTGCCAGGGTCAGGATGATATAGAAGTATATTGTCAGAAATTGCATGGCTCCTGCACATCAGGAAGTTATTCGCTTTCTGGTGTTGCATAATCTGCATGATGTGGTCGTGTTGGGGTTGCCATGGCTACAAACCCATAATCCAGTATTGGATTGGAATTCCATGTCGGTATCCAGCTGGGGTTGTCAGGGGGTACATGGTGATGTTCCATTTTTGTCGATTTCGTCATCCACCCCTTCTGAGGTCCCAGAGTTCTTGTCTGATTATCAGGATGTATTTGAAGAGCCCAAGTCCGATGCCCTACCTCCGCATAGGGATTGTGATTGTGCTATCGATTTGATTCCTGGTAGTAAATTCCCTAAAGGTCGATTATTTAATTTATCCGTGCCCGAACACGCCGCTATGCGCAGTTATGTGAAGGAATCCCTAGAGAAGGGACATATTCGCCCATCGTCATCACCACTGGGAGCAGGGTTCTTCTTTGTAGCTAAGAAGGATGGTTCGCTGAGACCGTGTATTGATTACCGCCTTCTTAATAAGATCACTGTTAAATTTCAGTATCCCTTGCCATTGTTATCTGACTTGTTTGCTCGGATTAAGGGGGCTAGTTGGTTCACTAAGATAGATCTTCGTGGTGCGTATAATCTGGTGAGAATCAGGCAAGGAGATGAATGGAAAACTGCATTCAATACGCCCGAGGGTCATTTTGAGTATCTAGTGATGCCGTTCGGACTTGCCAATGCTCCATCAGTGTTTCAATCCTTTATGCATGACATCTTCCGTGAGTACCTGGATAAATTCCTGATTGTTTACTTGGATGACATTTTGATCTTCTCAGATGATTGGGAGTCTCATGTGAAGCAGGTCAGAATGGTTTTTCAGGTCCTGCGTGCTAACTCTTTGTTTGTGAAGGGATCAAAGTGTCTCTTCGGTGTGCAGAAGGTTTCATTTTTGGGATTCATCTTTTCCCCTTCTACTATCGAGATGGATCCAGTTAAGGTCCAAGCCATCCAGGATTGGATTCAGCCGACATCTCTGAAAAGTCTGCAAAAGTTCCTGGGCTTTGCTAATTTTTATCGTCGCTTCATCTGTAATTTTTCTAGCATTGCCAAACCATTGACCGATTTGACCAAGAAGGGTGCTGATTTGGTCAATTGGTCTTCTGCTGCTGTGGAAGCTTTTCAGGAGTTGAAGCGTCGTTTTTGTTCTGCCCCTGTGTTGTGTCAGCCAGATGTTTCTCTTCCGTTCCAGGTCGAGGTTGATGCTTCTGAGATTGGAGCAGGGGCGGTTTTGTCACAGAGAGGTTCTGATTGCTCAGTGATGAAACCATGTGCTTTCTTTTCCAGGAAGTTTTCGCCCGCTGAGCGTAATTATGATGTGGGCAACCGAGAGTTGCTGGCCATGAAGTGGGCATTCGAGGAGTGGCGTCATTGGCTTGAAGGAGCTAAGCATCGCGTGGTGGTATTGACTGATCATAAGAACTTGACTTATCTCGAGTCTGCCAAGCGCTTGAATCCTAGACAGGCCCGTTGGTCGTTATTTTTTGCCCGCTTCGACTTTGTGATTTTGTACCTTCCGGGCTCTAAAAATGTGAAGGCGGATGCTCTGTCTAGGAGTTTTGTGCCCGACTCTCCGGGTTTATCTGAGCCAGCGGGTATCCTCAAGGAAGGAGTCATTGTGTCTGCCATCTCCCCTGATTTGCGGCGGGTGCTGCAAAAATTTCAGGCGAATAAACCTGATCGTTGTCCAGCGGAGAAACTGTTCGTCCCTGATAGGTGGACTAATAAACTTATCTCTGAACTTCATTGTTCGGTGTTGGCTGGTCATCCTGGAATCTTTGGTACCAGAGAGTTAGTGGCTAGATCCTTCTGGTGGCCATCTCTGTCACGGGATGTACGTACTTTTGTGCAGTCCTGTGGGATTTGTGCTAGGGCTAAGCCCTCCTGTTCTCGTGCCAGTGGGTTGCTTTTGCCCTTGCCGGTCCCAAAGAGGCCTTGGACACATATTTCGATGGATTTCATTTCTGACCTTCCCGTTTCTCAAAAGATGTCAGTCATTTGGGTGGTCTGTGATCGCTTTTCTAAAATGGTCCATCTGGTGCCCTTGGCTAAATTGCCTTCCTCCTCTGATTTGGTACCTTTGTTCTTTCAGCATGTGGTTCGGTTGCATGGCATTCCTGAGAATATTGTTTCTGACAGAGGTTCCCAGTTTGTTTCAAGGTTCAAGGCGAGCCTTTTGTGGTAGGATGGGCATTGACCTATCCTTTTCCTCGGCTTTCCATCCTCAGACTAATGGCCAGACCGAACGAACCAATCAGACCTTGGAAACATATCTGAGATGTTTTGTTTCTGCAGACCAGGATGATTGGGTGTCCTTTTTGCCGTTGGCTGAGTTCGCCCTTAATAATCGGGCCAGCTCGGCTACCTTGGTTTCTCCATTTTTCTGCAATTCTGGGTTCCATCCTCGTTTCTCTTCAGGACAGGTTGAGTCTTCGGACTGTCCTGGTGTGGATTCTGTGGTGGACAGGTTGCAGCAGATCTGGACTCAGGTAGTGGACAATTTGACCTTGTCCCAGGAGAAGGCTCAACTTTTCGCTAATCGCAGACGCCGTGTGGGTCCCCGACTTCGTGTTGGGGATCTGGTTTGGTTATCTTCTCGTCATATTCCTATGAAGGTTTCCTCTCCTAAATTTAAACCTCGTTTTATTGGTCCGTATAGGATTTCTGAGGTTCTCAATCCTGTGTCTTTTCGTCTGACCCTCCCAGACTCCTTTTCCATACATAATGTATTCCATAGGTCATTGTTGCGGAGATACGTGGCACCTATGGTTCCATCTGTTGAGCCTCCTGCCCCGGTTTTGGTGGAGGGGGAATTGGAGTATATTGTGGAGAAGATTTTGGATTCTCGTGTTTCTAGACGGAAACTCCAGTATCTGGTTAAATGGAAGGGTTATGCTCAGGAAGATAATTCCTGGGTTTTTGCCTCTGATGTTCATGCTCCCGATCTTGTTCGTGCCTTTCATGCGGCTCATCCTGGTAGGCCTGGGGGCTCTGGTGAGGGTTCGGTGACCCCTCCTCAAGGGGGGGGTACTGTTGTGAATTCTGTGGCTGAATTCACTCCTGTGGTCACAAGTGGTACTGCAGCTTCTGAGCTTCCTTCCTCAGGTGTTCTGGTGAGCTCATTAGCTGCTTCGTTACTTAACTCCACCTGATGCTGCTATGCTTGCTCCTAGTCAATGTTCCAGTGTTGGATCTGAGCTTCTCCTGATTGTTCCTGTGACCTGCTGCTCTGTATAGCTAAGTGCTTTTTGCTATTTTGTTGCCTTTTTTCTGTCCAGCTTGTATTTTGTTTTGCTGGAAGCTCTGAGACGCAAAGGGTGTACCGCCGTGCCGTTAGTCCGGCACGGTGGGTCTTTTTTGCCCCTTTGCGTGGGTTTTGCTTTAGGGTTTTTTGTAGACTGCAAAGTTCGCTTTACTGTCCTCGCTCTGTCTAAGAATATCGGGCCCCACTTTGCTGAATCTATTTCATCCCTACGTTTTGTCTTTTCATCTTACTCACAGTCATTATATGTGGGGGGCTTCCTTTTCCTTTGGGGTATTTCTCTGGGGGCAAGTCAGGCCTATTTTTCTATCTTCAGGCTAGCTAGTTTCTTAGGCTGTGCCGAGTTGCATAGGTAGTGGTTAGGCGCAATCCACAGCCACTTTTAGTTGTGTTTAGGATAGGATCAGGTGTGCAGTCTACAGAGTTTCCACGTCTCAGAGCTCGTTCTTTTGTTTTTGGGTATTTGTCAGATCACTGTGTGCGCTCTGATCGCTAGGCACACTGTGTCTCTGGATTGCCTTCATTACACCTTTCATTAGCAGACATAACACTTTGCCTCTTCCTTCTGTTTATGCTGTACCTTCCTGGCTTTTGACCTCAGACACCTGACTATCCATTTTCATGCCTTGTCTGTGAGAAGTGACTCAGTGTCACAATATACAGCATTAACGACTCTTGGATGTAAATTTTAAACATGACTGATAACGGCATCATCAGTTTACTAAACCGATTGCTCATTGTTGATTTTTACCAATTCTTTTGGTTGAGCTTGTGCGTTTTGCTCCATTTTAGACAAATGTGTATGGCATCCATTAGACATCACAGGGTGTATAGATGAAGGATGGTGGACACGTTGTTGTCTCTTGATGTCTATTTCTCAGTCCATTCTATAGATATAACCTTCAGGGAGCTGTATAATTTATATGGTTTAGCCAATAGTTATTCTGAATCCCCCACATATGCTCAGCTCTAGCTTGCATGTATTATTAATACGGAGAAGAGAATAAATCTGCCAAACTTCTTGTTCCCTCCAGACACTGCTCTTCCCACCAGACTCCTCTAACCTCTCCAAATGCTTTGGTCTTCTCTATCTTCCATTGCTCGCTCTAAACAGATCTGTCTATCCTCTCCATACACGACTGACAGCTCTACACTTCTTTGTCTCCTGTAGACCCTTGTTCTTGTTTCTCTGCAGACATCTCTGATCTCTTTAGACTCCAATGGTCGCTCTGACTTTGTCAGAGTCCCCTGTCTTCTACAGTCAGTTACTGTATCTCCCCTGTCAATTCCTCAGGCCCTTCCAGGCTCACCCTTGTGTACCCTCCAAACCCTTCTGTCTCTTGCAGATCCTTTTGTCAACCCAAGCCTCCTTTGACTTCTGCAGACTCCTCTGTTCTCCAAAGACCACTCTGTCCACTGCAAACTTCTCTGATATAGGATGTGTAGTCTTATAAATCCTCTATACAGCTCTCTGCCCACCCCCTAGACAACTTTTTCTTCTCCAGACTCCTCTGGTTGTGTTTTTTTCTCTTGTAGGAACAAATAATTGGGCATTCTGAAATCCAGACTGTCTGATCCTTTTTCCCTCTGTCATCTACCATTAGGTGAAAATTCAGGAGTCCATATACGTTAGCTAGTTGGCTGACTTTCATCTAATGTGCCCTGGTTGTAGGGTTGAAGTTGTAAACACCTGTTGGTAGCTACTTGAACCCTATCGGTTGCTATCATTGAAACTTAACTCCTCCCGGACCTGCGCTCAGACTGATGTAGCACATGATCCGGACGTCTTAATTACATTAGCGGCGCATGTGGCGTAAGACTAAACAACCGCAATCAATTATAGACATCCATCAATTATTTACTTTATTTGTAAAGTCTTCACCTTCATTTATATTGTAAAGCCTAAGAGCACCTAGCGGGATTAACCCCTTCCTAGTTCAGGCAAATAATTTTCCGGCGCCTTTAGTGTACAGCTCACAGAGATGCGTGTGTGACGGCGCGGTCTGTGAGATTCCCTGTTTCCTAATTAGAGGAGGTTAAAATAGGTCTTCACCAAATATCATAACTCCCATGTTTTGAATGGTATTCAATCAGATCTGCGGTACATCATACAGTAAATTTGCAGAAGAGGGTTGATCTCAGATTCCTGCTAAGGACACGGCAACACCATAAAAACCATCAGCACAACCATGAGCCACAAGTCATCTCATGCACTCCACCACCTATGTACTATCTCTGCTCTCACTTGGTGGTTTTAAAGGACGGAGCATGAGCTGAGACTCAGTGACATCAGACGGTATGACATCAGACCATGTGACATAACTTTTGTTTTTATGGCTTCATAAAGGCCCTGCGTGGCTGAAATGTCACTTGAATTTTTTTTACGTACCATTAAAGTAACCTCAAGGAAGACATCTCATGCCTTCTTTTTTGGATTTTTCTGTATTGCTACACCCTTGTGGAAGGTTGCTTCACGTGGGCACGTACTACGTGGTGCACAGGACTCATGTATTACATTTTTCAGACCGCGTGACATCAGACTACGTTACATTAGATCGAGTTTGGACTCAACATATTCCTGGCCTTAAACTTTTTGTATTCTTGTTAGTAGTGTGCTTCTTAAGGTCCCATATAATATGAATCAATAAAGAGGTCACGGAGTCCCCTCTATCAGCACTGATGCAGGTCGGGACCGCTGATGCCTTATCGTAAACGTTTCATCTATTCGTCTTCATTGTATTTTATCATCTACCATCACAGCAAAAGCGAAATCCATTAATGTGCGATGAAGCAAACAGATTTCTAACGGGTGCAGCGTACAGTCTCATTGATCCTGGCACCCAGCCACAGTGACTGTTCTATGTAATCTTAGATGAGCTTCTTTCTCCAGCTGGTTATGAAGTCATAACTGCAAAGGGTAGTGGGAAAGGAGGATGCAAAATGGGTCTCACCCAGAAGGATAGAAAACAGTCTTTCTAAAGTTACCGACTCGAGAAAGCCACCATACAAGCCACCTCTATCAAATGTGAGTCTACTCCAAAAGCATGGAATTCCCTTCTATAGGCAGCTGTTTCATGGTTATTACCCCTCATCAGTACACAGCAGGGTGCATATGAGTTTGATAGCCAAAGGTCTTTGATGTAGACCCCTTAGGGTACTGTTATTTTTTGTGGCAACCATCATCTGGTATAATGATTCTTACTTTCATGACAGTAGGACCAGGAAAAAAGGTTTTGGAAGGAGAACCAAGTAGCATCCTATTTTTTTTGCCAGGGAGGATTATCTGATCTGCAAGGCTGCACAGAAGATCAGAATCTCTGAGAATGGCTGATAAACTTTACATCTTACTGAAGCATCCGCACCTCCCCCCTCCCCATGTCTGCCATATTAGTACTCCTATGAAACCCATAGTTGGCTCCCCAGAGTAACTGATGTGATCAGAACTGATCGCAGCAGTTTAACCTCTTGAATGACACTTTCAAGTGTGCCACCAGCATCTAAAAGTAGGATGTTACTGCTGACATCCATTAGTCCCTCATGCAACAAGATTTTGGATGCTGATTGGATAATGTAGCATGTGGGGCCTGCAGAAGATGCCCAGGTCTACCATGCTAGAAGACCTTTGAAGCCCAGCTGGTGGCTAAAGGTACCTTCACACTGAGCAACTTTCCAACGAGAACAACAGCGATCCGTGACGTTGCAGCGTCCTGGATAGCGATCTCGTTGTGTTTGACACGCAGCAGCGATAAGGATCCCGCTGTGACATCGCTGGTCGTAGCTAGAAGTCCGGAACTTTATTTGGTCGTCAGGTCGGCGTGATTCGTCATGTTTGACAGCAAAAGCAATGATGCCTGCAATGGTTTTTCATGGAGCTAACAACCAGCGAGAACGATAAGTACGTCCCTGGATCGCTCCTTCATCGTTCAGCTGTTGCCGGTGTTTGATGTCTCCTAGCGACCTAACCAGCGACGCTGCAGCGATCGGCTCGTTGTCTATATCGCTGCAGCGTCGCTTAATGCGACGGTACCTTAAGCTTCATAGCTTCATTTCATAGTAGATCATCAACCAGACTGTAATACATTTTACAGTGTATTGAATTGGCGATCATGTGATCACAGCAGGTCCAAGTCCTCTCAGGGGACTAAATAAAAATTTCAAAAATCTGAAAAAGTAACTTTAAAAAATATAAAAGCAAATAAAAAAGTTCAAACCTTTTTCTCATTCTTAAAGCAAACCTGTCAGCTGAATTTGGCGGGACCAGTTTTCAGTCATATGGGCGGAGTTTTCGGGTGTTTGATTCACCCTTTCCTTACCCGCTGACTGCATGCTGGCCGCAATATTGGATTGAAGTAAATTCTATGTCCTCCGTAGTACACGCCTGCGCAAGGCAATCTTGCCTTGCGCAGGCGTGTACTACGGAGGACATAGAATGAACTTCAATCCAATATTGCGGCCAGCATGCAGCCAGCGGGTAAGGAAAGGGTGAATCAAAAACACGCAAAAACTCCGCCCATATGACCAAAAACCGGTCCCGCCAAATTCAGGTGACCGGTTCCCTTTAAATGGCAAATTGTAAAAAAAAAAAACCATACAATTAGTTTTTACATATCTGCAAATGTAAAATACCGGTGTATATATATATATTTACATATCTGATATTGCTGCATGCGTAATTGTTCGAGCTACTAAAATATGAAAATATTTATTCCACATATTCAATGCCGTAAGGGAAGAAAAAAATCGAAACGTCAGAATTGGCATTTTTCGCAAAAAGTGAAAAAACAGAGTATATATACCGCAAAGTGGTTTCAATAAAAATTCCCTGTTTGATGCCCCCCCCCCCAAAAAAAAAAACAAAAAAAAAACAAGCCCTCAAACAGCTCTATCGACATAAGAATAAAAAAAGGATACGAGTCTTGTTGAATAGTGACAAAAAAAAAAACCTTTTTTTTTTAAAGTTCTGAAATATTTTTAATTATTAAACATATTTTGAAATATGTTATCAGTTTGGTATCGCCGTAATCATACTTACCTGGAGAATCGTGTTTCCAGGTTATTTTTACTGTACATAAAATGTGGTAAAAGCAAAAGCTAAGAATGCTTTTCAGTACGTTATATGGTAAAATGAACCATGTTATTCAAAATTACAACTTCACCATTGGTTTACATGTTCTGGGTGATCAGTGTGTACCACACATGTCACCGTCACAGATACCGGAGACATCCCATTGCTGGCGGCGGCTCTCGGCAGTAGGGGACTGTGTGAAGCTGCAGTAATACGTCTCAGAAGAAGCAGCTGCCGCCTTCCCGTGCAATGTGTTATTATGGATGAGCGCAGTAATGACTAGTGGCAGATTTCATGCTCTGAGCTATTTATACTGGGTAGCCGCCCTCGGAAGATATAAATAGCTGAGATCTATATATAGCTGAGGAGAAAGATGTGACAGCGCGAGCACCATCATCATCAGCAACCAAGACAGAGCAAGGTCAAAGCCAAGGGATGCACTGAGCTCACACTGAGCTCGCTTTCATCAGTATCGGGGTCTGCAAGCTGCAAGGTCAACCCTGAAGATGCCAGATTAGAACAATGGCCATAAATGAGAAGGCGAAGAGAAAAAGTGCTCAGGGTACTAATGTCTGCCCTGGTCACAAGCGCGTACAGTCTACACCTCACAATCTTATCTCACTATGCATCGCTTCCATCATCCCTCCACCAAAAAGATCACAATCTAATCACCTTCACAGTGTATCACTCATGTCGTCCCTTTCTTCAAAAGCTCACAATCTAATCACCCTCACAATTTATTACTCCCATCATTCCTCACCAAAAAGCTCACAATCTGATCACCCTTCCAAAAAAAGCTCACAATCTATTCTAATCACCCTCACCTTGTATCCCTCACATCATCCCTGACCCCAGGAGGCATATATATGTTACTATTCTCATAAAACCAGGATCCCAGCCAGTCTTTATTATACCATCAGCAGAAGTGGAGCCGTATACCGGTGACCTCCATGCGAGGAGCGCGGCTGTCCCCTCATCTCTTGTCATGGGGGGGGGGAGGAATTGTTTCCTTGTTACAAGCATTAAAATCTAGGTCACCGATCTACTGGGAGGTGATGGATTCTGCACTTCTTGTGAAGCAGCCACAGCTCCTACTTCAGTTCTCTGGGACCTTGTGGACAAATAATCCCCACAGGAGCCCCTCACTGCAGCTAAAGCAGGGGACATGAAGGAGGGGGTGAAGACGAGAAGACAGAGGTGACATTGACTGAAAACCATGAGCAAAGGAAGTGCAGGAAGAAGCACCACGTATCACACAGTCCAGAGACATAGACGGGGATCTCCTGGACCCCAATGCAGAGTCTGTAATAGCCCTCTACATACCATCAGCCATTTATAATACTGGTGTCTTGTCATGGGGCATGAATGTTACCACCTCGGCACCTATTGTGACACCACTGTACAGAAATGGCACTGGTTGACCCCTCAAAAATATAAGTCATCCCCATAAGCACTCTATGATAATATAAAGCTCTTAAATGATACATGGGACAATTGAAAGCACACACTGATCGTATAGAGACACTGAAGTGCCAGGCAGCTAAGCATCCTGGGCAATGTGGTGCACTGAGAGAAGAGAGAAGTTACTTTTTGATGAAATCACATAGAGAGGAGTTTCTTCTTGATGACATCAGAGAGGGTAGATTTGGCAGTTCATTTAGACAGGCCAATAATCCAATCGACGCTCGTTCCTGTTTATTGGTCAGCGTAAATGCACCATAACATAAAAGTCCAAAGTAAAGGTGATGATTTAGGGGGGTCCCGATCCCTTTTGGAGTAGTGTTCGCGTATTCATTCTCTCTGTTATTGCCAGAGATGGCAACGTATTGGTGCACATGCTCCATTTCCACAGGGGACAGAGCACTTCAGAGACTCATTTTTGGGAAAGGTGGAAGTCCTAGTCTTCTGCACATAGGCTGTGTTCACACTACTGTCTATCCACAGGCTCTGATCAGGACAGATGTGACATGTACTTTTTTCCCACCTGGTATTTTTCAAAACCTCTCAAAGGTATGTGCACACATCATCTTTAATCTGACAACAGATCTGCCAGAGTATTCTTTTACAAAGTCGCTTCAGAGGAAAGCCAGCGTATTTTTCCTAAAACGGCTCCGGCAGCGGGTTGTGGTCTTTTTCGCCATGGCTCAGCTGCTGGCGTCTTTCTCTTACCGAACGCGGAATCCACCGCAAGTCCCCACTTGCGGTGGATTCCGCGTCCGGTGGCACGAATACCCGACTCATACGCACAAATCAGTTTCCATGTTCTACTCGCTGCGGGCTCCCGTTACAATGGCCAGCATTTCCAGACTCTAATCTGAGAACCATGTACCCTACATGCTCAGTACAAAACGTTACTGAAGAAGGTTCTATTTGGACCGAAACTTTTTTTGGGTACTACAATAAATTTTGTCTCAACGCATTTAAGCTGAGTGCTAGGTTTATATTGATTATAATGTGGTAACTGTCACCCATAGACTCCCATATTATAAAAATTTATATCGCAATACCACCTGGTCCATGGATATGTACTGTATGTTAGGAGCTTTCCAGGATACCTACAAAACATAGACAACCATCATAATCTGAACAGGGATTGTCTCGTATCGACACTAGAATTGCTATTAATATATCTCTCTGAGGGAATGAGAAGATTGTTTCTGCAGCCTCAGTGACTCCTTAGGACGGAAACTTCTTATTTATTAGTACTTGACACCTTTAGCTATCGTCTCTCCTGTGATGGAGGAGTCAGACCTGGCCTGGTGCTGATATTTAGTGCGGTAGCATTTGGCTTCAGATCTCATGCTGGCAGGTGTGCATCCTCTGACTTTGTGCCAGACACTAGAATTGTGATTTATGTGTGGTTGTGCTGTGGAAAGTGCGGTCTCGTATCAAGAACAAAAAATCTACAGAGTTGACCACATCCGGCTGCTGGGCAAGGTTTTGTTTCCCTGGGATCACTTCCTGGCTTACATGGCTCTATATAGCAACTGCAATCCTATTACACTTACCCTTAGCTGTCCTCTGCTGAGCAGCAAAATGAGCTCTTCAGAGCAACCGGGCCAAAGGAACTGCTAAGGCTACTGGAGAAAAGGTCCCAGCGCCATCCCCTGTAGCTCATGGGTGGGAGACATAGATTATTTAGGAAAATTCAATATAGCACAAATCAACGATGGGTCTCACGCGCAGTGTGTTGTGGGGAACAGCTCCTACCTGGGACGTGTGCCTCACAACAGCCTGTTCTGACACTGACACATGTCCTGGCATAAGCGGTGTTAACAAATGACTACCATGACACTGGAAATAGTCTCTGTGTGGTGAGGATGACCCATACCTGTCAGTACTAGTCTTTGGTGACTACATTTATGAGGATGTCTGGCCCTGATTGGAGCAAATTAATGCTGGTTGTTGTGGGGATGCATTGTGAGTGACCTCTCCTTCTCCTCGTCTTCTGTACTTAGACATCATATGTACGGTGATCATGAATGGCAGGCTCATAGTCACATCTTTTTTTTTTTTTTTTTTTTGCGCGTTGGTGTCTTGACAATAGAAGAGGTGCCAGAGCCATCTGGCTGCTTCATCGGGTAAAGCAGATTATGGGCCTTGTGCGTATGTGGACAGTTCAGCGAGGTCTCGGAAAAGCCAAGTATTCAGTGATGAGGCTGGACGTCCAGCAAATGACTAGCCCACAGCATATCCTACACTTTTGTGGGGCACTTGTAAGACATTTGTGGGAGCAACATAAAGCTTTGGCAAAAATTAAGAGACCACTGCAAAATGTTCAGTTTGTCTGATTTTTCTCTTTATAGGTATATTTTTGAGTAAAATGTAAATTGTTCTTTTATTCTATAAACTTCTGACAACATGTCTCCGAATTTCCAAATAAATTTTGTATTTTTTTTTCTGAAAAGGAGAAATGGTCAAAACTACAAAAAATCACTCAGTGCTATTGGACCTCAAATAATGCAAAGAAAACAAGTTCATAATCATTTAGAAACAACAATACTTATGTTTTAACTCAGGAAGAGTTCAGAAATCAATATTTTGTGGAATAACCATGATTTTTAATCACAGCTTTCATGCGTCTTGGCATGCTTTCCACCAGTCTTTCACACTGCTTCTGGTGCACAAATGTAAGCAGTTCTTCTTTGTTTGATGGCTTTTGACTATCCATCATCCCCATTACATTCCAGAGGTTTTCAATGGGGCTCCGATCTGGAGATTGGGCTGCCCATGACAGGGTTTTGATGTGGTGGTCTCTTAATTTTTGCCAGAGCTGTATGTTTGCTGTTGGGATGAGAAGGAGCAATTTTCCTGCCTAATGTGTGATCTTTTTTGTTTTATTTACACGTACATGTATTAAGTCCCAATGACTCCTAGTCAAAAAGTGTGGAGGTCTGAGCCCCAAGAGGAGGACATTGGTTGGAATAGTATCCACAGCTGGGATGAAGTGGCATTCTCTTAGGTTTCCAGTTATTATGACTTTGCTCGAGATGGAAAATCTTAGGCTATATTTACATTGATCATTTGGCATCCCATTAACGTATATCTCAAGAGCACTCTTTGGCCTTCATCTGACTAATGAAGCCTTATGAAGACATTAATTTTCTCTCTATACACTAAACATGAACTTAAAATGTGACGTGAACATGCACCTATGGATAAATATGCCCTAGAGATTTGACACAGCAGCAGTTGCTATTTTTTGCTTGTAGCCCCTAATGAAGTAAGACTCCAGTTGACTTGTATTTGGGGGATAATCGGATCACCAAGACTGTAATACAGACCAGTGATAAATGAGATCCCCGGCACAGGAGGCAGAATATAGCAGCATTGACGCCACTCCTGAGATAAGAAGATCATTGTGATCTTTCTACTTATAGGTGTAAGTGACAATGAAGCTTTAAGGGCAGAGATTCCACAAGCTGCAGGATAATGAGGCCTTCAGTTCATGCTCATAGATCTAAGAAGTCTTCATCACACGGCTGGAGGTGACAAGTCTAGTCATGAGCAACTGATAGAGCTGAGAAACCACCTTCTATGGGGTACTGGGAGAGATCTATCTTCCAGGACAACGGGCGCATGCCTCGGACCCAATGGAAGGCTGGTTTCGCTACATTGACGATGTCCTGATGATTTGGAATGGTGACGAGACTAGCCTAACCAAATTTATGCAGAACCTAAATGATAACACCTTTAACTTGAAATTTACATATACATGGCACTCGAACCAAATTGATTTTTTGGATATTACTTTGTATGTTGCCGAGGATGGCTCCATTGAGACCGACTTATTTCGGAAAGAGGAATCTGTGAACTCTTTGTCGCATGCCTCCTCGGCACATAGCTATTCGGTGATTAAGGCCATCCCAGTTGGACAATTCTTGAGGAACAGGCAGGTGTGCTCTACTGAGACCCGTTTCGAGAGGCAGTCCGATATCCTCATGGAGCGTTTTAGGGCCAGGGGTTACAGTCGTCGGTGCATCATGGCAGGATATAGACGGGCTAAGTCATCACGAAGGGAAGTTTTGTTGATGCAATCTAAAAAATCTAAAACTGATGATGGATCTGAGGTCAGATTCATCTCCACCTCTAACTGTCGCTGGGGTCAGATCCGTGAGATACTAAATAAACATTGGTCCATTTTGCACACTGACGCAATGGTGGCACCACACCTAACCAAATTTCCTCTAATGACACAGCACAGAGGAAAAAAATTAAAAGATGATCTAGTGAGGAGCCACTATGTGGCCAAAAAGAAAAATCATTTCAATATGGGTGGTCCCAGACAGGGCTGTTATCCCTGTGGTTCCTGTGTCACGTGCCCAAACATCTTGAGATGTGGGACCTTTAGGGCATAGGATGGGAGCAGGGAGTTTAAAATCTGTGAATTTATTTAATGTAACACCACTTTTGTGGTATATTACGCTACTTGCCCCTGCTCCCTCATCTATCTGGGTCTCACCACTAGAGAACTGAAGGTTAGGACACGCGAACATGTACGGGACCTTGTGGCTGCGAAAGAAGCAACAGATATTATCTATTTTGAAAACATTGCCGAAACACTTTCGGCTGTGTCACGGTTCTGACCCCAGTGGCTTAAAGGTGCGAGGCATCGACAAAATACATGGAGGGATCAGGGGAGGCAATCTGGCTAAAATATTGGCACAACGCGAATGTAAATGGAGTGTCATCCTCGATACCATTGCCCCGAAAGGACTCAATGAAAAATTGAGCTTGTTCCCTTCTTGTGACTTGGCGTTTATGTGTGATATCTACCGTCCTTTGTAAAATAGATTGATTTTGGTCTCAATATAATATTTATAATATTTCAGTAGCCTCTCTATAAGGAGTCTTGCCTCCATCATTTTTTATTATTTTATATGTTGCTATTCTTTCTTTATGGGGGCTGCGGGGCGACGTGGGGACATTCTTCTGACTATAATGGGTAAGCATATATCCTTGGAACCATGTTGAAACTATTCTAGGGCTCACCGGGCTTATATTACTGATGTACTGTAAATTTCCCTTGATTGTTAAAAGCCAGTGGGCCTTTGTACAGATTTGGCTTTGGATGTTTGCTTCCTTGGGGTACATGGTGTTGTCCTCCCCGAGTCTCTGCTTACCTTCAGATCTCCTCCGCTTAAGTCTCTTGATGCACTTAGTATGTACATATAAATTTTGAATACCTTTTATCTGATTTTTTCAATAAATGAATTTTTTATACATTATGTTGTTTGGGACATTCGTGCTCTATTTTTCTGCGTTTGCTTCTACGGGGGAAACCTGAAAATTGCTCCATATTGTGTCAGCTTGCTTTAGTAATTGCTAGAGAGGTAGATGGGCAGCTGTGACCTTCGCTGAACATAGACCTGTGGAGAGGTGGTGGCACACCTAGGCAAGATTATAAAATGTTCTCTACTTAGGACAATCGCTACTTGTTAAAATGGTATTTCGCTGATTACAAACTATTCCCCCTGGACCTTCCCATGGTTGGCTGCAATCTTTGGGGAAAAAATGGCAACAAATGTTTTGTTTCCCTGCAGCGCCACCATAGGAAAACTGAAGTGTGCAATGAGTTGTGTGTGATGCAGAACAAGACAAGTCCACCAGAGGGGGGCCTTCACTGACCAAGGGATGAGGATCCTGACTCAAGGAACACCTCCTAATAGGGTATTTGAAAATGGGTTTTCTAATCTAGACAACCCCTTTAATGTTATAAGCTGCAGATACAGGGCTTACATAAATGGAGACTAGGAGTGCCCAGAACACACATGCTTCCCTTGCATTGAAGGCTCCACATGCTTGTTCACAAGGTTGTACAGTGACTCCCCACCCCGTTTGATTAATCACTTGCAGACATGATATACAGTAGGTGTAATATTTACTGTGTTCCTGCTGAGAGCAGAGTAGCTCACACCTGACCGCTCCATGACCTTAATATGTTAGTTTTCAGTCACATGTAGGCATTTTATAATTAATGTCCACCACGGGGAACAAAAATAACATGATCAAGTCTAAAGATCCCTGGTCTCCTATGGTGGTTCATCATGTAAGATTGATGTGGGAGAGGTAGTCCCATTAACAATAATACAGTATTAACTGAACTCTGACCAGAAAATAGCTGAGAAATTTGGTGTGTGCGTGCATGCGTGCGTGCGTACGTGCGTGTGTGTGTGTGTGTGTGTGTGCGTGGGGGGGGGGGTTGCTAGTAGAGTGATTTTACTAGCCCTGAGGCTGGTGGTGTGCTTTCCTTATAGTCCCTCTTTTCAATTGTGTAGTTATAAGTTTATACACTGATCACTTCATACACCTGTCATCAGTTAATGCACCTGTCAGTAGCAACAGTATCACCCATCGGCTGCAACAGTCATCAATTTCAAACACCCTTCAGTTTCAACTCCATTCAGTTCATACACACTTCATTTCCAGTACTCTGCAGTTCATACACCATCTAGTTTTAGTAGTCATCTCTTCATACCCCCTTTGGTTGCAACAGTCATCAGTTCATACCAGGGCTGTGGAGTCGGTAAGCCAAACCTCCAACTCCGACTCCTCAATTTCCATGACACCGACTCCACCAAAATGGGCTCCGGACTCCATGACTGCGACTCCGACTCCACAGCCCTGGTTCATACACCAATCGGTTGCAACAGTTATCACTTTATACATCCATCAGTTCATACAGTCATAACTTCATACACCTGTCAGTAGCAACAGTTATCAGTTCATACACCAATCGGTTGCAACAGTCATAATTTCCAAACACTCTTCATTTCTAACAGTCATCTATTCATACTTCCTTCTGTTCGATCAGTCATTAGTTCATAAACGCATCTGAACCAACAGATATCAGTTCATACATCCCTCAATTTCAATAGATATCAGTTCACACACCCATAACTTCTAACAATTATCGGCTCATACACCCATAAGTTCATCAGCTCATACACCCATAAGTTCCAACAATCATCAGTTCATAAACCCATAAGTTCCATTAATCATCAGTTCATACACCCATAAGTTCCAACGATCATCAGCTCATACACCCATAAGTTTCAACAATCATCAGCTCATACACGCATAAGTTCCAACAATCAGGTCATACACCCATAAGTTCCAACAATCATCAGCTCATACGCCCATAAGTTCCATTAATCATCAGCTCATACACCCATAAGTTCCAAAAATCAGCTCATACACCCATAAGTTTCAACAATCATCAGCTCATAAACCCATAAGTTCCATCAATCATCAGCTCATACACCCATAAGTTCCAATAATCATCAGCTCATACACCCATAAGTTCCAATAATCATCAGCTCATACACCCATAAGTTTCAACAATCATCAGCTCATAAACCCATAAGTTCCAACAATCATCAGCTCATACACCCATAAGTTCCAACAATCATCAGCTCATACACCCATAAGTTCCATTAATCATCAGCTCATACACCTATAAGTTCCAACAATCATCAGCTCATACACCCATAATTTTCAACAATCATCAGTTCATAAACCCATAAGTTCCATTAATCATCAGGTCATACACCCATAAGTTCCAACAATCATCAGCTCATACGCCCATAAGTTCCATTAATCATCAGCTCATACACCCATAAGTTCCAAAAATCAGCTCCTACACCCATAAGTTTCAACAATCATCAGCTCATAAACCCATAAGTTCCATCAATCATCAGCTCATACACCCATAAGTTCCAATAATCATCAGCTCATACACCCATAAGTTCCAACAATCATCAGCTCATACACCCATAAGTTTCAACAATCATCAGCTCATAAACCCATAAGTTCCAACAATCATCAGCTCATACACCCATAAGTTCCAACAATCATCAGCTCATACACCCATAAGTTCCATTAATCATCAGCTCATACACCTATAAGTTCCAACAATCATCAGCTCATACACCCATAATTTTCAACAATCATCAGTTCATAAACCCATAAGTTCCATTAATCATCAGGTCATACACCCATAAGTTCCAACAATCATCAGCTCATACGCCCATAAGTTCCATTAATCATCAGCTCATACACCCATAAGTTCCAAAAATCAGCTCCTACACCCATAAGTTTCAACAATCATCAGCTCATAAACCCATAAGTTCCATCAATCATCAGCTCATACACCCATAAGTTCCAATAATCATCAGCTCATACACCCATAAGTTCCAACAATCATCAACTCATACACCCATAAGTTTCAACAATCATCAGCTCATAAACCCATAAGTTCCATCAATCATCAGCTCATACATCCATAAGTTCCAATAATCATCAGCTCATACACCCATAAGTTCCATCAATCATCAGCTCATACACCCATAAGTTCCAACAATCATCAGCTCATACACCCATAGGTTTAAAAAATCATTAGTTCATACACCCATAAGTTTCATGTAATCCCTTAAAAGACAAAAACTTTAATTTTAGATAATTAAAAAAAAAACACCTTTACCAGTGCAGACAAAAAATAAAGTGAGATCTATAACAATAACCTAGCAATATCCCTGTGCTTAACTGCTGTCCCTTCCTAGCAGTGGAGGTTGGCACCCTGATAGAAACGTTTTTTTTGGCGCCCCCACTCCACGGCGGCTGTCCCCGACTAGCCCTAATTTAGTCCTACCATGCTTTAGGTTGGAAAACAAAAAGCAGTATAAAGAAATGAAGGGAAAGTACTTATTGCTAAAAGGTCATTGTACAAAATTAGATACCGTAGTCCAGCAGGGTGCTAGACTCTCAAAAATATAGCCACACAATAGGATCAAAATCCCACAGTATACTGTAAATATACATCAAAATTTTTTATGGCTACTGCACAATTTAAGTGGGACCTATACCCCGCCGGGAGGAATCATATTGAAAGAAAGCATATCTGGGTGTTATCCCAAAGAGAACTTAGCTTCCCGCCACAGCCTCGACGCGTTTCCCCGTCATACGGTTCATCAGGCAAAATATGGAACCAGCTTCTCCATAGATGCAGGCGTCACGATTGAGAGACAGACCTGTATAGACCTATCTGGGGCCAGTTTAAATAATCCAAGATGGATTCCAAAGACCAATCACGGCCACCTATGGGAGGCGCGCCCCTATTCCCAGAATGCACCAGTTATTATGATGATAAAGTCCTTGAAATGACTCATATAATCGTAAAATGTCCATATATCCACGCCCATCCCCAAGTGGCGCGGCCATACAGGATCACTAATCAATATATTTAAATTGGAAAGGACCAGATACCTGAAGTCTCAGTATGCGTTCCAAGCCTGGAACGCACGCCGTCTGGCGCAATTACGTAAACAGATATGACAACACTTCCTGTTTAAAGAGGCTGGATAGGCGCTATTGCGCTGAGCATTTATTGCTTACTTCAAGACGCATCTTGCGCCGAAGTCTAATGTTGTCCCTCGGCGCTGAGCGCAGATAGCTAACCCCAGGAAAAATCCTGCGCACGCGCTGGAGTCTATTATTGTTACACGGCCGGGAGTGCACAGCGCCCCATCTCAAATTGCCGGCGCTGTACACAGAAACAACCAAGAGGTGGTATAAATTAAGTGTCCACAAATACTGGCGGAGTATAGATAAATACATACCACATAATACCCATTATTATTATTATCGATTGCTAACAGAGCGATATATTTAGATATCCACATGAATATATGTCAAATAATTACCCAATTACGCACTACGTTATTAATATGTGCAGCATAATATAATTTATTGCACATTTTCTTGCATATCCGCAAGCACAGTGCAATGTCCAGAATTAAATTTAAGATGGTATATATTATAAATTGACAGGGTAGCTCCTAGAGGGGCCCTCTCCGTACTAATTACAAAGATACAATATTTTACCACAGACATCTTGTATCTGAACCTTGGCAGATTTTATGGGGAATAAGAGATAAAATGAATTCTAAAGTCATAATTGACACTTGATATAACATCAAGATCAGGGAATGGGTTCCAAGTCCAGGTCCCAGATCTGCAACCCTATAGAACAGAGGAGAGAGTATAGTCCATCCAAGATGCAATAGAGGGCATAGTGAATAGCGATTTTTACATAAACCATGTATATGTGAGGGTTTCATTCAACCCCCGCGGTGACACTGATTGTATCCTAAAAATCCATTCTGTCTCTCGTTTCAGAATGGCTTTATCAGTCTCCTCCCCTTGATTTTGGTTTCACCAATTCAATCATACAAAAGGAGATCTCCTCCTGACGTCCCCCATGTACCTGATTCATGTGACGAGGAATCGGGGTGTCCCTCTTGTTTCTAGTATCCCCAAGTGCTCGCCAATCCTGATACTAAGCTCCCTGCCAGTTTTCCCAACATAGTCCAAAGGACATGAACAGGTAGCTTTATAGACCACCCCCACAGACCTACAGTTTCCAAAGTCCCATATGTAGAATCGTTTTCTATTAGCCGCACTGGTAAACCACTTATACTGTGATACATACTGACACCTAGAGTAGTTACCGCATCTAAAGAATCCAATCGGTTTTCTATCCAGCCATGTGCCTGCTTTTTGAGGCTTTTGATAGAGACTATGCACCAGCCTATCACCAATTGATCTCCCCCTCCTGTATGTAATTCTGGGTGCTGGTGAAATAACATCTTTTAGGCCTGGATCCTCCAACAATACCCCCTCCCCCCCAGTGCTTTTTCATAATTTGATACACCCTGTCGGATTGACTGTCATAGGTCCCAATCAGTCTAACCAGGCCCGAGGCATCCCTTGGGGCAGTTTTTTCTTTAAGGAGTACACATCTATCCTCTCTAAGTTCCTTGTTATATGATTTGGCCAGAACATCAGTGGGGTAGCCTCTCTCTTTAAATCTATGGTGCAGATCTCTGGCCTGCTGTTTAAACACATCAGTATCAGAGCAGTTTCTTGTAATTTGCAAAAACTGCCCCTTAGGTATACCACACGTAAGGGGTACACCGTACAGGATGATGACTTTGCACTGTAAAAAGCTATTTGTCGCCGTAGGTTTACGGTAAGTATGGGTGCTAACCCCTCCCCCACGATTCTTTGTGATCATGAGGTCCAAGAATGCGATGCTTTGTTCCTGACATTCAGATGTGAATCTCATGCCGATGTCGTTCACATTAATCTCCAAGAAGCAGTTGAAGCCTGCCTCTGGGCCAGACCACAGAATCAATATATCATCAATGTATCTCGCCCAGAGGCAGATATAGGGCTGCCACCATCTCTCTTCCTCGGGAAATATATAGGTTTCCCCCCACAAGCCCAGGAATAGGTTGGCATACGTGGGAGCACAAGGGCTCCCCATAGCCGTACCCCTGAGCTGGTGGAAGTATTTCCTGTTAAAGATGAAGTAATTTCTAGTGAGGGTAAAGAGAAGAAGCTGTCTAATGAATTTATTATGATCAACACATTCTTCCGCTCTAGTTTTTAGAAAGTGATCCACTGTCTGCATGCCGATGTCGTGTGGGATGCTGCTGTACAGCGCCTCGACATCAATAGATGCCAGCTTGATGTGGGGCTCCACAGCAAAAACCTGCAGCAAACCCAATAAATGAGAAGTGTCCCTTACGTATGTTGGCAGTGACAGCACAAATGGTCTCAAGATTTGATCTATGTATACACCAACATTCTGGGATAAAGAATCAATACCAGCCACAATGGGGCGACCCTTTAGGAGGTTTAGGCCCTTGTGGACTTTTGGGAGGGGACAAAAAGATGGTACGACTGGAGTGACGGGAGCAAGGAAGGTATATTCATTCTGTGATGTTAGCCTTTTTTCTAGAGATAGATTAAAAATGCATAACAAATCGTCGGAAAAACTTTTTGTTGGATCCCCCGGTAGTATTTCATAAGCTTCCTTATCATTCAGGAGCAAACCACACATTTCCAGATATATTGGGTGGTCCATGATCACCAGATTACCGCCTTTATCCGATGATTTTTTTCATTTTCAGCATTTTTTTCCAGTTTCTTTAAGGCCAAGGACTCACTTGTAGTTAAGTTATTCTCCCTCCTTAGATTGTTATTAGGGATTTTGCATAAATCAGCCTCGACCAGTTTGATAAAAATATCAACACTGGCAACATCATTGCTTGGTGGCATTTTTTTACTTTTTCTCTTTAAATTGGTGAAAGGCCCTTGGCCCCTGATCCTCTCATTCTCATGTAAAAGACCAACCAGGGCTTGATAGCCTTCAAGATCATCCTCAGTAAGGCCTTGTTCCCTACATTGTTCCCAGTCATGTTTCTGAAAAAACTATTTCCATTTTAGGTTACGTCCGAATAAATTGACATCTTTTACCCAATTAAAACAGTTAAAGGGGTTTGTTGGGACAAAATTAATTTCGTTTTGCAGAACCTTATCTGACCTTGTGTTACAGGGGCCTTTTCCTCAGATCGTAATATACTGACTTTTTTTTGTCTAAAAAAGACGATGAGGAAGGTAAGGATGAAAACATTTGTGATGGTGCCACCGGTGTAGTGCCCTGGGGTCCCCTTGCCCCCCTTCCCCTCCCCCTTTCTTTTTGCCTGTGTTGGTTTTTGGGTGCACGCCATCTATTGATGGAAACTCTGTCAGGATAGGAGGTAAGACCCTGTTCCGACCGCTGAGTGTCCAATGTATCAATGTCGGATGAGGATATTTCTACAGTATTTTGGGTTTGATAATCATACGCCTTATTCTACTTGAATTCGCCCAGGTCCCTTGTAAACTGTGAATGTTTCCTCTCTTTTAATCTATTTTGGAATTTTTCTATTTATGTCTGCAGAAAATTTTCCCGTCTAGCGTAATCAGGGTCGGATTTTAATTTATGCACCTGTTCGATTAGTAGATTAACTGGACTCCTCAAAAACCTTTTTTCTCCTCTGTCAGCAAAATCTGCATAAAACGAACAGAGGAGTCAATTGACTCTTTAGTCCATGCTGCCAACACAGTGGGGTTTGCGGTCCGGGGGGAGGGTCTAATCGCAATGCGTAGACCCCTTGGTACTATTTTGTTTTTAATATAGTTTTCTAATCCTTTTATCTCCCACCAAGATTTTATGTTGTCTTTGTAGCATAAATAAATATCTCTGAAAAGATTCTTCAGAGATGGGTTCTCTGTATCCTCAAGCGGAATGTCACTAGTTGAAAAGACTATATTCGCATCCTGTGCCCATGATTCGGTGTTGATAGGGCCCGACAGGAAACCAGCCATTCCAGATTAAATCAATTAACTAGAAAAACATATAATGTAACAACAGGGAAAAATAATCTAATGTGTAACATGTAATCCCTTAAAAGACAAAAACTTAAATTTTAGATAATTAAAAAAAAAAAACACCTTTCCCAGTGCAGGCAAAAAATACATCTCTTATTCCCCATAAAATCTGCCAAGGTTCAGATACAAGATGTCTGTGGTAAAATATTGTATCTTTGTAATTAGTACAGAGAGGCTCCCTCTAGGAGCTACCCTGTCCATTTATGATATATACCATCTTAAATTTAATTCTGGACATTGCACTGTGCTTGCGGATATGCAAGAAAATGTGCAATAAATTATATTATGCTGCACATATTAATAACGTAGTGCGTAATTGGGTAATTATTTGACATATATTCATGTGGATATCTAAATATATCGCTCTGTTAGCAATCAATAATAGTGGGTATGATGTGGTATGTATTTATCTATACTCCGCCAGTATTTTTGGACACTTACCGTAATTTATACCACCTGTTGGTGGTTTCTGTGTACAGCGCCAGCAATTTGAGATGGGGCGCTGCGCACTCCCGGCCGTGTAACGATAACAGACTCCAGCGCGTGCGTAGGATGTTTCCTGGGGTTAGCTATCTGCGCTCAGCGCCATGGGACAACATTAGACTTCAGCACAAGATGCGTCTTGAAGTAAGCGATACATGCTCAGCGCAATAGCGCCTATCCAGCCTCTTTAAACAGGAAGTGTCGTCATATCTTTCCAGGCTTGGAACGCATACTGAGACTTCAGGTATCTGGTCCTTTCCAATTTAAATATATTGATTAGTGATCCTGTATGGCCGCGCCACTTGGGGATGGGCGTGGATGTATGGACATTTTACAATTATATGAGTCAATTCAGGGACTTTATTATCACAAACTGGTGCATTCTGGGAATAGGGGCGCACCTTCAATAGGTAGCCGTATTTGGTCTTTGGAATCCATCTTGGATTATTTAAACTGGCTCCAGATAGGTCTATACAGGTCTGTCTCTCAATCGTGACGCCAGCATCTGTGGAGTAGCTGGTTCCATATTTTGCCTCCTGATGAACCGTATGACGGGGAAACGCGTCGAGGCTGTGGCGGGAAGCTAAGTTCTCTTTGGGATAACACCCAGATATGCTTTCTTTCAATTGCTCATCAAAGTCCATCAAATCTGTTTATCTTTATGTCTTGATGCGAATTATGATGGACAGTTGATTATTATTTGAACCAGGCTGTTGAACCAACTATCCATTGGTTATATGATTTCTCCCGGCGGGGTATAGGTCCCACTTAAATTGTTTAGTAGCCATAAAATGTATTTGATGTATATTCATACTGTGGGATTTTGATCCTTTTGTGTGGCTATATTTTTGAGAGGCTAGCACCCTGCTGGACTATGGTATCTAATTTTGTACAATGACCTTTTAGCAATAAGTACTTTCCCTTCATTTCTTTACAGTATACTGCTTTTTGTTTACCAACCTATAGCATGGTAGGACTAAATTAGGGCTAGTTGGGGACAGCCGCCGCGGAGTGGGGGCGCCAAAAAAACGTTTCTATCAGGGTGCCAACCTCCACTGCTAGGAAGGGACAGCAGTTAAGCACAGGGATATTGCTAGGTTATTGTTATAGATCTCACTTTATTTTTTGTCTGCACTGGGAAAGGTTTTTTTTTTTTTAAATTATCTAAAATTAAAGTTTTTGTCTTTTAAGGGATTACATGTTACACATTAGATTATTTTTCCCTGTTGTTACATTATGTTTTTCTAGTTAACCAATAAGTTTCAAAAGATATTAGTTCCTACCCCCACCAGTACCAAAAGATATCATCTTGTATACCTGTCAGTTGTAACAGTCATCAGCTCATACACTTACAAGTGCCAACAGATATCAATTAATACATCAGTCACTTCCAACAGAAATAAGTTCATACACCCATCAAGTCCAACAGATATCAGTTATACACCCAGCAATTCCAACAGATTTGAGTTCATACACCCTTCAGCTCCAACAGTCTTTTGCTCATACTCCTGTCAGATCCAACAGTTAATAATTTCTTAACAATTTTCTGTTCACACAATTTGTTTATACATTAAGTTGTTCATATGCCTGACACTTCTGACATTTATCAGTACATAACCCATTTATTACTAGTTATCAGTTCATATGTTCTGCTCTTCCTACTGTCATAATAAGTTTAGACATCCATTAGTTCACACACTCATCTGCTTACTTGCTTTTCCAGTTCACATACTCGTCAGTTTATACGCTTGTTAGTTCATATGCTCTTCCATCGTCTTTAGTCATCAGTTCATACGGTGTCCAATTTACTAAAACAAATTGTGACTAATCTTCTCTTCTCTGTTTTTGTTGCAGATATTGGCAATCATTTCTATCCTATTCATCGTCTTATCTACAATTGCCTTGTCACTAAACACCCTTCCAGATCTACAAGGTATCGATGAGTTTGGGCAAACGACAGACAACCCCCAGTTGGCACATGTGGAAGCAGTCTGTATCGCTTGGTTTACAATGGAGTACTTGCTGAGATTTCTGTCGTCGCCTAACAAATGGAAGTTTTTTAAGGGACCACTTAATGTCATTGACCTTTTAGCAATCCTCCCGTACTATGTCACAATATTTCTCACAGAATCAAACAAAAGTGTACTTCAGTTCCAGAATGTGAGACGGGTGGTCCAAATTTTCCGCATCATGAGGATATTGCGAATCCTGAAACTGGCCAGACATTCAACGGGGCTACAGTCGTTAGGGTTCACATTACGAAGGAGCTACAACGAACTTGGGCTTCTCATTCTGTTCTTAGCTATGGGAATCATGATCTTTTCTAGTTTGGTTTTCTTTGCAGAAAAGGACGAGGATGATACAAAATTCAAAAGCATCCCAGCATCCTTCTGGTGGGCTACCATCACCATGACCACAGTGGGCTATGGCGACATCTACCCAAAAACTCTGCTGGGTAAGATAGTTGGTGGGTTGTGTTGCATTGCTGGTGTGCTGGTGATCGCCCTTCCAATTCCTATCATTGTAAATAATTTCTCAGAGTTCTACAAAGAACAGAAACGTCAGGAAAAAGCCATTAAACGTCGAGAAGCTCTGGAAAGGGCGAAGCGCAACGGCAGCATCGTTTCCATGAACATGAAAGATGCCTTTGCCCGCAGCATAGAACTAATGGATGTAGTGGTTGAAAAGACTGAAGATGATACAGGAAAGAAAGAGAAGGTGCAGGATAACCATTTATCCCCCAGCAAGTGGAAATGGACAAAGAGAACCCTATCCGAAACAAGTTCTAACAAGTCTTTTGATGCAAAAGAACAAGCCTCTCCAGAAAAGACCCGCTCTTGTTCCAGTCCACAACATCTCAATGTTCAGCAGTTGGAGGATATCTACAATAAAATGGCAAAAACTCAGTCCCAACCAGTCCTCAACTCCAAAGACTCCAACCAGTCTGGAAAAAAGGCAGAAGAGCTGGAAATGGGACACATCCCTTGCCCACCTATACCACTGCTCACCACTCACAAGGAGGGCATCATTGATATGAGGAGCATGTCCAGCATAGACAGCTTTATAAGTTGCACTGCTGACTTTCCAGAATCTAGCAGGTTTTCACACAGTCCAATGGCAATTTTGCCATACAAAACAAACATAAATTCAGGACAAGACACACCTAGTGATCGGCCACTGTCCATGGATATCAGTGGTGAAAGCTTCACTCAAATCAGCCCAAGGGCTGAGAGGAATCGCCATTCGGCATATATTTTAGAAAGTCCAAAAAGTCTGGTTAAAATGAAAAACCCTCTCATGCTAAGATCTTTGAAGGTCAACTTTTTGGAAGGTGACACGCGGACATTAGTACCTTCACCGAACATAATGACCCCTTCCGAGCACAGACTGGGGCAGGGAAAGTTAGATAGCACTTACTTCTCTGAGCAGTCCATTCGTAGTCCTGAAACGTCTCAGTACACAACGGCTAGTGCAAGAACGCCGTCCAGGTCTCCTGAAAAACACATGGCAATAGCTTTTACTTTTCATGATGCTAATGTAAATAAGTACATAGATGCAGACACAGATGATGAGGGTCAGCTGCTTGATGGCTTAGATTCTTGTCCCTCCAAACAGTTGCTGGGCACTATGAGCCCAAAATTTAACATAACAAATAGTGGTCATCGAAAACAAAGGGAGACCCTTCACAGAACAGAAAAGAATCACCTCGAGAGCGTCGCTCTTGCGACTTCTTCACGGTTCCTAGGACACAACTGCATTTACTCTTCAGAAGGGATTACTGGAAGTAGCCGGGGGAATAAGGAGCCTGTCAAGATGGACAACCATATTTCACCAGAGGTCCATGTGTTACCAGGTGGAGGTGGACGTTCACACACACACGAGCCCAGGATGTGACACAGGCAGGAATGTTCATACATGCACCATGAGCTTCTGCATGGCCTCCTCTCACACTGACTGATGGCTGGTCTGCACCATGCTGGAGATGGCACTGACAACTTTGACTGATTTGATCTCCTTTACTGAACTTCTTTCTTGAAAGCCATTGTGACCAAAAATACCCTAGTTAAGATGTCCTGCTCTTTATGTCATTGTATACACTGCGTTCATTCATGGTGAAGGGATCTGTTATTGAAACATCTCACTGTGGTTATTGGACACCACATTTCTGGGGAGCACATGGCTGAGCTCCTCCGCTGTCTTTCAAGCTCACTCATGGTGAGTTCCACCAGTTGTCGTCACTGGTAGGAGATTGTACTGTGCATTGCTCTTTCTCCTGCTGTTACTATCGTTCAGCATTTCTCGTGGAATGTTCTAGAGCCCGTGTGTTCTAGAGCTGAGGGTCCTCGTCACGTTTTTTTTTACATCTGTAGCTGCACGAGTCCTTCATATCTAGGGATGTTTTTCTTTTTCTCATTTTTTGCACACTGTCGGCTAGAGGAGCTGGAGCCGCAGCACTTTAAATAATAGTCCCCTTCATTTGTGCCTCTATGTTCTTTCGTAAGGAATGACTACTAAGAGTGGCCCCCAACATTCCACCCATTACGCTGGGGCCCTTGTGCTGCTATTGTACAGTGGGTTCTGCGGCTCTCAAACTAACTCCTTTAATTTTCTAAAATTTTAAATGATTCCAGTGACAAGTACAGTCCCACCTTCTCCACCTCTCGGCCCCTGCCTATGGATGTGCGGTGCTCTCTGGGTAATGATGATAGAGACTTCCTGGGAGAGACCACCTGCCTCCTTATCCACCTCTATCTCTATGTAATGAGTAGAGAGATCTCTTACACAAAGCACACAGAAATCTTCTCATTAGTTCTAGTTTTCTGAAGGATAGGCACATCCATAAGTGGCAACCACCAAGTGCCAGCAATATGAAAATCGCCCCGTGCAGTGAGCACTGCTATAGGAAATCTTGGGACATATAGACAACCGGATGTTCTAAAATTCTGGCACTTCTCAGCACCAGATATGATGACCTATATGTGGTGAAATCCTCTGCTTTACTTACCATACACTCAACTTTCACTATCCTCCAATGCTGCACTCACAATACTGGCTCATGCACATGGCCGTATTTTTGGTCCAAGTGCAATCCAACAAAACATTGGTTTGCACACTGACTAATGTTATTCTCTGGGACCGTACATATGTCCAAAAAAAATCACAGCATGCCTGAGTTTGATCCGATACTCGAATCACACTCGGCCATGCAAGTTAATGAGTCTCTGGAAAATATCAGACTGTACTCAGATGACATCTGAATGTAGTACAATTTTAATGGACTGTCAGAATGGAGAAGATGGAGAAGTTTTTGTTTCCTTATTTTCTCCTCATCCGAGAAAATTGGATCACACTATGATCACACCCTGATCAGAGTGTGATTGACATAGTCGACCTGATTCTCTCTGATGAGAGAATATACGCTCTTGTGATCCTTACCTACCATTGTTACGTCATGTCTTAAGCATTTTCACTTGCCGACCGCGGTTGTTAAATGATCGCCACCTGGCTTCAACCAAGCCGATCGGTGGTCGATTGATGGCTTATTCAGACAGGTCAACCAGACTTTATTTATTTAGGTAGAAACACCAATAAGGACAAAAATATAAAAAAAAAAACATTTGACAGAACATGATAAAAAGAAAACATATAGCAAAAACCAAGGGGAGCAAGTCAGCACATACAGCACTATTTGTGATCAGTATATATCATATATAAATATTGGAAAATAAAACTCCACAGTATGAACAAATAAGAGTGTAACCAATGAATGAAGCATAATTTCAACAGTATAAAGTGCAGTACACGGTGATATATATATATATATATATATATATATATATATATATATATGTATTATTTATTGATAATCATTAAAATATACAGTCAATAATCATTATATACAACGTTGCCGGCAAGAAAAGTGCATAGTGCAATGTACGGTAATATAAAGGTATATCTCAATAAGAGTAAAAGGAAATAGTACTAACCTGAGTTCATGCTGCATGTGCTGGCGCTGCCACCCCACACTCCAACGCGCGTTTCACATGTTGCTTCATCAGGGAGTCACTCCAGTCTTCTATGCACACAAAACAATATGTGTGCATAGAATGTCATAGGCAGCACATTCCTTGTATACACATAAAGATTTTATTGCCGGCATGAGTGATCAAATCACCCAATGAATATTTGCTCATTCATTGTGTGTTGGCATCTTGATACAAGCAGATAAATTGGCAAACAAGCATTAATTCCCGATTATCGTCTCGTCTAAATGAGCCTTTATATTAATTTATTTGCTTATAC
The DNA here is from genome assembly GCF_032444005.1 of Ranitomeya imitator. Taxonomy (NCBI): domain Eukaryota; kingdom Metazoa; phylum Chordata; class Amphibia; order Anura; family Dendrobatidae; genus Ranitomeya; species Ranitomeya imitator. The sequence goes on from NC_091283.1 coordinate 424,564,238, forward strand.
TGCGCCATTGATTCAACACTGCTGTACAGACATCGACATCAGCACTGTCCCCATTAGGGCTCACAATGTAAATTCCATATCAAAATGGCTTTTGAGTGTGAGAGGAAACCCAAGCAAACACACGGAGACCACACAAACTCTTTGCAGATGTTGTTCTTGGTGGGATTTGAACCCAGGACTCCAGCGCTGCAAAGATCCAACGCTAACCACTGAGCAACCAAGCTGCCCTACATCAGTCATATCCAGGGCTGCAATCACAGTTCTGCTCTTACATCATATATTATACTCTAGTCACATTTAGAGCTGCACTCACAATACCATTGTTATACCCTTTTTTGGTGTAGACTTCCACGGACAGATTTCTGTCCATGATGAGCAGCAATCGACAATGTAAACTGTATGGGGGCGAATGGCAGCACATTTCTATTTACTTGGGCATCAACCATAATCTTCAAAGCTGCATGTAAGACGCAATAAACCAACGAACAAACATTTTAGCAAATCGCTGGCGTCCCAGTGATCAGAATTGAGTGTTCTTGTGAATACTCCTTGGGCTCATTATCGGCCAGTTCTCACTAGCTACCCATATCTACAGCTTTACCAGCGTACAATTGGCTGTGCAAATAAAACATCCACCTAATTGCACACCTATTCCACCTACCCTTGTCTTGACCCTGACTAAGGTCAGTGCAGGGTAAGTAAAGCAGGAGGAAAGTTCCATGTTTACGGAATATGGAACTAGTCAAATGTGGCTACTTCCCAAAGGTAACCATGAAATTCTTAAAAGGAGTCTGTATCCAAGCCATAAAGTACAAAGCAACTGACCAACTCCCCAGTGTGTCCTGCACACAAAACCAAAACAAGCCAAGATAAGTAGAAAGACCAAGGGCTACTGATCATGCAGAAGAAAGAAGAGATGTCTGTGGTCTGAGAGAGTATACAAACGTTATTAATGGTCTCACACAAAGGTGACAGGGGAGGGCCAGTATTTATGCAGAAAATGAAGGGGTAGGGGCAGAATTAATGGTCACAGTGGAAGTGTCAGTGGTCAAGCAGGAAACCAGCTGAAGGTAGAGGATTTGAGACTAATAATAGGGAAGGGGAATCAGTGGTTACACAGAGGGGCCCCAGTTGTCACACAGTCAAGTCGGAACTAATGGCGGCCAAAGATCAGATATATATTGTAAGTTGCATTGTAAGTTGATTCAAAGGAAACTAAGGGGCAGTGGTCACAGGTCACAAAGAGGATGGAGAAACGGAGCCCATAGTCACCTCAAGGGCCAGAGGTCACCTAGAGGATGATGAGGTGGGGCCAACAGTCACAAAGTAGACAAGTGGTACCAAATTCCCTGAAGGTCATCGGATTTCAGTTCTCGCAGCCGAGGTAACAAAAGATTTATTTTTTTACATAGTCATTCAAATTTTATTTTACATAATCTATATATAAAGAATATAAAAACTGCGATGTGAGTCGTTACAATGTGTCGCCAACATGGCCGCAGACATATGTGGTGTTTTCTGTTTCCTTGTGAGGTGATGTTAAGAAATCGTTTAATGTCTGCAGTCACAATGCACACACAACGAAGACCAGATAGACGATATCCAATTGCTGCATTTTTCGTTGCATATCGAGGGCCCCAGGTGGAACTCGTGAATGGGGCCAAGACTTTAGTCTACAATGTAGAAGCCTGCAGTGCAGAAGTCCTGTGCTGCCTCCCAGAGGAGCCACACCGTCCCATGGCACAGGGCTCCCCATGTCGCATTGATTTCAATAGTTCCAGTGAATCACGGGCATGTGTTTGGCCACTGACACGCGAGGCACCTTGGGGCATATGTTGTGGATGTACACAGCAGTAAGTGATAACATGTGAAGTCTGGCGTCACACCAGCAACTACAGAGTGGTTTTCTGACAACAATCGAGTGAATTTCATTTCTTTAATGTGAAAAGTTCAATTTCTGATTGTTTTTAAGTCCCATGATGTGTGGTCCTACATCCTCCGAAGAATGTGGACTCGTCCTTTGGACAGCAGAGCGGAGCTGGAAATGAGGAGACCCTTGTAGCCAATAACGTGGAGGGAGAGAGCGTCTCGTGACGGGACTGTTATCATCAATATATGCAATATGTGTCACACGTGTTCGCGTTGGTCAGACGTGTTCGGGGCTCTTCGGCTGCTCTGTTTTTTATTTCCTCTTTGTGGAGAATGGAATCCATGTCCTTGTAATGTTTAATAATGAATATTAAATCACAAATGTTGCTCAGTCTGATCATTACAAAAAGACTTGTTATTGTTCTCAGGGGTAGATTCCTAATGACACCTCACTTTCTCCCCCTTGCTGCACCGTGACCAAGGTACATGATGCCAAGCATGCTCAATGTACTGTTGATGATGTAGATTAGATTGCTCACATTTTTCTCCTTTTTTGCACTTCATGACACTGAGCATGCTCTCAAGACTTACCCGTAGAAGATAAAGGTGTCCTCAAACTACACTTATATTGATGACCTATCCTAGGATACATCATCCATATATTGGTGGGATCCAGCACCCCTTGGATATTGAAAATCGGCTCATCTTAAAATATTAGGAGCTGATCTGTAGTACCCGGGAGTGGCCAATAAAAAGTATGTTCGGATGGTGGTTTTCTGCTCCGTGCACCGTTTATGGTAACGGCTGATCGGTTGGAGAGCCATGTGTTGGTTCTCCACTGATCTGATATCCTTATCATTAGAATAGGTGATCAATATCCCCTTAAAAATTCTAATATTTATTGATATGCATAAAAAAAAAGAAACACAAACAAATTACCAAAGGGTGACACCCTCAAATCATAAGCTGGCACAATGCAAATCAAAACTACTTTGATAAACAATAGGTCAATCACTTGAGGGCCATTTATCCCTATGTATTAGACCCTAATTGATATATACCTGCCTACCCACAAAGGTTGTCGCCCTAGAGTTATAGTGACAGTGGCACCCACGCTCCTCATCGACTATCCCTAGGATTGTAAATAGTTTAATATGATTAAGGACCATATAACTAACAATAGTGCAGGCGGGTACATAGGGCTAAACAGAAAAAAGGTGCTTAACCATATGACGCTATTGTCATTGCCTCAACACGTTTCTCCATAAAAAAAAATACTCGGAGGTCACCCGAGCGTGCTCAGGAAATCTCGAGTAACGAGTATATTTGTTCATAACTAGTAATGAGTGGTGAGCAGGAGGGCTTCGTAAAGAAAAACTAAGGTTATGTTTCCACGTGCTGGAATGGCCGACGCTTTGGACGCAGCGGATACCCCGCTCTGTCCAAAGCCCTGCCCCCTTTTGTACGCGCGGTGATTCTGCCTGTGTTCATTGAACACAGGCGGAATCACCGCATCCTATACATAGGACCGTGATATTTATCTTGCGCACATCCTGCTCAGGTGAGCGACCAACCCTCCAACTCACCTGTTGCCCTCGATGTAACACAGGGAGCGCCTCTTGCTTTTTATTTCTCCTAGTTCAAACAGGAGATCCTATTGGGAGAAATTATACTATGGGGTGGTAGCTGCAAATCACAGGGCTTCAGAAGAGATCATCAAGGGAAAGAAAATGTCTACTCTTCCTCAGATACAAGGGACGTGTGCATATGTGGCTGGAACACATGGTATTTTCTGGCGCAGTATCCAAGTTGTCACCAGTCATGATCATCACCTTCAAATGGAAGTGCAGGGCCTTATTTAACTTTCACTTTTCTCCTGCCATCCCTCAATGTTTCTGGTAATAAGTTACTGCGGTTCACCAGATCCATCATAGTTTTTACCTAGCCTCAGGGCCGAGGAGCCTAAAACGCATTTCATATTAACCTGTAACTTATGAGCATACAAAACTGAACATGGAGGACAATTACAGAACGAGTGGCGTAGTATGGGGTTTAACGTGAGATGGACCTCAGGACACAAATCACTGCTGACATAGCGGTGAACTCCTGAGACCTTTTAGTCATTAATACCTGTGTGGAACTTCTTCTCAATTCACCATCTCACTTCTCACAGTGGGTTAACATGTGGCCCCTGGTAATGTGATTACAGACAGAAAATAATGAAGAGGAAGTTGCACGATGACTTTCCATATGAACATCGCAGTGACATCTTTACTGACTCTGTCCAGATGCAAGGAAACTTGATTATCCTCAGGGCGAAGGGACTGATCATGTCCAGCCATCAAGGAACATTTAACAGAAGTTTCATCCAGAGAGAAGACCTAGTGGTCACCATAACACATTGAAGACTACTGCCAACAACCCAGAGTCATTCCAGTTATATAAAGTTGTCTATAATTACTGAATGCTCCCAAATCAAAGATGACAATGGTGACCGCCTCTTTTAATCACTGATGACCCCTGCTGTTTCCATGACTAGGGACATAGCTTGACCACTCAATCAGCACTGATGAAAGGAAAGGTGGGGAGAAATGATGAGAAGACCTGCGATTATCACCTATAACATTTCTGCATCTATGAGTTGTGAAGAAGGAGGAGGATCAATCACAACATGATACAAGCAGGACACCTCTATTATATCTCCATATGACATCACACCACCAAGGTACAGCAAGAATACATATATCATGTATTTATATGACATCACACCAGCATGAAACGAGCAGGGCACAGCTATTATGTCTCCATATGACACCATACCAACATGAAATAGGACACATCCATCATGTCTCCATATGACATCACACCACTAACATACAGGCACACACCAATCATGACTCCATTTGACAAAATTCCTCAATACAGGAAGGACAACTTCTTCCTATCTACATAAGATGTCACATCACCAACATAAAGGCAGGACACATCATGTCTCTGTATGACATCACACTACCATGATCTAGCAGGACCCATCCATTTATATACAGCATCAGTCCTTGTGAACGTTCACTTAAAGGAACAATTACAAGACATTTGGGGGGATATTGTCTTGTGTAAGATTAACCTCAGGGTCTCAGGCAGCTTCCATGTTTGATAAGTCACTAGTGACATAGACCTTCACCTTTAGAAATGGAAATCTGTGAGAAGCCCGATGTGTATTGGCCATTACTTTTCCCGCAGTGGTCCCTGGTAATGTGATTCTGGATAGAATATAATGAGGAGTCATACGATGACCATTTCCAGATGAGCGTCGCAGTCACATCATCTCTGCTGACTCTGTCCAGATGTAGGAAAACCTGATTAACTTCACGACAAAGAGTTGATGACGTCCGGGCATCAAAGAAACATTTCACAGAAGATTCCTCCAGAGAGAAGACCAAATGGCCACTATATCACATATATGACCATTAGCCCTCAACCCAATATTATTACAGTTATATCAGGTTGCCCTAACACTGCCGTTTCTCCCCTCCAACCCAGCCTATCACTGATGGAATGGCTGACTGCCCATCTGTTCCAAATACTGGTCACAATGGTCATCTACTATCACTGGTGACACCACTGACCTTCCCGTCAACGGTGACTATGGAGACCTCATCCATTCCAGTCACTTGAACACTGCTGCCCCCCAACAACCCCATCATTAATTAAGATGGTGATCCTTACATACTCTCTAATCACTGGTGACAATGGATTCCCCCATTCATTCCAATAACTGGTTAAACTGCTGACCTCTCAACCCCACCTTCATTAATGAAAATAGTGACAATTCCATACCTTCCAATCACTGGTGAGCCCACTGATCTTCCCATCCAATTACTGGTAAAAATAGTGATCCTCCCAAACTTTGCTAACACACCTGACCCCTCCCCCCTGTATTAACAACAGTTAACTATCGACCATCACCAGTAACAATGGTGACCCTTCCATCCTTTCCAATCAATAGTGACAATGCGGATCCCACTGCACATCCTGAGCGCTGATGACAATGGTGACCCCCTTCATCCACATCACCAGTGAAAATAGTAACCCACCTTAAGAGCTCATACTCATCTACATTTCAAACGGACAAGTGCAGTCTGATGATAAAAAGAAAAAAAAAAATCAGATTGCACTCTAATGTTAGTCAATGATTGTGTTCATCTGCAATTTTTTTCTCGGCTCGGATCGGACTGAGAAAAAAATTGCAGCATGCTACAAGTGGCCGCGTATATTGGATGAGACTCATCAATGCAAGTCAGTGCGAGGAAAAACATTGTCCGGGACACAGACCATGCATGTGAAGTGAGATTTTTACGTACCCATCTAATAGGAAACCCAACTTTTCATCAGCCGAGTACAGTAAATTTACAGCGTGTACTGTCAGAATAGAAGTAATGTATTTTGAATGAAAAAAAAGTGTTGTGGAGTTCCAAATATTATTCTTTACCAGCTGAGGAAAAGCCGACAGCTGGAGGCTGATGTTTAGTGTGGAAATGGGGTAATAAACATTGAGCTTCCCATGCTATTAATATCAGCTCCAAGCTGTCATCTAATCCTTTACTGGTTTTTAACAAGGGGTGACCCCTCAAAAAGATTATGTGGAGTTCCTCCTATAATTAATAACCAGCAAAGGCTAGGCAGACACATGTGGGCAGACATTAATGGAAGGGGCCATGGAAATTTTCTCCCTCCCAGACTAAGGACAGCTGCTCCAGAAATGGTGCATCTATTAGATGCGTCAATTCTGATGTTTAGCGTTCAATCCTTAAACTTGCCCTGGTGCGGTGGAAAGTGGGGTTATAGTTTTGGGCTTGATGTCAGCTGACCTCAAGCCCTTGGAGTTAGTAATGGAGAGGTATCTATAAGACACCCCCATTACAAACCCCGTAGTCAAATGTAATAAAGACACAAACCAAGTAAAGTCGTTTAATTTAAATAACTCCCCCACCCTTTTATTTTACCAATTTTAATGTAAAATTAAAAATAATAAAACACAGCATTCCATTTGTCTGTGAAGAGCCCAACTTAGCTACATCTGGATATATTGCTGTGCTGTGGCATGATACTACCACTCAGCCCTGCATCCAGGAGACACTGAGCTGCGTGTGCGAATGCAGTTTCAGTACGAAGTGCTGACGTCAGTAAGGTGACTGGACTTCATAGATAAACTCTGTTCACCTCAATGACGTTACTGCACGGTGCGTGGGAAAAAGGGCAAGTGTGAAGAGCTGAAGCTAAGCACTAGTACTGGTGCATTTAATGGATGCAAAATTTCTGGGGCGGCTGAGGGCTAATGTTCTTACCCTGGGAGAGAGCCAATATCCATGGCCCCTTCCTAGGCTATTAATATCAACCTGCTGCTGTCTGCCTAAACGTTGCTGGGTATTAATAGGGGGGACCGCCATGTCATTTTTTGGGGGGAAATTAACCAGTAAAGGCTAAGTAGACCGCTGGGAACTAATATTAATAGCCTGGGAAGCTACTGTTAATTACCCCCTTCCCAGACTATAAACATCAGCCCCCAGAGGTCAGCTTTCCCTCAGCGGGTTACGAAAAATGAGGGGAACCCCACGCCATTTTATTTTAAATAAATGTATAGAAAGCTACACAAGCACTGCACTGATTATATATCTCAATGACATATACAAAAGTATAGGTTGAGCGGGCACCATCCAACTCAAATAAGAGGGGGGGAGGATCACCTGATGCATGTCTATGTAAACCGACACTACATGAAGAAAAGAACCAGCATCATACAAATGGGATCACCACACCAATAGTTTAGGTACAAAAATATACCAAATTTTTTTATTATTTTAGACAACACCACACAAAGAAAACTGTAATTTAAAAACAATTAAAAACTCCCATAAACAATAGTAGGAGATAGGGGTCCATACAGTATACAAGTTAAATACTCAAAAGAACATAGTCTATACCACATTTATGAATACCATTCTTAGAGTGTGACCACATGAAAGATGGTACGGGTCAAGCATTATAAGCATGCTGTGTCTTCTATCAATACAAAACTTCAAATAGATTCAATGTCCCAATATCCTATTAAATGTACAAGTAGCATGCAAACTTATAAGGCAATCTGTCATACAAGTTGGTGGGGATATTTTAGTATCTAAAAGGGCGTAATAGACCTAAGTAAGTCTCTCAGAGTAAGCAACACCTAGAGACCCGATATCTTACCTACCCCACCATCAGACAGGGTCACCTTACTAGATGACAAGGCAGACTAGCGCAATGTGTGACCTACGCGTATCGACGCTTAAAGCGTTTTCCTCAAGGTCCACAGTCACTTTGTGGTGAAGTCATCATTTAAATACTTCATTCTAAAAATCAGTATTACATACCAGGTGTGCAGCATGATGGCGGCAAAAGCCAAAGGAAGTGTGTCAGTCCAGCGTGTTGTAATCACCAATGCACAGGCGCCAGACACCCTATCTAATGCACTGCGCATGCGTAGTCCAGCGAAATGGGTCACCATGACAACCCAAGCATATTTGTGGGTGGGCAAAATGTATAGTATAGAGTATCGTATAGTACGATAAGTCACCGCTATAAGCCACATAAGCCAACACAAATGCTATGTGGATCAGGCGGCAACATAAAGAGAATATATGTCAAAGCGGCATCTTATATTGCCCAGTGCGCAGATGCCAAGCTGACTGTCCAGCCTAACTCCAACGCACTGCGCATGCAGGCAGGTTGCTATAACAACCAGGACGCATTTACAAGTAAATAGAGAGGTGACCGAGCATTTCCACTCTGTGCAGTGCGGTAAATGTCAACCATGAACCCTATATCCCTACCTCAACTATACAAATTAGAATGTGCACAAATCTGCTCAAACGATCTTAACAAAAGTTGTAATTACAACATTCCATATTTAGGCAAGAAGTAAGATATTGCGCATGTGCAGTCTAGAGAGGCGGAGGTATGATGTGCAAAGGTACAATTGTATCCGGACAAACAAGTAGGAGTTTGACCTCCAAACAATACTAGGGCTGTAAGGTAACGTTCACACTAGCGTTATGCTAGTGTGCGTCGGGCGACGCAGCGGCGACGCACGCGTCATGCGCCCCTATATTTTACATGGGGGACGCATGCGTTTTTGTTTGTTGCGTTGTGCGACGCATGCGTCTTTTTTGCCGCAAGCGTCGGACCAAGAAAACGCAACAAGTTGCATTTTTCTTGCGTCCGATTTTCGGCAAAAAACTACGCAGCGTTTTTGCATGCGTTGCCGACGCAGCGGCGCACAACGCTAGTGTGAACGTAGCCTAAGATAATCCGCCCAATTGGGTCATTACGTATAGCACGGTAGGTCTCCGCTGCAAATCGCAAAGAACACACAAAAACTATGTGTATTGGGCGGCACCACCAAAAGGATACGTGACAGAGACGTATATTATAATCGCCAGTACGCAGATGTAAAGTTCCTTGCCAAAACGGCAACCTAACTAGCAGACTCCGCATGCGGGCGGATTGCCATGACTACCAAGATGCATTTATAAATCCATCAGGAGGAAACAAGAGGTTTCCAATATGTGCAGTGCGATGGGTATCTACTCCAAACGCTGCATACCTGCCCAGACAATATATATTAAAAAAGTGTGCCCAGTTTTACTAAAAAGATCTTCGCAAAAGTTGTGTTTGCAGCATACCATACTTGGATGTTACCAAGGGGTGCGCATGCGCAATCAAAGATAGGCGGAGAAATGACTTAAAAAAGGTACAGTTATGGCCGGACGGACATAAAGGAGGAATTTAACCTCCATACAATACTAGGTTTGTCAAAACGTACACCCAGCCGAGTCAACCAAAATGTGAACGACCATTGGTATAAACTTGTCCTGTACAATATCAGGAAAGCAACTGCTGCAGCTAGAGTGGCTATTTAAGAACCTTTTATAGGTAGATAATTATGGTGCTATACAAATACTACATATTTATAATCAGATGTTCAAATCATGATTACCAAACCCCAAGTGCATGCAATAAAGAGTAGGTAAATACATTCCCAATCATCGTATCTAAAATACAGCTCCTATCCTATTCTGTGGAGCAGGAATGGGTGCCTGCTATAACTAGAATGCAATAACACCCTCTACCCACTTGAGTACAAAAAATGTGCAAAAAAATACAGGGAGGCTGAAAGAATAAACCTCAATGATCGGAAGATCCAATCAATACCTGTGGGGGAAGACCCAGCATGCATATAAGTTAAAGGTGACCTGAGCATATATTGTTTATGCTATATCTAAAGGGATATAGAGATATAATATATGTAGCAAAAAACAAAAACAAAAAAAACACCATTTATATAAATTCCAAGCGATATTATTCAAATAGTCCAATAGATGTCCATATAAAATTAAGGCAGAGTTTTTAGCAGAATCTTTTGGAGTTAATCTTGTCGTTCTTCAGGAAGCCAGGAGATGGTGCTCCATGCACTCCGAAGACTAAGTATTCCAAGCTGATGCAAGCTCTAAAAGAAGAGGAAAAACGATAAAAAGGAAAAACGATAAAAAGGAAAAAATAACTAAACAGACAAAGTTCAGTTAGCCACCTCCCAAACCAGAAAGACTGTGTAAGTGGTGGTCAACAAATATATCAGTGGCACCAAAATCATTACAATCTTTTATAGTAGCCCGTATTCAAATGCTCTTCATTCAGCCCACCAGGTGATAAACTGTTCAGTTTGTAAATCCAACGGGATTCTCTTCTCAGGAGTTCATCCGTTAGTCTACCACCCCTGATATTCAAGGAAACCCCCTCCAAACCCATAACCCTAAGGGTTCTGGGGGTACCATTGTGGTGGTCCAAAAAATGAGGTGCCACCGAGGTAATCTGCTTACCCTTGTCTCGATCAGTCCTGGCCGTAGAGATATTAGAGACGTGTTGTTGAATCCTACGATGCAGTTCTTGAGTAGTCTGTCCAACATAAATCTTATTACAACCACAGATCAGGGCATAGACTAGATTTTGTGTACGACAATTAAAGATATCTCAGTGACATAGGTTTCTATCTGTATATAAGATTGTTTTATTAGTAAGCTAGCTTGAAATGACAGAATTACTGTATGTAAAAGCTGATGTTAAAAACGCTTTGCATACGCATGTCATCCGGATGCTAGGTGAGAAAAATCGCATTGTACTTGACACTTATCCTACTTTTCAGGAACAAAATCGATTTTATTTACGCTGATGAGCGTGAGCCCAAACCCTGAGGGTACGTGCACACGATGCGGAAAACGCTGCGTTTCCGCAGCTGCAGGTCCGCAGCAGTTTCCCATGTTTACATTACAATGTAAACCTATGGGAAACAACACGCTGTGTACATGCTGCGGAAAAAAACGCGCGGAAACGCAGAGGTTTACATTCCACAGCATGTCAATTCTTTCTGGGGATTCCGCAGCGGTTTTACAGCGGCTCCTATAGAAAACCGCAGTTGTAAAACCGCAGTGAAATTAGCAGAAAAAACGCGGTAAATCCGCAATTAATCTGCAGCAAAAACGCGTTTTTTGCCCTACAGATTTATCAAGTCCGCAGTGGACCATTATACGTGTGCACATAGCCTGATACTACTACTGATCCTCGTATACTCCCATCATTGGTGTTACGTGTTACGGAACCACTCAGCACCCAGAATATGTTGTGCAGTTATATGTATGTATAATAGGCTCCATGTGAGATGCATGTCCCTAATATATCAGCCCACAGGCTGCGCCCCTGGGCAGAGGGGACACGATATTCCCCTTTTGTCTGCCCCCCACCTTTGTAATTCCCACAGTAAGAATCGGCAGGCTCCGGCCACCTGCGGCTATTGTAATTTATGTCTGGCCTGCCGCTTTTCTATTGGCCTGCCCTCTGTATCTGTGTGATATATTCTGTGTCCTGTGAGTAAAGTGTGGTCAGACTGGAAATACGTGGAGAAGCAGTGATCTTTTATATGCGCCCATGTAACCAAGCAATTCCAGCAAGCGTCCTTCATTCAGACTCCAGCCAAAGCAGAGTGGACCTCCTGAAACACGGGGTGGTACTGAAAGAGGTACCCCAGCTTGGTAGACCCCGTTACAATTGGCGACAATGGTTATCACTATCAACTATTACTGGTGACAATGGTACCTTCCTATCTCTTCTAATCACTGATGCCACTGACTCCATTTGATCACTCAAATATAAAAAAAAAAAAAAGGGGGGGGGGGGGGGTTAGTTAAAAACGAAAAAACCAAGCCCCGTGATTATCATCGGTAACGCAGCTGCGTTTGTGATTTGTGCAGAAGAGATGCTTCCCCTTTCGCTCCCCAAGAAGGCCATATATAACAAACCACATAAGTGTTTATATATTGTGTGCAGAGGACAAAGCTTCTACATGTTAATATTTACAGCAAAGATATACATGACGCCAGCACACGACGCCCCCAATCCATGCCTCCAAACACAAAAACTATAATCTATGACAATCCTGATGGCTCTCCCTGTAACACATACACTGTATCACCCCCTTCATCTCAGTCTAATCTTTCACACAACGTACCACCCGTTAGCTCAATCTAATTTCTATGTATAGTAACGCAGTGTTTCGGTCTTTATTTAATAATTATAGGAATAGATGATGCAGAGAATGTTGGGGATCTCTTCCCATTATGCTGGTTCTTCTCTATGACTACCATTTTTCCATGAAAGGTGTGGGGCCCTGGTGTTCCTTCTTACTAGTGTTGTGACTGCGGAGTTCAGTTTCTTGTGGTTACGGTGACATGCAGGCAGTGTCTCTGGAGGGAGAAGTGGTAGTCTCATACCATGGACTGCTCCTTTAATCTGCGCTCTAAGAGGATTTCCTAAATGTGACATATGTGGCCTAAATGAATCTTCTCATAAGTAACGTATCATGAGACAGATGGGGCACAGCTGTGCAGGAAGCGCTCGGTGCCTCTCCATAACATTGTACACCACAGTACTGTAACCTTAGGTCTGTGCCTATTGGAAAATTAGTGGGGTGCACAGATATTATATTAGGAGCAGAGGCCCTATACCACACTTGCTTGGGGGTGAAGCATGACATTTCTGTAGAGATTGCATCTGAAGAGCAGATTTTGAGGCAGCGCTCGTCACTAGAGTTGAGGGAGTTTATTCGTGTCCCCACTTATTCAGCAAGCTATAGCGCTTACAAAATAAGCTGCAGAGGGAACCCGGATACATGGAGCGTGCCGGCTGATGCAATGACACATCGCAGGTGCTCGAATGACATGTTCGAGTCCCTGCATGTTTCATGGTAAGACAACGAGCAAAACATGAAGGGATCACCAGTTTGTCAGGCAATCCCTCATATTATGCGTCTTCTAACAGCCGCAAAACATGCGGCCATGGGGACTTAACAGTGTCACTCGAGCACCCACGCTACTCAGTGGATACCCAAGCACACTAGGCAAACTCGAGAGACAAGTAGTGATGAGTGCAAGTGCTCATTAGAGGCCATCAGCTTTAACTACTTTGTAATAATCCACTTTGGATATTGGGGAGTTCAACCTCTGCACCCATCGTAATTTCAGCATCATGTATAAAAATGAGAAGGCGCTAACGTAATAGTTGGACAAGACTGGTAAGTACAAACTGGTTGATAAAGTAATAGCAGGTTCACAGAACTGTGAAGATGGTAGAATTGAAAGTATTTGTGCTGTGGAGAGTGCAAGGGAATCAGTCTGTTTGCTTCTAGTGCGGTTTTTAGATCTGAGCTTGGTTCTGGTGCTGTATTTATGTACAGAACTTTGTTTTAGTGATATATTTATATGTTAAACAGTCTTAGTTACTCACCGGTTTTTCGGAGTCCATGACAGCACCACAGAGAGAGGGGATCCGCCCTTCAGGAACAGGAAACCTACAGATATATAAGGGCGGCACCTCTCCTACGCATCAGTTGGTTTACAGAGCACCACCAAGGTTAACAGCATGATTTACATACAACGATACTACTGCTAACTATTCACGAGTGGATTATAAACAAAGGAAGAGGTGTACACCCAGAAATTAAGAAGACGGGAGGTAATGTATGGGTGCGGTCATGGACTCCAAAAAACACTGTTAACCGGTAAGGCCTCTTTCACACTTGCGTAGTTTGGCCTCCGTCACAATGCGTCGTTCTGTGCAAAAAACGCATCCTGCAAAGTTGCCTGCAGGATGCGTTTTTTGCCCAGACTTGTATTGCCGACGTATCACAACGTATAGCCATATGTCACATCCGTCGTGCACTGGATGCATCATGTTTTGACGGATCGTCGTATCGAAAAAACGTTCAAGGGAATGTTTTTTCGTACATCAGATCCTGCATTTCCTATCGCGCATGCGTGGCCGGAACTCCGCCTCCTCCTCCCCGGGACTCTACAATGGGCAGCGGATGCATTGAAAAACTAACCTCTCCGCCCATGAAGCAGACATAGCTCTAGTGGAATGCACTCTTAGACCTTCAGGCGCCGGCTTGCCCTTTGAGACGTGTGCCAGCAAAATAGCCTCCCTGATCCACCTAGCTAGCGTAGATTTTGATGCTCTATGACCTTTCCTGCTACCCTGATAGGACACGAATAGGCCGTTATCTATCTTCCAAGGATCAGTCACTGCTAGATACTCTAGGATACATCTTACGTCTAAAGTGTGTAGTTTCCTTTCTTTATCATTAGTAGGATTAGATGAAATACGAATAATCTGTAGGGCATCCTGTCCTCCAGGAACAGGAAACTAACTGATGCGTGGGAGACGTGCCGCCCTTATGTATCTGTAGGTTTCCTGTTCCTGAAGGGCGGATCCCCCCTCTCTGTGGTGCTGTCATGAACGACCGATAAACATGGACCAGCAAACCAGTTAGTATAGAATATGTAGGTGAATATTCACACTATAGCCATTAACAAATATATCTTAGAATAAAAATAATAAATGTAAATAAGAAAATATCAAGTACTAAATGTTAATACAAAAAGAGTAAAAGCCATTCCACTGTGACCGGGTTTACACAATCAGGATAGTCCCCAATTCTAGTAATTCACCTTATGTGATAGCAGGCCTCAAAATAGACCGGGGCTGAGCAGGACCTGAGTGTTTTACACGTCAGAGAAAGTAAAAAATGTTATCTCATAACCTACTACCTGTCCTCGCATATTAAGCCTCTATATCTTGTAGCTCTGTTTTTCTGTGCAGACGACATCAATTTAACAGCGGGAAGAAACAAGCTTTAGGCTATGTTGACACTTTGCATTTCTGTTTTTTTGCAGTTTTATGCAAATTACAAGCTGCTTATTACAGTACTAGCAAGAGTTGAGAAATCATGTACATGCTTTTTTTCCAGAATTGAATAACTGCATTTTTTTTAAATCTGCAGCATGTCAACTGCATTTCTGCAAATAAAACTAAATTAAACATGTACTGTAGACAAAGCAAACACGTGTTCCACAACCAAGAAACGCTGCAAAAAAAAAAAAAAATGCAACAAAAACATAGAAAAACGAATGAACAGTGATAATACAAAGAACAGATTTTGGCTGTGCAAAAACAGCCTGAGTCCTTTGACACTAGATTCTGCCACCAGTTCGTTGGTTCCGACGGACTTATGCCCAAACCCCTCGCAAAACTGAATTCGGGTGTATGCAGAGCGTAGGTGTGCTCTGTTGTGCATCATTTGCGGGAGTGTACGCCTACTGGAGGAAGACACAGTCTATTACATTGGACTGTTAGTCTCCAGTAGACGCACATGTGGACTGCCTCAGCACCATTATAGCCCATGACCCAATCAGCGCATACACCTGAATTTTATTTTGCGGTATGATCAGATGCATACCCTGAATGGACCATCGAACGGGTACCAAAACGGAGTGTGAAAGCATGCTCAGGGTCAGATTGCAGCATTTTCTGCTGTATGTAAAACTTTTTTTTTTTTTACATTTTCTGGGATTTTCCACTTGACATTGCATTGTTTCTGGAGTAGGGGGGGTTCAGTTAGGATAAACCGACTCACACCCCAATAATTCTGTAATATACTTTACTGCTGGCGATTATCTGAATTTGCAGCAATATCGTCCGCCGCCAGTTTCCAGTTGTTTGGATGTATCAGCGCTGTGTACAGGGGCCTGAATTATTCACCTGGCAGCGGAGGATCATGTCTTTGAAATATTGATTCGGGAAGATGTCGTTACATGTAACCAGAGTGAGGATCAGTGAGCGTCAGATGCAGAGGATGCTCTTACAGGTCACGTGATAACGTTTACACACTGTACAGTGAGTTGAGAGCAAAGACATAGGATCCCTTGAAGCAATCACATAATATACGGATTTCACCATTTATATAAATATTAACATAAGCACAGGTCCAACGATGGCCAAATTGGGCAGCATTCACATACTGCAGCTTTAAACAGCAACAGTTCTCCCAGTTTCTTGCAGTTAAGATGCTTCATCCACAAAACCAAGCGGCCGATTGGCTGAAGAACTATGTTCCTACAAGATTCATTCAGTTTTATTAATTTCCTATACTGTCAGGAGTACCACCAACTGAAAGGACAAAGGGAAGAGGCTGTATTTGGCTTCTTTTGACTGTATAATTGATATTCATCAGCAGGTGTCGCTGTATCCATCTTGTGTAGCCTGAGCTGCACAGCACAACAGCTCTAATACACAGGTGCTAGGGAAACTTATGGAGGCAGCAACCCCTGCAGGCAGCTTGAGGATGTCCATGCACATTGGATAACAAATAGGAAAGTACGGACTAAGCATCAAATCTACAAAATTGTACCCAGCGCGCGTCACGTTACCCAAATGAGTAAGCTCAGACAAGCACCCATTGTGCTGACTGCACCCCAGTAATACAAGTGCTTTACCTGTGCAATACCTGGAAACTAACAAGTGCGACATGGAAAACATTACTGAAAATATTGTAAAAAGTTTTCCTGACAACATGCCGAGGACCTACAGACAGATAAGGAGGCAAGTACTAAGTATAAGTTTTTTATTATTTCACACATCACAGTAGAGGGCGCCTGTACCCAGATATATTGATGGCGGGAGTGTAAGAACCTCTGCTCGGTCACCGGCCTCCAGCAGATCTGCAGCGTCTCCTGTCCCCTCAGTTGGCACACACCTGCAAAACAAGCCATCAGATATCAAACATGTCCATCTGCCGCCCGCCCGCCCTGCGCTGCTCTGCGTATCAGACACATCTGGCTTAAATATCTGCAGTCACCATGATCGATCTGCTGGGGAAAAAAGCTTCAGTCATCACCTACGACAGGCAGCGCTGCACGTTCCCCTGCATCAATGACCTACCCTGATCCTCCATCACTGCGGACAGCACCACGTCTACAACTCTGCCCTTGCTGCGTGGACCTGCAGAGCAAGACACCATGAGCATCACATGCACACATCCCCCCACATGGCTGATCTGATGGGGGTTCTGCCATTATATTCACTACAAATCCCAGCAGCCTCAGAACTTACCTCCTCATGTCCAGAAAACGGAGCCCTACCTCAGCAAACGAGATGCCATGCCTGTGAATAAACAGGAAACAAGACGGTTACATTAGGTGTCACTATCCACCTATACACATTGTGGGGGGCAGCAATAACTGACAGGGCAATGTATCAGACAAGACTGGCTAATAAGCGTCATAAGTCACCAGGGTCGATCTGATGGGGAAAAAAGTTCTGTCATCATATACATCAGCGTCACTACAATTCCCAGCACACTCAGAATAGTGAAATCCAGCACTTACCAGCTCAGATCTCCGACCACAGCCGCCGAGAAGACACCATCACTGCGAATAAATCAGACAAGAGTGACCACAGGGCTATCTGTACATTTATACACTGCAGGGCGGCCATGACAGGCAAACATGGGGGAGGGGAGGGCGATGTATCAGACAAGACTGGCTAATAAGAGTCACTGGTCACCAGGGTCGATCTGATGGGGAAAAAAGTTCTGTCATCAAGTACATCAGCCCAGAGAACGACCACCCCAACCATCCCATAAAAGCGTCTCACCATTCATGGTCCCTCGTGCAGGTCAGAGGGGAAGTAAATTCCACAGGTCACAGTCCATTTTTCATATTATCCTATGAAGATGGGAAAATGTACACGTCAGAATTCAGAGACATGATTACAACCACTAGCAGCTACTAATCAGCAGTGTCCAGCACAATGAAACCACTGACCACCAGTGAGACATGGGTCAACGAGGGAAGAATTTACCGCATATCGTCACATAAGTGAATCATTGTGTCATAGGAAGCGCTACATTTCCCATCTCTGCAGTCAGGAAATGGAAACATTTACAGATGCCACCCACCAATC
Source organism: Ranitomeya imitator (assembly GCF_032444005.1). Taxonomy (NCBI): domain Eukaryota; kingdom Metazoa; phylum Chordata; class Amphibia; order Anura; family Dendrobatidae; genus Ranitomeya; species Ranitomeya imitator. The sequence goes on from NC_091283.1 coordinate 424,582,490, forward strand.
CAGAATGGTGCCCAGCTACAGGTGGGATTAGGCTGGCACTTGTTATGTAGTCATAAGATGGTACTGACCGCTGCAGCTACACATGGCTCTACCCTCACAGCGATGACCCGTTCTCCTGGATAGTTACACCTTAAGCTTTGCACCAGAGACAGCGACGTCTACAGCTGGAGCACATAATGCTTCTGACAGTCCTGCTCACATAGCTGAGGGGTTGTTACAGTGTGCAGACACTGCTGTGAGCTAAAGGCAAGAACAGGTCGCTCCTATTCAGATTGCTGCAACATATCAGTACACGCAGAATTAGGATGGGGACACCAGGGCTGGGGCGCGGACGGGGCCACACGGGACACCAGGGCTGGGGCGCGGACGGTGCCACACAGGACACCAGGGCTGGGGCGCGGACGGGGCCACACGGGACACCAGGGCATGGACGGGGCTACACAGACACCAGGGCTGGGGTGTTGCACCATGTCATGTGCTGCCAATGCAAGAATCATGGCACTTCTGAAGTTTTGCTTTTTACAGCAAGTTCACAGTATATATTATATTTGTCGCACATTACATTTATCTGTGAATGTCTCCAGCGCTAATGTAGTCTTCAGCCTCAGCTGTGAGAACATCAAAAGGAATATCCAGGCTAAAAGGTTTCCATTTACTGACAGCAAGCAGAGATCTTAAAAATTAATGAGGCATTATAATCTATGAACATTTCAGATCTGGGGAAACCCCAAAGCAGCGGCCATGATGGGCGGCCACCAGGCCACACACTGGGGAGGCCGATGTATCAGACAAGACTGGCTAATAAGCGTCACAAGTCACCAGGGTCGATCTGATGGGGAAAAAAGTTCTGTCATCACGCACATCAGCCTTTATCTGTGGCACTACAGCTCCCAGCAGACCCAGAAAAGTGAACTCCAGCACTTACCGGCTCAGATCTCTGACTGCGGCCTCCGAGGACAAGACGCCATCACTGCGGATAAATCAGACACAAGAGAGTGACCACAGGGCTATCTGTACATTTACACACTGCGGGGCGGCCATGACAGGCAAACATGGGGGAGGGGAGGGCGATGTATCAGACAAGACTGGCTAATAAGAGTCACTGGTCACCAGGGTCGATCTGATGGGGAAAAAAGGTCTGTCATCAAGTACATCAGCCCAGAGGACGACCACCCCCAACATCTCACATAAGGGCTCTTATAATTTAGCAAGAAAATGACGGGAGTATTACATGCCACAACCAAAAGGAAACCGAGCAGCCAAGAGTACAACTTTATAAGCTAGGCCTACACATTGAAACGGAGCGGTCACAGAACTCACCTGAGCGGTGCGGAAGAGCACATGTCCGTACAGCGTGTCTCGCAGGACAAAGAGGCCGACGGAAGCTGCGCAGGGACTTTATAGCCCCCGTCCGATAGCACGCATGCGTAGTGTGTGGAAGCACTTTCTGCGCAAGCGTGTTTCAAGCGTCTCATTTGTGCATGCGCAGTACAGATTTCAACAAACTCCGCCCTGAAGTCAAATCTCCGCCCGTTAAGTGCCTGACTGCCGTAGCCGTGCGGCAGACAGACCGGGGGGGTGTATGCCTTTTACAATTTCGCCTCCTGCTGGCTGAGATATGTTAGCGTGACGCCTTTGTTCTCTGTTATCAGCCATATTTTGTATTATTGATTTTTCTTTGCACAATGCTGTTATGGGAGGCAGACGGTGTCCAGCCCCAGCACCAATGCGTCCATACGCCATAGTAGCAGGAGTATAAGTAGTCCCATCTGGGCTTGGCTAGTGTGGCCGCCTGAGTGAGGCCTGAGGCGCTGGTCACCCCTGTAGGTCACTTCTGTTCCTCCCACACTCCAGTTTCAGACAGATAGAACAGTCAGGTTGTAATCCCCAATGGGGACAGTAACAATAACCTCTATAGCGTTGGCGAATACTTAAAAATTACCTCAAAAAGATGTCGCTAAACACAGTGTAAAATCTTTAAGTGCTCCTGAGTTTGCCACTGGTTTCCATTTTGTACTGTGCCGCTCTGTTGCAAAGATATTCCCATTTCTGTCTCCTGGAGCGCAGTATGTGAAATCTCTGTAGTCATCCTGTGCGTTTCTCTGGGGCCTGGGCTTTCTTCCCTCCCAGAGTCTGCAAATCACAGCTCAGCAGCGTCTGAGACAGACTGGCGGACTCGAGCGGAGAAAGCGCACGCACAGGATGACTACAGAGATTTCACATGCTGCGCTCTAGCAGAAGCAAACATGAACATCTCTGCACTGGAGCAGCACAGGGCAAAATGGAAGAGAGCTCAGGGAAATTTTTTTACAAGGTATTTGACTCCCTTTTTTTTTTTTTTTACAGGTCCTCTGCAAGTGAGCATGAGAAAGGCTATCCATTCCCTCCACCACTGTGGCTTCTATGGAGTAGCTAAAGACATTAGAGTGAGGCTTACAGTATTAAAATCAAACTCTTAAAGGTACGTGCACATGTTCCAACTATGTGCGATCCCAGGGAGTTTTTCAGAAGGAGGACGCTGCTGGAGACCAGTGCTGAGGAGTTGGAGTCAGGGAGGTATGGCTTTCCGACTCCACAGCCCTGCAGGATACCCCAGCGGTTTTTGTCCTCAAGTGTCTTTTTGGTCATTTTTAGCCACTGTTGGAAGTCGCTGGAAGATTGGTCATACTCCAATGCCCCAATAGAAGGAGCTGACAAATGCCCTTTGACATATTTCTCCTACACCCTCCATACTCATGCACGCTCAGCGTGTCTGTGATAGGAAGCGAGCAGTCAGCTGTGGCCAGACACCATTGTGCTCCCCAGACTTCTCTGATGGCAGTCATCTTCCCTGAAAACCAGAGGATTGAGTGTCTTCATCTAAAAACCCCCATACACAGAGGAACATTGCCAACCATCTGGGGTCTTATCAAATCCCCCTCCCAGACTGGCTGCTCGATTGCAGCTCAGTATTTCTCGGAAATGCCCCGGGATTTCAGAGCATAGTTTATCTGCTTAAAGGGAATTTTGGCCCTATAAGCAGAAGCCACCGGCATCAGGGGCTTGTCTACAGTATTCTGTAATGCTGTAGATAAGTCCCCAATGTATCCTAAACAGTGAGAAAAACAAGTTAGAGTATACTCACCCAGGGGCGGTCCAGGTCCATGGCGTAAAGTACTGCAGTGCGCCGGGCCTCCCTGACCTTTCCTGACGCTTGCGCACTGCAGTACTTTGCTCTGCCCTCAAATGGGCAAAGTACGCCGGAGCCGCGGCAGGAAGCAAAAAAGAGGACGTCATCACATGAAGATGGGAGGCACCGGACCAGGCGTACTTTTGATAGATAAGACAATTATGTGACACCAAACATGTATTTTTACATTTCTGCATTTTGAATTTGGGGGAAAAAGGGTAGACCGAATTAAAAAGATATACGGTACATATTTTTTTTACTTTGTTGGTCCCCTTTAGGGGAGTTAAACCTGTTTGCACTATATACAGAAATGCCATAGTCAGTGTCTCCCATGATGCACAGCTTATGGCTCTGCACCAAATTAAAATGATAGGCATGGGTGCCTTCAATCGGCCTACTGGCTGTCATAGCAAACCATTTGCTCCCCACGAGCGCTTTACTAAGGGGGCTAAATGGCACTGGATCACGCAATTAAATCCTGCTATTGGGGGTTGACAGCAACATTTAAGAGGTTAACAGGTAGCGCCAATCGCTGCTGTTAAAGGCAGATGTCAGTTATGTAATATAGTGACATCTGACCTGTGTGGAGCAGGTTCTGCTCCTGAGCCCGCTACAAATACCCTGACATGCTCCATGACGTAATCATACATTAAGAAGGTAAAGATCCAGCCGGGAATTTTAGGGAGAGACCTGACGAAACTGGTGTGGTCCCTGGCTGGCTTCTCCCTTGATCGCTGCAGGTGATTGACAGGTCTCTTGTAGTGATGAGCGAACGTGCTGGGATAAGGCATTATCCAAGTATGCTTGTGTGCTAACCAAGGCACTGGTGCCAACAGAGTGTTTTCGGTGTGCTTGAAAAATATGTTTGAGTCCCTGTGGCTGCTTGTCTTGCGGCTGTTCGACAGCATCAACTCATGCAGGGACTGCCTGTTTGTTATGCAATCCCTGCATGTGTTGCGGTGGACAGTCCGCTGGTCCTGCAGAAATCATCTGACATGAATATGTATCACCTTTTCATCTGTCTGAACGAGGCAGTTCAACTCAGCAAAAAAACTTTGTAATCACGATCAGTGTATAGCTAACCACACCCAGTAAAGCCATCGAAACCCGCTTGTTTCAGTCAGACAGACCAGCCTTCTACACTGTGTTCCAAATTATGCAAATTGGACTTAAGTGTCATAAAGATTTAATTGTTTTGTTTTTCAAATAAACTCGGGGATGGTATTGTCTCAGGGCTCAATGGATCACTGAAATCAATCTTAAACACATGTGAATTAGTTTTCCAGGGGATTCTAATTAAAGGAAAAGTACTTAATGATGTTCCACAATGTTAAGCAGGCCACAGGTTTCAAGCAGTATGGGGAAAAAAGAAGGATCTCTCTGCTGCTGAAAAGCGTTAAATAGTGCAATGCCTTGGACAAGGTATGAAAACATTAGATATTTCACAAAAACTTTAGAGTGATCATCATACTGTGAAGAGATTTGTGACTGAAACAGAGCACAGACAAGAGTTCATGCAGATGAAGGCATAATGAGGAAGGTTTCTGCCAGACAAATTCATTGGATTGCAGCAAACCGTTATTTGAAGCTGCTGGTGCATCAGGAGTAGAGATGAGCAGTGTTCGAGTCGAACTGTTTGCCAATTTCAAATTCGAGCTGTTTTGGGCGGTGTTCGAGTCGTTCGACAAACCCGAACAATTTGCTTAAAATTCGGCTGTTCGAGTTTCTGTTCGATAACTGGTCGTTCACCAAAAGCCTAGCTTGATTTGCACATTAAAACAGTTTATCATTGTTAATGGACTGTTTCAGTGTATAGTGGGCGGGGGATAGATCTGTGCTGAAATAACGCCGATCTCCATTTTTTTTCCCCGCATTTACAGTGGGGCGGTGCAGTCTCTCAGCCTATCAGCAGTGCACACACATAGCAATGTGCATGTGATGCACACAAGCAAGGGCATGTGTCATTGGCTGTGTATGTCACATGTCCTTGCTCTATAAGAACCAGCCATTTGCCCTGTTGCCACCATTTCCTCACTGCTGCAGCTTAGTGTTAGACGGCACCACTGCTGCTGTGGGCGCTATACAGACTAAGAATGTTTTTTTGGAGCGAATTGCCAGAGAGATAGGTTTAGGGAGTCAGGACTAGTTGTAATATCAGCCCTTTTCAGGGTAGGTTACAGCAGTTCATAGCACTGTTTGCCAGGCAGGTCTGTGCCAGTGCTGTGCAAGTGTTTGTCACAGCATTTGGTGTAATCTAGCTCAGCCAATCCTCTTGGGCTAGTAGCATTGTCTGATAGTCATCCGAGTAGCCCGCCTGTGAAGCTAGCTACTCCGCCTGTGTATCTCAATTTTTACTGCATCTAATCCAGTTAATAGTTTTGGGCCTAGGAGCAGTGTCTGCACGTCAGCAGAGTAGCCCGCCTGTGAAACTAACTACACCGCCTGTGTATCTCTATTTTCACTGCATCTAATCCAGTTAATAGTTTTGGGCCTAGTACCACAGTTTGGCCTCTCAATTCTGCTAGCTTTTCATCCATCGGTTGTTGTGCCAACAACTACAGATACAGAGTTGCCAATTAGTTAAGCACTAAAATGAGTGGCAAAAGGCTTGCTGCTGGTGGAAAGGGGAATAGGCGTGTTGGAAAGGGAAAAAAAGGTTGTGTCCGTGGGGTAGGTGGTAAAGCAACAGTAACATCTGCAGAAGAAAGACCATCTTCCAGCCAAAGTAAGATGTCTACTACTTTTTGTGGACAATCTGATATGATCCCTTTCTTACGACCATCGCTACAAGCATCGCCAAAAATTCCAGATGAGGCACAAAAACAGCAGGTGCTTGATCGGATATCAAGTGCTCGTTCAAGTGGTCTCTCCTCCATGTCAACTTCAACATCACAACTACTCCAGTCCTCAGAGTTGTCACCTCAATCGCACTTGCTTCCTCACAGCTCCCAAGTCTCCAGCTGCCCGTCTGAGCATGGGGTAACACACATGGTTGAGTCTGTGGTGCTGTTTACGCATACTATAGCCTGGGAATCAGAGGTCCGCTCCAGAGCTTCTGTGAATCCAGACGAGGAAATGATCTGCACTAATGCCCAGAATCTTTGTGAGTCAGATCCAGGCCCAGATGAAGAAGGTTCTGAGCATAATGTAGACCCTCGTTCCCAAACTGTAACTCCTGTTGGTGGAGACAATGAGGAAGATGATGATGAGACTGAGATACCTGATTGGAACGAAAACTTTACTTTTCGGTCGGGGCAGGAAGAGGTTGGCTCTGAGGACGATGGGTGTGAGAACACACAGGATGATGATGACGAGGTTGTAGACCCCACTTACTGTCAACCCCCAGTCCATGAGGTCAGCAGAGGAGGTGGAGGAGGATGCTAGTGACGAGTCTGACGACGAGGTAACGGTGCGCCTTCCTGGACAGAGACGGAGTACTGGAAGAACGTCAACAACTGTATCCTCAACCCCAACTGTACCTCAGACCAGAAGCCGTGGTGGCTCTTCAGGTCGCACGCGCTCCAAGCCTTGCATAGCCTGGGCATTTTGACATGGCAAAGGATGACCCAACTCATGTTGTCTGTAAGATTTGGCAACAAAACCTCAGTAGAGGCCAAAAAATCACTAGCTTGAGTACTTCATGCATGAACCGTCACATGGATATGAGGCATAAGTTGCAGTGGGAAGCTCACTGTGCTACAATGCGGCCTAGTGGGCCGGGTCAACCACCGTCTGCCCCATCAAGTGCATCCGCGTCCTCTTCATTCTCTGTGACTGTGGGGACAGCAGTCGCACATGGTTTTGGATGCAGACCTTCCACCTCTTTACCCGCAACAGGCAGTGTGATTGGCAGGTCGTCAGGACATTTGCAAGTGGAAACACCTTCCTCACAGACCAGCAGTTTGCCGGGGACACCCTACTCAACTCCGTCTAAGCACAGCCGCCAGCCCTCAGATGTGGACAAAAGACCATTTCCTCCTAGCCATGACAAAGCTAAAAGGTTGAATTTCTCCATCTGCAAGCTGTTGGCTACAGAAATGCTGCCTTTCTGCCTGGTGGACACAGAGGATTTTCGAGACCTTATGTCCGTCGCAGTGCCCCAGTACCAGATGCCCAGTCGCCACTACTTCTCAAAGAAAGCTGTACCTGCGCTACACCAGCATGTCGCACACAACATCACTGCTTCCTTGAGAAACTCTGTGTGTGACAGGGTGCATTTCACCACAGACACTTGGACGAGTAGACATGGGCAGGGGTGTTACATGTCGGTGACTGGGCACTGGGTAACTACGGCGACATCAGGAGAAGGGGCTGCTGTCCAAGTCTTGCCATCCCCACGAGTTGCTCGTCGATCCTCTGTATCTAGAAGTTCCTCCACTGCTTCTGCCTCCTCAACCTCCTCTCGGTCCTCCACCTGCACCCAAAGCCTGTCTGGTAATGCCACCCGCATTGTAACTGTGCAGAAGGAATCCTGCACACCTCCTCACTATGCTGTCACCAGGGCTCAACGGCATCAGGCAGTGTTTACATTTTAATGTCTGGGAAATTTGAGTCACACAGCTGAGGAGTTGTGGTCAGCTCTGGAGACCGAGTTCCATCAATGGTTGTCTCCACTCAACCTGCAGCCAGGGAAGGCGGTGTGCGACAATTCTGCAAACCTGGGTGCGGCCCTTCGCCGGGGCAATGTCACACACGTGCCTTGTGTGGCTCACGTTTTGAACCTGGTTGTCCAGCAATTTTTATCCCACTATCCCAGACTAGATGGGCTTCTGCAGAGGGCACGGTCGCTGTGTGCTCTGTTCCACCGTTCGCATCCCGCAGCTCGACGACTTGCATCTCTACAGAAGTCGTTGGGCCTGCCAGTTCACCGGCTGAAATGCGATGTGCCCACATGGTGGAATTCAACTCTGCACATGTTGCAGCGACTGTGGCAGCACCGAGAGCCCTGGTGCAATACGTTATGACGTATAGCCTGGGCCAACGAGATCAAGAGGTGGGGCAAATCACGCTGCAGTAGTGGCCTCAGATCAGGGACCTCTGCACCCTTCTGCACAGTTTTGAAATAGCAACGAAGATGTTTAGTGCTGACTATGCCATTATCAGCATGACCATTCCGGTGATTTACATGCTGGAGCACACCTTACACAGTGTTCGGAGTCAGGTGGTGGAACAAGAGGAGGAGGAGGAATAGGAATAGGAGGAGTCGTATGCGGAAGGGATCATATCTCCAAGGTCAAGAAGGTTGGCAGCACCAAGGCGGCTGGCATTGGAGGCTAGGGGAGAGGGATTACCGAATGCGCATGGTAGCAGCCAAACTGTTGAGGAAGGTGCAGGAGGCGAGGAAGAAGTGGAGGACGAACTGGCGCTGGGCATGGAAGACTCATCAGATGAGGGAGACCTTGATCAAATTTCTGTTGTGCGAGGTTGGGAGGAGAAGGCAGACGAAGGAAGCATGATTCTCTCCTCGCCACCACCAAGACAACAAGGACTTGGTCCTCCTGGATGCGCAAGACACATGAGTGCCTTCTTGCTGCACTACCTGCAACATGACCCTCGGATTGTCAGAATCCGAAGTAATGCCGACTACTGGGTTGCCACACTCTTAGATCCCCGGTACAAAAGCAAATTTGGCAAAATAATTCCTGCCATAGGGATTCACGCATGCAGGAGTATCAGCAGAGACTATTACAGAATCTAACATCTGCTTTTCCACAAAACACCAGTGGTCCACGTAGTGAATCTCTGAGTTCTAATTTGCCAACCGTGGGACTATCGAGTCATCACTCAAACCATAACAGTAACATCGTATCTGGTGGTAACAGCAATTTCTTCCAATCGTTTTTTAGACCATCCTTTGCAAGGCCACAGGAGACAAGAAGTCTGACGCACAGCCAACACCTAGAGAGGATGGTACAAGAGTATCTCCAAGTTAACATCGATGCCATGACTGTGGAACTGGACCCTTGCTCATTTTGGGCTTCCAATCTTGAAAAATGGCCTGAGCTCGCCACTCACGCCTTGGAGATCTTGTCGTGCCCCGCAGCCAGCGTTCTCTCTGAACGAGTGTTCAGCGCTGCTGGTGGTGTGTTGACAGATAAGCGCACGCGGCTGTCCAGTGACAATGTAGACAGACAAACGTTCATCAAGATGAACAAATCCTGGATCCGCAAGGACTTTTCTACCCCTGTATCATCTTGGGAAGACTAAAAGCTTGATGATTTTTGAAAATCACCTCACCAACAGTTTTAAAAAACTCTGGCGAAATTGATGGCACTTAAGTGGTGTCTGTGGCCGAATTTTTGGAAAAAATGGAGACTCTTATTTAGTCCCCTTGCTGAGTTTTACATGACGTTGCCATAGTCAATTCCAGGTGGGTGGGGTCGTCTGCAGAGTTGTTTACTCATACTATGGCCTGGGATTCAGAGGTCTGCTCCAAAGCTTCAGTGTCTGCTAGTCAGCAGAGTAGCCCAGCCACCCACCACCTGTTTGCCTAAGTACTATTTTTAACGGCATCTGGCCCAGGAAATCCTTTTGGGCCTAGTAGAATTTAGTGCTACTCAGCACAATACCCCACCCATGAAGCAAGCTACACCGCCTGTTGATCTAATTACTAATTTTTAACTGCATCTAGCCCAAGAAATCGTTTTGTACCCAATAGCATTTTATACTACTCGCCCAGGAAATCCTTTTGGACCTAGAAGCAATTTCTGCTACTCAGCAGAGTACCCCACCCATGAAGCAAGCTACACCGCCTTCTTTCTTTCTCAATCTAACCCCTCGGCTCTAGGGTGTCCACTCTCCCTCCCTCCAGCTCTCTCCTTCTCACAGGTGGACTACCGCGTGTTTTCACACTGTGGCGAATCTTTTGGGCCCAGGCATAAGAATTCGTCGAGGTAATGGATAATATGTGCCGCCTTACAAACGTCCATGACAACACATTCGAGGAAGAAACTAAGTGCCTCAAATAGTGAGCAGGATATGGAGCACCCCATGGGCAAACAGCGATCTATGTAGTATGCTCCTTCACAGAAGCAGCCCAAAGGGAGGACACTATTCAGAGGCACAGGTAGTAACCGGAACGCCCCCTCAATATCTGTTTTGGCCATTAGGGTGCCCCTTACCAACTTCTTGACGCGCCTGATTGCCTCGTTAAAGGAGGTATAGTACATAGTACTGTACTTGGTTCCCCGTCGATGTTGTCATTTACGGACCTGCCCCTTGGATATGACAAAAGGTGGATGTATTGGGTTCATTTTTTGGCACTCCCAACGGGGGTACCACTACGTCTTTTTTTTTTAAATTCAAATAAATTTTTATTAAGAATAACAAGATAAATGACATGTTACATTCTCATTTTCAATACAAAGCTTTTCCCCCCCTTCAAACATTCCCCTTCAATCCCACCACCCCCCAACCCCACCCAACAAAGCAGCTCACCTAGCTTAGCACTTCCATCATTAGACCAATATACTATCTAATCCCTCGGCCAATAATATAAGCCACATTTAACATTACCATTAATTAGGAACCTTAATTAACTCTCCCTCTATAATACCCCTATCCCATAGCAATCCACGGAGACCACATTTTATTGAACATTTCAATTTTCCCTCTTTTTTTATAAAACCCCTTTTCCAGTGTCAGGCCCTGCTTCACATACTGGAGGAACTCTCCTCTTGACGGCGGTTCTTCCCTAATCCAAATTCGAGCTATTACCTTCCTAGCCATGTATAACAATCTGGCAATAGCTATCTTTAGGTTGTTATCCACTCCAATCTCATCCACACATCCCAACAAGCACACTATAGGATCCCTTGGCACCTTACATCCATACGCACCTTCCATACGACTCAAAACTACCACCCAAAAAGCAGCCAGTCTCGGACATGTCCACATCATATGGAGTATATCAGCATCTGCAGTTTTACACCTCGGGCATTCAGAATCATCACGCAAACCAGCCTTATATAGCACCATCGGTGACTTATAAACCCTGTGTATCACATAGAGCTGTGACAGTCTATACGGTTCGCTCAGCGACAATCGTGGGACCCATTCTAGCACCGACTCCCAAGTCTCATTCTCCATTGGACCCAGATCCCTCTCCCACTTAGCTCTCGCCATTATTGGAAACCCCAATAGGAAAGTATGCAACAGATCTTTATACAAAGTAGATATGACTCCCCCAGTAGTCCCTTCATTACACACATACTCCAGTACTATATCCCTCTGAATTCCAATACCTCCGTTTCTACTCTGAGCTCCAAAAGCATGCCTCATCTGCAAATACTGAAATTCCCCCACAGTCCCAAGACCAAATTCCGCCTGTAATTGGGAAAATGATTTCAATTCACCTCGCTCAATTATTTGATACACGTATTGAATCCCTTTGACTTGCCATTCTGTCAGTACCCCCAGTGCCTCAAACTCCTGTAAGTTGCTGTTATGCCATAGCGGTGAGAATCTAGTCAAATCCATGACCCCCCCGTATATGTCTCAGCCTATCCCACAGCCTGCGTATCAACAACACAGTCGGGTATAATTTCCCCAGAGCCCCCAGGGATCCATCCTCCAAACATTGTACTACTGGCCTTCTTTTTGTCACCACTTCCATCAGCCGCTGTACCACCCCAGATGACCCTTCATGTGCCCAGCCTTTTAAATGCTGACTCTGGGCTGCAAGAAAATATATTTCAGGGTTAGGCAATGCCAGTCCCCCATCTTCCTTGGGTCGCTGAAGTGTCTCCAGTTTGATACGCGGATGCTGTCTCCTCCATATCAAATTCCTGAACAGAGAGTTAATCTGTCTAATCTCCCGCGTGGTATCCAAACTGGCGCATTATGAAGAATATACAATATTTTTGGCATCAAAATCACTTTAATAAGATTCACCCTACCTACCACAGATAAATGCAGTTTAAGCCAAGCATCCGCTTTCGCTTTAAGAACACCTAAGATTGGAGTCAGATTTCTATGTATATAGTCAGTAACAGGCATAGATACCTATATTCCAAGGTACTTAAATTGGCTAGTCACCTCCAGTCGCCCATCCTCCAGTGGCTCCCCACCATCATCATCCACCTTAAACAAGACAGACTTACTCCAGTTTATCCTAAGTCCCGATCCGAAACGCTCAATAATCCCAATGGCTCCCTCCAAGGACGTACCCGGGTCAGCCAGAAAGAGCAGAATGTCATCCGCATACAACGCCACCCTTTCTTCAATCATCCCATATTTAAACCTAGTCACCTCATCAGACCGTCGAAGCTTAGCAGCCAATGGTTCCACAGCCAGAGCAAACAAAAGAGGAGAGAGTGGACACCCCTGTCTCGTCCCTCTAGCCAGTTGTATGGTTCGTGATAACTCCCCATTTACCCTAACCATAGCCATCGGCATCGAGTACATCAGTCGAATCCAGGATATGAACTGCGGTCCAAACCCCATACTCTGGAGCACCTGCCAGAGATATCCCCACTCCACACTATCGAACGCCTTATGAGCGTCTAAAGATGCAATAACTCTCTGGCCACAGTTGTCGGATCTGAGTTGCAAATTCATATACAGCCTTCGTAAGTTGATCGCAGTGGACCGATCAGGCATAAAGCCGGACTGGTCTGAGTACACCAGGCCGGAAATAACACTTGTCAACCTCATCGCCAACACCTTAGCCAGAAGTTTAACGTCTGTAGTAAGCAAGGAGATTGGCCGATATGAATCCGGCTGTGTCGGCTCCGTCCCCTCCTTAGGAATCACCACTATTATGGCCTCCCGCATAGATGCCGGTAGACGACCGCCACTACTAGCCTCCTCCAGAAGTACCCTTAATTTAGGGATCAGCACTTCCCCAAAGTTTTTATAAATTTCAGCAGGAAATCCATCTACGCCAGGTGCCTTCCCATTAGCCATAGACTGCAGTGCCCGACCCAACTCCTCCTCCGTGATGGGAGCTTCCAAATCTTCTCTATGTCACTCAGCCTTGGGAGCTCCAATTCCTCAAGGAACGCCACCGTGTCCTCCACCGACCCATCTACCTGAGAGGAATATAGGTCCGCATAAAAATCTGCAAAAATGTCCAAAATCTCTGAAGTCTCAGAGACAGCCACACCGCTCCCCGATACCAAAGAATGAACAAAGGAAGTGTTTCTCTGGGCAGAAGCCACCATCGATAGCAAATGACCCACAGATTCGCCTTCCTGGTAAAAAGCCAGATTCATGAATTCCCTCTTCCTTTCAGCCTTACCGAGCAATACCTCCTCCAACTGACTCTGAGCTGCCTTTAGCCTCCTCCCAGCTTCCGGAGTACCCGCTATTACCATCTCATCCTCGGCTATCCTCAGCCCATCAACCGCCAACCTGTCTCTCTCGATTTCCTCTTACACCTGCTAATATCCCTGAACAGCAGTCCCCTCAAGTACGCCTTCATGGCTTCCCACACAGTAAGAACATCTACACTTCCCTCGTTGATCTCAAAAAATTCCACCAACTCCTTCTTTATCTTTTCCAAGTCCATACTGTGTAGCCAATTAGGGTGAATCTTCCACTCCTTCCTGCTCCCGATCCGTGTCCCCACCGGCCGAAATTCCACCTCAACTGGACTATGGTCTGAAAGAGCCCTAGGCAAATATCTCACCTCCCCTACCATCGTGTCCAGTAAACAGTTACCCAGCGCCAAGTCAATCCTAGACAAAGTACCATGAGCTGGCGAGTAGCATGAGTACGTCCTTTCCCCAATATGTCTAACTCTCCATAAATCAATCATACCTACTTCCCGGACATAGGTCCCAAACGTAGTGATATGTCCCCCTGTTCTATTCTGGGGATTTTTGTTTTGTCCCAAAAGTCATCACAGATATTAAGATCGCCAATAATTAGAGATTTTAACGGTCCCCAACGCTCTACCCTCTCCAGCACCTCTCTTATCTTCTTACTTGAGTATGGGGGCAGAATAGACATTGCCGCTATACACATCAACACTCCATTTATTTTACATTTCACCACCACATACTGACCATCCACATCCTCTTTTACCATTACCTCCTCATACTGCACCCCCGCAGGTATTAACACAGACACACCCCTAGAGTACGTCGAGAAAGTAGAATGATACGCCCTCTGTATCCAGCGCCTATTCAATACGTTCACCCTCTCCCGCACTAAATGTGTCTCCAGCAGACATATCATTGAGACCTTCTGTTCTCGGACATACTGCAGACTTGCCGCCCGCCGTGTTTTATCCGCCAGACCTCTCACATTCCAACTCAATATTTTAATACAATCTCCCATCATGTGGCTCATCATTTCTTAAAGTATCCAATTTCCCAAGTATGACCTGCCCCAACCCTCCCACCCCCCCTGCCCCCTCCCAACGTGCCCCCCTAACCCCCCCAATATAACGCATTCTTCCTCTCATCAAGAGTGGGGCTCCACTGCCCACTGCGAACACTCTCCCTTACTTAACCCTCTCCATTCGCGTCCCGCTGCCATAGCAATCACAATTTCCCCCCCAACTTTCACTTTATTGTATCTTAACATTTCAACTTATATGAAAAAGTACCAAACCAGTTCACAGTACCCAGCATAACCCTCCCCCGTACTTAGTAGTCGGTACTGTCCCCTCCGGCCATTCCTTCAATATGGCCCAGCAAAACCCCCAACAGTTGCTCAACTCTTTAACCATTGCTAACGAGCACAGAACTCTCCTCCATCGACAGAGAAAACAAATCCCAACTGGATCTCGCCGAAATGTCAGTCGCCCATTCCCTTAAGTTTTTTCTCATGAGTATCAAGCCACTGGGTAGCGTCCTCCGGTGTCAGGAAAAAGTGGGTCTTATTAAAAGCCACCAGTCTCAGCTTGGCGGGAAACATCAGTGAGTACTGCAGTCCCAGCTCCCTCAGTCGTTGCTTGACTCCAGTAAACTTCATCCGCTGCTTCTGAACCACAGTGGAATAATCTGGATAAATGGTGATTTTTTGACCTCCAGCCCTCAGATCCTCCATCTCTAGCCCTTCTAAGGATAATGTCTCTGTCCCTGTAGTTCAGTATTTTAGCAAGCATGGTACGGGGATTTGCTCCTGTGGCAGGGGGCTGCGGCGGGACCCTATGAGCCCGTTCAACAGCAAAAACTTTTGTTACTGTGCTCCCAATCTTCTCCATCAGCCAGTTTTCAACAAATTCTGTGGGATTTCTCCCCTCAGTCTTTTCAGGCAGCCCCACTATACGTATGTTATTCCTTCTGGATCTATTTTCCAGATCCTCATTTTTGGCCGCGAGCTCGGCTATTGCTTGGGCAAACTTCTTTTCAGCTTTTTGTAATTTCACTATATGATCTTCTGCCGTGCTCACCCTCTCCTCCACCACTCCTATACGGTTGTCCATTTTCTGCAGAGCCACATTAATCTGTGCCGTGTCCCCTTTAACTTCCTGCATCTGCTGGGCCAAGGAGTTCAGGGATTGCTGACATGAAGAGATCAGTGTGATAACATCTCTAAGAGTCGGCTCCTCTCCCTGTGATATGGCTTCAGGTCCCCCACTAGCCCCCGCCATGCTGCCTCTCTCCTTCCCCCTCTGTACCTCATGCTGCTCAGCCGTGCTTGCTTCCTCCTCCTCCTGGTCAGCTCCAGCTCCGGATCCTGGTTCTGCCTCCTCAGCAGCCTCCACTCTGGCATACTGCTGCAGCTTTGCGGCCACTTCCATGCGCCGCTGACATGCGGCGTTCTCCTTCTTGGCCGCCTCCTGCATCGCTGGTGCCAGCGTCTTTCTGCCGCCTCCTGGTCATCGCTGCCGACTCCGGACCCGCCGCTCCGCACCGCTGCACTCTCCGGACCTTCAGCCAGCCGGATTTAGGTGAGTTTACCTGAAAATCGGGGTTAAAGCAGGATTTTTGTCCTTCTGGCAGCGGGAGCACTCTTCCCTGCTTCCACTCACATGGCCAGCTAGGACACGCCCCCCGTACCACTACATCTTCGAAGGAAAGTGTTCTGAATGGACCCGCCGCCATTCTACCTAAAGATATTTATTTATTTTTGTCAAGACGTCTGGGTGTTGGTAGAGTGAGTTTAGATTTTTACTCCAGCCTTTCTTGATTTTAGAAGGGCATGGCATGACATGCCTATTTCTGTCTCCTCCTCCTTTTACTCCTCCACCTCTTTTCTTTTCGCATGACTATATGGTTTCAGTGGGGTTCAACTGTGTTCGTCGAACGTTCGACGAACTGAACCCGAACACTAGGGAGGTGGCTCAACACTACTCAGGAATCCCTCGAAATATGTGTGTGTGTATATACCTCCTAGCTCTTGAAAGAGAGATGTTAATTACGGCCTGATAGTATCTCTCTGAGAACTTTTACACAAAGGATCTCAAGAGAAAATAATATATTCATTGGGGGGGCGCGGCCGTGGTCCAATCAAAAAACAAGCAATTATGATATTAACCTGAGGGGCTTGTCTAGAAACCTGACCTCCAGACCAAAGCTATAAATTAGGGCTGCATACAGAGAATGGTGTTCACATGTGAGGGCAGCCTGAGACGCTGATGTGTTCCACCAACTCCATAACCCCCCCCCAGGGATCAGAGAGCAAACTACCAGTTAGATGTTTTCTGTAAGTTTCTCCTGTTTATTTGTATACTGTTTTGCATAAGTTGTATGTCTTTTTATTTTGTTTTTATACCTTTTCTTACTGTAAGCACTGAACCTTTTTGTATTAAGTATAAAACTTTAAAAAGTTGAACCTTGAATGTTCTAAAAGAATCCATAGCCTAAGGTGTGTGAGCCTTATGAGTGGTAGACATTATTAGTACTAATATTTCCGGGACTCATCGCCTGTGTATTCGGTGAGTGGTGGCAGGGTGTATGAGCGGGTGTGTGGCCTGGGTCGGTGTGTGATTTAGGCTCCCATTACAGCATAGGACAGAGGTTGAATGCTGGACTGAGTGTGGGGAGATAAATTAACCCTTGCAGGCACAACCCAAGTCACGTGCTGAGAGCAGCACGTAACGAATTAGTTAAACCACAGAGAAGGGATCCGTGGCAGTTTTGTTTTTCAAATAAACTCGTGGATGGTATTGTGTCTCAGGGCTTAATGGATCACTGAAATCAATCTTAAAGACGTGATAATTAGTTTTCCAGGCGATTCTAATTAAAGGAAAACTACTTAAAGGGAATCTGTCACCCCCAAAATCAAGGGTGAGGTAAGCCCACCGGCATCAGGGGCTTATCTACAGCATTCTGTGATGCTGTAGATAAGCCCCCGATGTATCCTAAAAGATGAGAAAAAGCTTAAATAATACCCAGGGGCGTTCCCACTGCTGGTCCGGTCCGGCGCCTCCTATCTTCATCAGATGACGTCCTTCTTATGTTCAGGCTGCGGCTCTGGCGCAGGCGTAGTTTGTCCTGTTGAGGGCAGAGCAAAGTACTGCAGTGCGCAGGCGCCGGGCCTCTCTGACCTTTCCTGGCGCCTGCGCACTGCAGTACTTTGCTCTGCCCTCAGCAGGACAGACAAAGTACACCTGCGCCGGAAGACAAGAAGAGGACGTCATCTGATGAAGATAGGAGGCTCCGGACTGGACCAGCAGCGGGAACGCCCCTGGGCGAGTATAATATAACCTCTTTTTCTCATCTTTTAGGATACTTCATGGGCTTATCTACAGCATTACAGAATGCTACAGATAAGCCCCTGATGCCACTGGGCTTACCTCACCCTCGATTTTGGAGGTGACAGATTCCCTTTAATGATGTTCCACATTATTTAACCCCTTCATGACCGGGGGATTTTTCGTTTTTCCGTGTTCGTTTTTCGCTCCCCTCCTTCCCAGAGCCATAACTTTTTTATTTTTCCGTCAATTTGGCCATGTGAGGGCTTATTTTTTGTGAAACAAGTTGTACTTTTGAACGACATCATTGGTTTTAGCATGTCGTGTACTAGAAAACGGGAAAAAAATTCCAAGTGGGGTGAAATTGCAAAAAAAGTGCAATCCCACATTGGTTTTTTGTTTGGCTTTTTTGCTAGGTTCACTAAATGCTAAAAATGACCTGCCATTATGATTCTCCAGGTCATTACGAGTTCATAGACACCAAACATGACTAGGTTATTTTTTATCTAAGTGGTGAAAAAAAAATCCAAACTTTGCTAAAAAATAAAAAATTGCGCCATTTTCCGATACTCGTAGCGTCTCCATTTTTCATCATCTGGGGTCGGTTGAGGGCTTATTTTTTGCGTGCCGAGATGACGTTTTTAATGATAGCATTTCGGTGCAGATACGTTCTTTTGATCGCCCGTTATTGCATTTTAATGCAATGTCGCGGCGACCAAAAAAACGTAATTCTGGCGTTTCGAGTTTTTTTCCCGCTACGCTGTTTAGCGATCAGGTTCATACTTTTTTTTATTTGATAGATCGGGCCATTCTGAGCGCGGCGATACCAAATATGCGTAGATTTGATATTTTTTTTATTGATTTATTTTGATTGGGGCGAAAGGGGGGTGATTTAAACTTTTGTTATATTTTTTTCACATTTTTTTAAACTTTTTTTTTTTAACTTTTGCCATGCTTCAATAGCCTCCATGAGAGGCTAGAAGCAGGCACAACCCGATCGGCTCTGCTACATAGCAGCGATCTGCTGATCGCTGCTATGTAGCAGAATTGCACGTGTGCTGTGAGCGCCGACCACAGGGTGGCGCTCACAGCGACGGGCAATCAGTAACCATAGAGGTCTCAAGGACCTCTATGGTTACAATATACAAGCATCGCCGACCCCCGATCATGTGACGGGGGTCGGCGATGACGTCATTTCCGGCCGCCCGGCCGGAAGCGGTAGTTAAATGCCGCTGTCTGCGTTTGACAGCGGCATTTAACTAGTTAATAGGTGCGGGCAGATCGCGATTCTGCCCGCGCCTATTACGGGCACATGTCAGCTGTTCAAAACAGCTGACATGTCCCGGCTTTGGTGCGGGCTCACCGCGGAGCCCTGCATCAAAGCAGGGGAGCCGGCATCGGACGGTATAGTACGTCCGATGCCGGTAAGGGGTTAAGCAGGCCACAGGTTTCAAGCAATATGGGAACTAAAATGGATCTCTCTGCTGCTGAAAAGCATCAAATAGTGCAATGCCTTGGTTAAGGGATGAAAACACCGGATTACTTACCGGTAATGCGCTTTTATAGAGCCACGACAGCACCCACTTGAGAGGGGATCCGCCCCTTAGGAACAGGAAACCCTATGGAGAGAATAAAAGGGGCGGTCCCCCTCGCTCCCACAGTTGGGTTACAGAGAATGAGAGGAACCGCCCACCAGTATTAGTAGGCAATCCAATATCATTGTTTATCTTTAGTTAACATAAGTATAGCTAACTACAAGAACCATTCACCCTTATCCGTGCACCTATGAAAGAATAA
The DNA here is from genome assembly GCF_032444005.1 of Ranitomeya imitator. Lineage (NCBI taxonomy): Eukaryota > Metazoa > Chordata > Amphibia > Anura > Dendrobatidae > Ranitomeya > Ranitomeya imitator. The sequence goes on from NC_091283.1 coordinate 424,602,046, forward strand.
TTATTAGGGAGGGAAGTGAAGGGGTGCTGTCGTGGCTCTATAAGAGCATTACCGGTAAGTAATCCGGTGTTTTCTCCTTGCCACGACAGCACCCTGGTAGACTTACAGAGATAGTCATTTGGGAGGGATCACCGTGTTAAGAACTGATCTACCGAAGGACAAGTCAGATGAGGAAGACAAGTCCAATCTATAGTGAGTATAGAAAGTAGTAGGAGAAGACCAGGTTGCGGCCTTACATATCAGTTCTATTGGAACCGCCGCTCTCTCAGCCCAGGAAGAAGACATCGTCCAGGTAGAGTGTGCCTTTACAGTCTCAGGAGGGTTCTCTCCTTTTGCTAGATAGGCCAAGCAAATCGCATCCCGAATTCACCGAGATAACGTGTTCTTCGTTACACCAGAACCTTTCTTATGGCCCTGGAAGGAAATAAAAAGAGCCCTGCTCTTCCTCCAGAGACTAGTCCTATCTAGGTAAGCTATTACGGCCCTTTTTACATCCAAAGTATGGTATCTTTCCTCTTCCTGATTTGTAGGGTTACTATAGAAGGAAGGAAGGAAGATTTCTTGGGATCTGTGGAATCTAGTCCCTACTTTAGATAAGTAGGAAGGGTCTGTCTTTAAAACAATCCTATCCTGGAATATTGACAGAAAAGCAGGGTCTACCGATAATGCCTGAATATCACTAAGGGTACCGTCACACTATACGATTTACCTACGATCACGACCAGCGATATGACCTGGCCGTGATCGTAGGTAAATCGTAGTGTGGTCGCTGGGGAGCTGTCACACAGACAGCTCTCCAGCGACCAAGGATGCCGAGGTCCCTGGGTAACCAGGGTAAACATCGGGTAACTAAGCGCAGGACCGCGCTTAGTTACCCGATGTTTACCCTGGTTACAAGCGTTAAACTAAAAAAAAACAAACAGCACATACTTACATCTGGTGTCCGTCACGTCCCTTGCCGTCTGCTTCCCGCACTCAGTGACTGCTGGCCGTAAAGTGAAAGTGAAAGCACAGCCGCTGTGCTCTGCTTTCACTTTACGGCCGGCAGTCACAGTGCGGGAAGCAGAGACGGCAAGGGACCTGACGGACACCAGAATGTAAGTATGTGCTGTTTTTTTTTTTTTAGTTTAACGCTTGTAACCAGGGTAAACATCGGGTAACTAAGCGCGGTCTTGCGCTTAGTTACCCGATGTTTACCCTGGTTACAAGCGAACGCATCGCTGGATCGCATCGCTAGATCGGTGTCACACACACCGATCTAGCGATGACAGCGGGAGATCCAGCGATGAAAGAAAGTTCCATACGATCTGCTACGACGTACGATTCTCAGCAGGATCCCTGATCGCTGCTGCGTGTCAGACACAGCGATATCGTAACGATATCGCTGGAACGTCACGAATCGTACCGTCGTAGCGATCGAAATGTTATAGTGTGACGGTACCCTTACTCTTCTGGCTGATACTAAAGCGACAAGAAAAGCTGTCTTAAGAGATACAAATTTTATGTGGGCCGAGTGTATCGGCTCGAATGGTTCCCCTGTTAGGGCCTCTAGGACTAGATTAAGATCCCATGGTGGTATGTGGGGAATTTGGATCGGTTCTGCCCTTTGGCATGCTGAAATGAACCGTGCTACCCATCTGTCTCCCGCAATGTTATGACTATATAGGGCTCCTAGAGCTGAAACCTGTACTTTTAGCGTACTGACTGATAAGTCTAAGTCACGCCCCTTCTGGAGAAATTCCAAAATAGCAGAAATAGGAACCTCTCCTGACAGAGCTGTAGGGTAGAAAGTTAGAAATTTTTTCCATACTCTTACATATATGGTTGTTGTAGACCTCTTCCTACTAAGTAAAAGGGTATCAATCAACCTCTCTGAAAAACCTCTCAGTTTTAATAGTTGCCTCTCAAACACCAGGCTGTCAACCGTAGGCCCTTCACACGAGGGTGGTTGAAGGGACTCTGAGAAAGAAGGTCTTGAGTCTCTGGAAGAATCCACGGATCTGAGACAGACATGGCTCTGAGGCAGGAAAACCATGGTCTCTTGGGCCAGAATGGTGCTATCAGGATTATGTTCGCTTTGTCTTCCCTTATCTTCCTGATTACAGTTGGAAGGAGTATTAATGGAGGAAAGGCGTAAGCTTGCTGGAATGTCCATGGAACTTGGAGAGCATCCAGGATATCGGGGTTGTCGGAGAGGAACAATGAAGCGAAGTTTTTGACCTGTCTGTTGTCTCTTGTTGCAAAAAGGTCTATGTCGGGAGTGCCCCACTTCTTGGCTATCATCATGAAGATACGCCGACTGAGTACCCACTCTCCCTGATGGAGAGTGTTACGGCTGAGGAAATCTGCCTTTGAATTGTCCACTCCTCTGACGTGTAGTGCGGACAATGAAAGATGTCTTTCGGCTATAGAAAGGATGTCGTTCGATATAGACATGAGAGCTCCTGATCTTGTTCCTCCTTGATGGTTTATATATGCCACAGAAGTCATGTTGTCTGATAGTATTCTTGAGTGAGTTCCGTGTAACTGCGGAAGGAATTTACATATGGCATAATAAACTGCTTTTAGTTCCCTTTCGTTAGACGAATCATCTGACTCACTAACAGACCATTGGCCTTGAACTATCTGGTCCTCTAGATGTGCCCCCCAACCAGTAGGACTGGCGTCAGTAAAAATTATCTTTGAAGGTTTAATTACCCAAGGGACTCCCCCGACCAGATGATCCGGCTCCAACCACCAATAGAGGGACTCTATTACGTTTGATGGGAGGTATAAAAGACTACCTAAATGGCTTTGAAATTTACCCTCCTCCTGTAAAATAGGTATTTTTGTGTGTACTCACCGTAAAATCCTTTTCTCCAAGCCACTCATTGGGGGACACAGGACCATGGGTGTTATGCTGCTGTCACTAGGAGGCTGACACTAAGCTGAGACAAATAAAAGGTTACCTCCTCCCCTGCAGTATACACCCTCATGCTGGCTTCCAGAGACTCAGTTCAGTGCAAAAGCAGTAGGAGAATAACAAAATATCATGTAACATTAGAGTATAACATGTCAAAAACAGTCAAAAACTGAAAAAGGTAAAGAGCCAAACAGGCTAACAGGGTGGGTGCTGTGTCCCCCAATGAGTGGCTCGGAGAAAAGGATTTTACGGTGAGTACACACAAAAATCCCTATTTCTCCTTCGCCACATTGGGGGACACAGGACCATGGGACGTCCCAAATCAGTCCCTGGGAGGGGAACAATACAACCAAACAACTCCGTGTACCATCTGACTACAAATGCGCGACGGACGCTTGCAGAATACGTCTGCCAAGGGCCGCGTCCGCAGAGGAATGAATGTGGACATTGTAGTGCTTTGTGAAAGTATGCAGGCTGGACCATGTTGCGGCCTTGCAAACCTGCTCCGCTGTTGCCTGGTGCCGGATGGCCCAGGAAGCACCCATCGACCGAGTGGAGTGTGTTCTAATCCCCGCCGCGATAGGTCTGCCCCTGACCCGATAGGATTCCTGGATAGCAGATCGAATCCATCTGGCTATCGTGGCTTTAGACGCAGCCAAACCCTTTCTGTGACCCTCCGGGACCACGAAAAGGGCGTCCGATTTTCTGAAATGAGCCGTTCTGGAAATGTTCCACCTAAGGGCCCGTACCACGTCCAGGGTATGAAGGGCTTTTTCAACCCTGTGTTTTGGCTGCGGGCAAAAAGAGGGAAGAATGAGGTCCTTGTTAAGGTGAAAAGATGAGACCACCTTAAGGAGAAAGGCCGGAGAAGGGCATAGGACTACCTTGTCCTGATGGAAGGCAAGAAAAGGAGCCCGGCAGGATAAAGTGGCCAATTCTGAGACCCGTCTGATAGATGTCACGGCTACAAGGAAGACAACCTTCCAGGAGAGGACAGAAAGCGGAACGTCCTGAAGGGGCTCGAACGGAGGTTCCTGAAGAACCCCCAGGACCAAGTTGAGATCCCAGGTCTCCAACGGCATTCTGTAGGGGGGTACCACATGGGAGACCCCTTGAATGAAAGTCTTGACTTGAAGGTTGGCAGCGATCCTGCGTTGGAATAACACGGATAACGCTGAGATCTGACCTTTGAGGGAACTCAGCGCCAAGCCGGAATCCAAACCGGGCTGAAGGAAATCCAAAATGCAAGGGATAGAGAAAACGAGCGGAGGGCGACCTCGGAGCCTGCACCACGAGAAGAAGGTTTTCCAGGTGCGGTGGTAGATGGAAGCGGAAGACGCCTTGCGAGCGCTTATCATGGTGGGAATGACCTGCTGAGAGAAACCAGCTCGAGTTAGAATCCAGGTTTCAACAGCCACGCCATTAAACGTAGGGCCCCTGAGCTCTGGTGGCAGATCGGCCCTTGGCGAAGCAGATCTGGGCGGTCTGGTAACCGCCAGGGGACGTCTGCTACAAGCTGAACGAGCGCCGTGTACCAAGCGCGACGTGGCCAATCCGGAGCGACCAGAATGACCGGAACCCCCTCCGTCTTGATCTTCCGGATCACCTTCGGCAGTACGGGAGTTGGAACTGATGCCAAGGGGATATCAGCGCATCCATTCCGATTGCACGTTCTCAGGATCCCCAGGCTATGAAATTGTGAACCTTGGCGTTCAATCTGGACGCCATCAGATCCACGTCCGGGGTCCCCCAGCGAAGGCAGATCTGCTGAAAAACCTCTGGAGTTCCCACTCCCCCGAGGCAAGGCCCTGACGGCTCAAAGTCCGCCGCCCAGTTTTCGACGCCCGGAATGTGCACCGCGGAAATGGTGGAATGGTTGGCTTTGGCCCAACGAAGAATGTGGGATACTTCCTGCATCGCCGACCTGCTGCGGGTACCCCCTTGGTGGTTTATGTATGAAAGAAAAGCAGCTAGAAGAGCAAGAACCCACTATGGTAAAACGTAACTTTTACTAATAACATTATAAAAAAGTAGACAAAACAATACAACATATACACAAAGTGCTCACGCCGAAAACCGTGCTCATATAAAAATTGGTTTGATCTCACCAATCATGGACGATAGGAACCCAAACCGATGTAGGAGGGTCCCAGGGAGAGTCCAGTAGTTGTGGGGTAATGAGGGAACGGGGGATTTCTGTCCTATGTTAACCCCTGTCGTGCCCAAGCAATGACTCCTGTCCTAACAAGGACAGGCCCAAATAGGCCCCACTATGGACATCCCTCCACCGTGTAAGATGTAATATAGCGCCTCCCTACGCGTTTCCTCTCCAGTCTTGAAGATTCATCAGGGGAGTATATGGCTTACAAGTCCAAATCCTTAATAGTCCATTAATCGGAGTTAAATGCAGTGGCAGTATAACCCCCATATACCGGCAGTCCTGTGTGGTGTCTGCCACAGAAAGTGAGTCAGCCAAGTGTGACGCCAGCTCCCCCCCTTTTTTAAGACGCAATGCCACTCCCCCAGACTAATCTGTAATAAAGCGTACACTCCCAACAATCTATAGCCAAGCCATATATGAGGTACAGTTACCGTTATAGTTCCGGAACGCATGCAAACCAATTTTTATATGAGCACGGTTTTCGGCGTGAGCACTTTGTGTATATGTTGTATTGTTTTGTCTACTTTTTTATAATGTTATTAGTAAAAGTTACGTTTTACCATAGTGGGTTCTTGCTCTTCTAGCTGCTTTTCTGTCATTTACCCTAAGAGTTGTGCAACGGTCTGGTTATTCTAGCCGCAGCTGTTTTATTATATATTTTCAGTTTTGGTATGGCTGGTTTTTTGGCAAGGGGGCCAGACACGGACTTATGGCTTACGGAAGCAAGGGACATCTTTTCTGAAAAGACCTTTGCACAAAAAAAGTATACACCTACATACGGTACGGTTTTCAAGGACCTTACTAGAGTTTACAAAGAACAAATAGTGTCGTGGTGGGAACTGCAGAGTTTGGAGAATTATGTAGCCAATAACATTGTACCCAGGGGCCTTCGTATTTCTATGCTACCAGCAGTACGTTGTAGGACACCACAACTTATGAGCCTATGGGAGAAGGAGGCAACATCCAGTTCTCTTAGACTCATGCAGATCTTGATTAATGAGGAAAAAGTCAATTTGGAGAGACTCAATTTAAAATTAAAAGAACAAATTGAAATCACAAAGAAATTTGGTACAGAGAGTGACTTTACCATTAAGGAGACTCAGTTACAGAATACCATTGAAAAGTTCCAATATAACCTGAAGGAACGGAAACATAAACAATACCTTAGGGATCTGCAAGACTTTAAGGACAACAAAATCTATCAGGTGGTGGGTGAAAGACAAGAGAGAGTGGATAGGGATTTTGAGCTCTCATCTACGGAAACTGACCTATCTGACGCAGAGGGTAGGACCGGCCCATCTAGAGGACGACAACGAGGAAAAAACAGAGGGTACCAGAGGGGAGGCAGATATCATTCCTCAACCCCTAGGTTGGGTTTTTTAGATCGTCCATATCAACTGAGGAGTCACAACATTTACAGCAAGGAATAGCACCACAGGTCATCAATTTGTCTAAAAGACAATTGGATCCTGTGGAAATGTCGGTACTATCAAAAGGTCTGTCTTTCATACCCACCACTGACTTTGCATTATTTGACATGATCAAAGATCTACATTTGTTTGTTAGGAGACTGAGATGGCACAAGCTCTTCAAACAAAAAGACAAAAAAATGGCGGCTGACTTGGGGATTTTCCCGGACATGATACAAGATGTTCAATTATTGGCAGGCTTGGACACTGTACCACAAATAGAGAGGGGCTTCGGCCCGTTTACCCAATTGAGGAATCCTAGCAGGAGGATGGCACCAGTAGGGGGGGATGTTTCGACCATTGATGTTTTCCTTAATCTGGCTACTCGGGATATTAAACAGCTTACGCAGATACAATCGAGGCATAATCTGAATAAAGCGCAGATCACAGCACTCCACAACTTAGAAACAGATAAAACAATTATCTTTAAGCCCTCGGATAAAGGGGGCAATGTGGTGGTCATGGATGTGGATGGCTATAAAAATATGTGCCTGGCCCTACTGAATGATCAGACCACATATACTCGAGTAATGCAGAACCCAACAGCTGGGTGTATTAAAAACTTGAAAGTTATCCTGGAAAATGCCAGATTAAATAACCTCATCAGCCAAGAAGAATTTTTCTTTCTCCTCCCTCAGCATCCGGTCATGGCTACCTTTTACGCCTTACCCAAGGTACATAAGGGGATTGAACCTCTGAAGGGTAGACCCATAGTGTCTGGGATAGGAAGTGTCTGCCAGAATGCAGGGACGTATATTGATCAAATATTGCGACCATTTGTGACCTCCCTTCCCTCTTACATCAGGGACACTATGGATCTCTTGCGTAGACTGGAGGGGATCTCCCTAGAACCAGGGTCGTTCCTTGTGAGTATCGACGTCGAGTCATTGTATTCCTCTATCCCACATGTATATGGTATGCAGGGAGTGCGGCATTTCTTGGGGACGAGGGGTCAACAACATACCCCCCATAACGAATTTGTGTTAAGCCTCCTTAATTTCGTCCTCAATAACAACTACTTCTGCTTTGATGGGCGGATCCTCCACCAGCTCAGGGGCACAGCCATGGGCAGTCCATGTGCGCCCAGCTACGCCAACTTGTTCCTGGGCTGGTGGGAGGATAGCATCGTATTCTCTGATGCCAACGATGAATTTACCGTCTATATCGACCTTTGGGTTCGTTATATAGACGATGTTTTTGTCATATGGAAGGGTACCAGAGAGACTTTTTCTAAATTCATGTCATCGCTTAATCAGAACCATATAGGTTTAAGGTTCACTTTCGAAATGGAGGAGAATAACCTACCATTTCTAGACATCATGATTTCCAAAGCTTGTGGTGGTGAGGGCCTGGATACTACCATCTTCAGAAAACCTACCTCGACCAATTCTGTGCTGAGATGGGACAGCCACCACCCATACTCTCTCAAAAAGGGTATCCCCAAAGGCCAATATCTTCGCCTAAGAAGAAATTGCTCTGATGACGCAGACTTTAAAATAAAGGCAAGAGACCTGAGATCTAGGTTTCTAGATAGAGGGTACCCGGATCGGGTGCTGAGGGAGGCATACCATCATGCTAGAGGACAGAATAGAACCAATTTGCTGACACCACGCGAGAGAGGGGGAGAAGACCACAATGCTATCAGAATGATTTGTGCGTTTGATAATGGGGCTCCATCTGTCAGGGCGATTTTGAGGAAGCATTGGGGCATACTTACAATGGATGACGACTTGAGGGAGGCTGTTGGCACACAACCCCAAATCACATATAGAAAATGCAAAACATTGGGGGATCGATTAGTGCACAGTCACCTAACGACACCAAACAAAGGGACGTGGCTACCAAACAGACCTAGTGGCTGTTATAGATGTGGCACTTGTGTTGCGTGCGCGTCTATACAGACTGGCAAGGATTTTTTTGACACTCAAACACAAAAGACATATGTCATAAAAGAATTCATCAACTGTAAATCCAGAGGAGTCATTTATAGAGCTGTCTGCATTTGTGGTGTTACATATATTGGCAAAACCATCCGGGAATTTAGGAGAAGGGTGGGCGAGCATTTGGGGGATATCAGAAATAATAGGGATACCCCCATTGCGAGACATGTCAACACCTGCCATGATGGCGATACTAAAGTCGTGAGCTTTATGGGGATTGATAAAGTTGTCCCACCAGGAAGGGGTGGTGATTTTGATAAAATCCTACTGCAGAGGGAAACAAGGTGGATTTTCCGGCTGGATACTTGCCACCCTCATGGTCTTAATGACCAGCTTAATTTTGGCTGTTTCCTCTAGGGTTATTTGAGTAACCTTGGTTTCCAGAGATTGGTTCCTATATTCCCTTAGCCTGTTTTGCTCTCCGTTAGTTGTTGGTTTGTGTTCTGTGTTTCTTTGTCTTTAAGCCAGCTGTGATTAAACAAAACTATTGCAATATGGAGGTACGGGGTTACTACCCTGTACCTTCTCCCCTCAGTACTGTTTTCCTGGTACTAGATATGCTCATTGGACGCAGCTTCCAGGAATGAGGGGAGATTGGTGTTTTGAGTGGACATTTTTTATACACTTTTAATAGTAGTGGCGCCTGCACGCTATCACGAAGATTGTGATGGTATATTTTTCTGTAATCGTATATATTCTTCCTCCTCCCCCCAAGACTCCTGTATGTTAATCTTCACTAAGCCACGCGGATCCCTCTCCCCTTACAGGTGCCGATGGCATAACCCTTAGTCTGGACACTTCCAGCGTCTGCTTATTCCCGCAGGCACTATGTTTTGAAAACGGGTGGTGCGTCATCTATTTTTTTTTTTTTTTTACATATATTAGTTGTTATATAATTATGTGAGCGGACACTTCCGGCCACATATCTCCATCTGTATACTATATGTAGGTGATATGCTTGTGTGGCATCTTACTAGCCTCTCATACACACTATACGATACTCTGTCTGGTGTATAGGCATAACATCGGTCTACGAAACATGTGTACATCTAAATGTTTATGGGTGGTTATGTGCTGTATGGGACTGTATTTGCCAACATATATCCATGGATATGAGGTACCATATTATGTATGCTGCCATGGCTACATTTTTGAAACGACACTGTGGTATTTTAATGTGCCCAGGTTATGCGTCCTACTTTTTGGGAACGCTATAGATTCGCAGTATGAGACATCATGGGTCCTGGGATGTCGTCATGATAACACACCTGTGGCGACACCTTTTTACCTGTTTTACCAGGGTGGTCTAAACGGCGCCCTTTATATGGCACAGGTACTTATGAGTCTGGGACAATTTATCATCAATTGACGATTCAAGTATGCGTTCCACCTCTGAAACGCACCGCACTAGTGGCGCATCCATTATGGTGCGTCTTAGTGTGGCGCCGATACTTCCGGGCCTTGGTCATTCTATCATTGATCGGCGCCTTAGGTATGCGTTCCATCTCTGGAGCGCACCGAGCGAGTGGCGTACCGGAAATGATGTATCCAAAATGGCGCCGGTACTTCCGGTTTTGCGGAGCGCAGACGCCGCCAGCATGGTGGCATGGGGAGACTGCAGTTTGCGCCCTAATGTGGCGCTGAGACTTCCAGTCTTGGGCGCCCTATTAGTGATCGGCGCCTTAGGTATGCGTTCCATTTCTGGAACGCACCGTATGAGTGGCGCACCGGAAGTGACGTGTCCATAATGGCGCCGTTACTTCCGGTTTTACGGAGCGCAGACGCCGACAGCATGGTGGCATGGGGAGACTACAGCATGCGTTCCGGAACTATAACGGTAACTGTACCTCATATATGGCTTGGCTATAGATTGTTGGGAGTGTACGCTTTATTACAGATTAGTCTGGGGGAGTGGCATTGCGTCTTAAAAAAAGGGGGGGAGCTGGCGTCACACTTGGCTGACTCACTTTCTGTGGCAGACACCACACAGGACTGCCGGTATATGGGGGTTATACTGCCACTGCATTTAACTCCGATTAATGGACTATTAAGGATTTGGACTTGTAAGCCATATACTCCCCTGATGAATCTTCAAGACTGGAGAGGAAACGCGTAGGGAGGCGCTATATTACATCTTACACGGTGGAGGGATGTCCATAGTGGGGCCTATTTGGGCCTGTCCTTGTTAGGACAGGAGTCATTGCTTGGGCACGACAGGGGTTAACATAGGACAGAAATCCCCCGTTCCCTCATTACCCCACAACTACTGGACTCTCCCTGGGACCCTCCTACATCGGTTTGGGTTCCTATCGTCCATGATTGGTGAGATCAAACCAATTTTTATATGAGCACGGTTTTCGGCGTGAGCACTTTGTGTATATGTTGTATTGTTTTGTCTACTTTTTTATAATGTTATTAGTAAAAGTTACGTTTTACCATAGTGGGTTCTTGCTCTTCTAGCTGCTTTTCTGTCATTTACCCTAAGAGTTGTGCAACGGTCTGGTTATTCTAGCCGCAGCTGTTTTATTGTGGTTTATGTATGCCACTGCTGACATTGTCCGATTGGACTCGGATTGGGTGACCCGCGAGCAGGGAGTGAAAGCGTCTCAGTGCGAGTCTGATCGCACGAATCTCCAGGATATTTATAGGGAGCCTCGACTCCCGAACTGTCCAACGACAGAGTGGTGAAGAAACACCGCACCCCAGCAGAGGAGACTGGTGACGGTAGTTACCACTAACCAGCGGATCGGGAGAAAAGACTTGGAGGAGAGATGGACCCAGGGTCCACCATACAAGAGATTGTCTGATCCGCGGAGACAAAGGGCAAGGACGATCGAGGGATAAGGGACTCCTTGTCCAGCAGAGCCTGTTGCAAGGGGCGGAGATGGAGTTGAGCGAAAGGAACCGCTTCGATTGCTGCTACCATTTTGCCCAGGATCTTCATGGCGAACCGAATGGGTCGCGGGCGAGGATGGCAGAGCGTCCGAGCTCCATGCTGAAGCTCTTGGACCGAGGAAGCAAGACCAGTCCCCTTGAAGTGTGCAGGATCATTCTCAGAAAGGAGATCCGTCGGGCAGGAACGGGGGAGGACTTGTCCAAGTTGATCAACCAGCCCAGGTGCGAAAGAGAATCCAAGGTAATGTGGACGCTTGCCTCGCAGGCCTGATAAGATGGACCTTTTATGAGGAGGTTGTCTAAGTAAAGCAACACGACCACTCCTCGAGAATGAAGAATGGCCATGACGGCCGCCATGACCTTCGTGAATACCCTGGGTGCCGTGGCAAGACCGAAGGGCAAGGCCGTGAATTGGAAATGGTCCTCTAGGATGGCAAAGCGAAGGAACCTTTGATGTGGCGGGAATATTGGAATGTGAAGATAGGCATCCTTGATGTCTATCGATGCCAGGTATTCCCCTCTCTCCATCGAGGAGATGACCGACCGGAGCGATTCCATCCTGAAGTGCCGTACTTTTACGCACTTGTTCAGGAGCTTCAGATCCAAAATGGGGCGCACTTTCCCGTCCTTTTTTGGCACGACCAAGAGGTTTGAGTAAAAACCTCTGAACCTCTCGTGTTCCGGAACAATTACCCCGCTCTGGCGGAGGGAATGAATGGCGCAAAGAAGGGCACGAGACTGAGCCCCCGAACTGGGGAGACGAGAGGGAAAAAGCCAAGTTGGAGGGGAAGCAGAGAACTCTATTTTGTAGCCAGACGACACCAGATCCCTGACCCATTCGTCGTGGATGACGGAGAGCCAGACTTGCTGAAAAAGAAGTAGACGTCCGTCTACTTTGGTAGTATCGACTGGAACAGTTCCCGAGTCATTGTGAAGGGAATCTGGCAGGCCTGGAGCCTCTGGTTCTGGGTTGCCTAGGCTTTCCTCGCCAGGACTGATTCGGCCTGAAAGAGGGACGAACGTCTGAGCGAGCGGATCGGTCCGATCTGGAAGAGGCGGCAGGATTGGACCAGACTGGACTGCTACGAAAGGGCCGAAAGCGAAAATATGGCTGGCGCTGGAAGGCCGCCTTGGGCCTCTGTTGGGGAAGGAACTTGATCTTTCCCCCTGTAGCGTCGGAAATAAGCTGGTCTAGCTTTTCTCCAAAAAGACGCCCGCTCTGAAAAGGGAGAGAAATCAGACTTTAGAGGAGGAATCTGCGCGCCACTCTCTGAGCCAAATAGCTCTTCTGATGGTGATGGTGTTTGAAGCCGCCGTTGCTGCGCAACTCGCTGCATCGAGAGATGCGTACATCACGCAATCACCAGCCATGGCAATCTGTTTAGCAAGGTCCGCCACCTCACACTGGAGATCCTGTTCCTGAACGGATTTCGCTAGAGCATCTGCCCAGGAAACCATTGCCTTGGCCACCCAAGCCGCGGCGAACGAGGGAAATAGGGAAGAACCTGAGGCTTCGTACACTGAGTGAGCTAGGGAATCTAGCTGGCATTCAGTGGGATTCCTAATCGAAGCGCCATCCGGAACGGATAAGAGTTTTGGAAGCTAGGCGCGAAACCGGAGGATCTACTAGGGGGGATTCCGTCCAGTCTTTCAAGAGATCTGCGGTAAAAGGATACTTTAATTCAAGGGCCTTTTTGCCCGTGAACCGCTTATCCGGACGCTCCCTGTGTCGCCTGACTATATCCAGGAAATCTGGGTGAGAGGCAAAAGTCTTATGAGAACGCTTGGCTCTAGTAAAGGAGACTGAGTGGTCCGGAGCAGAATTAGGGTCATCGTCCACTTTAAGTGCGTGATTGACTGCCTCAATGAGGGAGTCAACAGTAGATCTAAACTCTGGAGCATCCGGGTCTAAGGATACATCAGACTCATATTCAGAGTCGTGGACGCTACGAGCCCCCAAAGAGGGTGAGTGAGAGGTGGAACTGCCAGAAGCTGACTGGCGTGGTGAGCGCTCAGGAGAGGTAGTGCGGATCCGTTTTCTGGATGACCGAGCCTCTTTCCGGAGAGAGCGGCCCCTGCTGGCCGACGATTCCCCTGTTACGAAGGGATCTCTTAACCCAAGAAAAGGATTGCCCCGCTCCCCAGGGGGGTTCTGAATGGATTTGATGGCATTGGCTAAAAAATCCACGGACAGACAGCGAAGCGACCCACGCAGAGGGACTAGATACGCCGGGGTCGGTGGCGGTGGAGGGCTCCTGGGCACATGGGGCATCGCAGGCTGAGCAGAGGGGGGAACTTTGAGGCCGAGGAAGTGGAGCCTGGCAGGTGGTACACGCAGAAAAAAAGGTCGTATGCACCTGAGGATTTTTTAGTCTTTGACTGGGACATGGTGTACCCTAATGTAAGATAGACCTCAGGGTCTATAAACTAAGGAAGCGAGGGCGGCGCTGCAGGGGAGAACCTGACGTGGTCTCCTTACCCGTGGTCCTGTGTCCCGCAGAGGAAGAGAGAGACGGCGGTGGAGTTGGCGACAGCTGGCGTTCACAGCGCTGCATGTGGGGGAAGCTGCGGCTGGGAGAGCTGGAGCTGCGGCATGCAGTGAAAAAATCCAAGATGGCCGCGAGATCAGGGGGAGAGATCTCGCAGACAGCGAGAAGCGCCAGGACCGGGGGGCGGCCCCGCAGGATGACGCAAAAAGGGGGCGGAGCCTATCGGGATGCAGCCCGCAGCTGGGCCGAAGCTGGGGACTAAATTTGCAGCTTCGGTCCGGCGCGCAGCCGCTGAGTACCAGAAGCTATGGGGCCCACAGAAAAACGTGCCGCTGCTAAGAGGAAGCCCTCCGGACCACCAAACAGCCGACCCCCCCTCCCCGAGGCACTTACCCCGATAGAGGGTGGAACCGACCCACGCAGGGGGGCAGAAACTGCTGCACACAGGATCCTGGTCAGGTGTGCCTGGGGCGATTAGGACGGTGCAGGGGTTGGGAGCCTCCATCCACTATCCCCTGAAAGGGGGGTGGAGAGGAACCGTCCACCACCTTCCATCAGCCGCATATTCAGAGGTGATGCAGTGGGGGCTGCACGGACGCCACAACGTAGAGTGCCTCTGATCAGCCGAGGAAAAACCTAGTGGGCAGGGCAGATGTCCGGCAAAAAAGACCTGGCTGCAGAAGAGGATACGTGGATGACAATCCATGTGCTCGTCTGTAAGGGGGCGTGGGGGAGATCGGTCCCTAGAAAAGGCCCGTCACCCCCAAAAATCAGCTCAGGCAGTGGCTTCACACGTCGCAGGAGAGGGTACGGAGAGAACTCCCGTGCTCGCCTGTTGTTGGTTCGGGGAGATCGGAGCCTTGAAAGGTTCCATCGCCCCTTCGTCCGATAGAAAAAGGGAAAGAATTAAATCCAGTGTACCTCCTACGGACACTAAGCTTGAACTGGGTCTCTGGAAGCCAGCATGAGGGTGTATACTGCAGGGGAGGAGGTAACCTTTTTTTGTCTCAGCTTAGTGTCAGCCTCCTAGTGACAGCAGCAGAACACCCATGGTCCTGTGTCCCCCAATGTGGCGAAGGAGAAATTAAATATTGTAACCGCCTAGTGTGGAATTGAGCCCATGGAACCGCCGGAATGCACGACGTAAAGGAACCTAAAAGGGACATACCATCCCTAAGGGAGATTACAGGGTTATTAACCCCTTACCGGCATCGGACGTACTATACCGTCCTACGCCGGCTCCCCTGCTTTGATGCAGGGCTCCGCGGTGAGCCCGCATCAAAGCCGGGACATGTCAGCTGTTTTGAACAGCTGACATGTGCCCGTAATAGGCGATTCTGCCCGCACCTATTAACTAGTTAAATGCCGCTGTCAAACGCAGACAGCGGCATTTAACTACCGCTTCCGGCCGGGCGGCCGGAAATGACGTCATCGCCGACCCCCGTCACATGATCGGGGGTCGGCGATGCTTGTATATTGTAACCATAGAGGTCCCAGAGACCTCTATGGTAACTGATCGCCGGTGGCTGTGAGCGCCACCCTGTGGTCGGCGCTCACAGCACACCTCCATTTCTGCTACATAGCAGCGATCAGCAGATCGCTGCTATGTAGCAGAGCCGATCGAGTTGTGCTTGCTTCTAGCCTCCCATGGAGGCTATTGAAGCATTGCAAAAGTAAAAAAAAAAAAGTTTAAAAAAATGTGAAAAAAATAAAAAAACATAAAAGTTTAAATCACCCCCCTTTCGCCCCAATCAAAATAAATCAATAAAAAAAATAATCAAATCTACGCATATTTGGTATCGCCGCGCTCAGAATCGCCCGATCTATCAATTAAAAAAAAGTATTAACCTGATCGCTAAACAGCGTAGCGGGAAAAAAATTCGAAACGCCAGAATTACGTTTTTTTGGTCGCCGCGACATTGCATTAAAATGCAATAACGGGCGATCAAAAGAACGTATCTGCACCTAAATGCTATCATTAAAAACGTCATCTCGGCACGCAAAAAATAAGCCCTCAACCGACCCCAGATCATGAAAAATGGAGACGCTACGAGTATCGGAAAATGGCGCAATTTTTTTTTTTTTTTTTTAGCAAAGTTTGGAATTTTTTTTTCACCACTTAGATAAAAAATAACCTAGTCATGTTAGGTGTCTATGAACTCGTACTGACCTGGAGAATCATAATGGCAGGTCATTTTTAGCATTTAGTGAACCTAGCAAAAAAGCCAAACAAAAAACCAATGTGGGATTGCACTTTTTTTGCAATTTCACCGCACTTGGATTTTTTTTCCCGTTTTCTAGTACACGACATGCTAAAACCAATGATGTAGTTCAAAAGTACAACTCGTCCCGCAAAAAATAAGCCCTCACATGGCCAAATTGACGGAAAAATAAAAAAGTTATGGCTCTGGGAAGGAGGGGAGCGAAAAACGAACAAGGAAAAACGAAAAATCCCCCGGTCATGAAGGGGTTAATCACCGACTGTACTTTTTTTTATTATTATAGACTGTTTGGATTCTGGAAGGAAACATCTCTGACATTCAGAATCTAGGATAAGACTCAAGAACGTTTGACGGGTTGTTGGAGATAATCTGGATTTTTCCCAGTTAATCAACCATCCTATTTACTGCAGGGATGAGATTGTGTTAGATAGGCGCTGTTTACACTGAGGGGGAGTTTCCAACTACCAGAAGGTCATCTAGATATGGAACTATGAGGGTATCTTTTAATCTTAAAAACGACATCACCTCCGACATTAATTTAGTAAAGACTCTGGGAGCTATTGACAGTCCGAAGGGCATGACCGTGTATTGAAAATGATGTATTTGCCCATTAATCATTATCGCCACACGCAGATACTGCTGGTGTTCAATATAAATTGGCATCTTTTAAGTCGAGGACTGCCATAAAGCACCCCGGAAATAAAAGTTTAATCGCGGACCTGATCGATTCCATCTTGAAGGTCTGGTTTTCCAGAAAGATGTTCAGCTTTTTTAGATTTATTTTAGTTCTATATGATCCGTCAGGTTTTGGGATCAAAAATAAAGGGGAGTAAAAACCTTTCCCCCTCTGATGATACGGGACTTCCACTAATACTTTTTTGGAAAGGAGATTAATTATTTCCTGTTCCCAACACTGTTGTTGAGATTGAGACTTCACAGAAGTCAACAGGAATGAGTCCGGAGGGACTCGGGTAAATCTTAATCTTAAGCCTGAGGTTATGAGGCTAGTTGCCCAAGAGTTGATAGTTACTGCTCGCCACTGTGGGGCGAAAAGATAGTCTACCACCTACTAGTAGATCCGTATTAACGCGGTTTATCTTCCATTTTAAATGGACGTTTCCCGAAAAAGGAGCCTCTTTGTTTGTTATCCTTATTTGCCCAGCGGTCTTGGTTTTTGAAATCCCTTCTCTTATTAAAGATAGGCTTCCGGAAGGCTCTCCTATATGACAGAAAAGTTATTAGGGAACCCCTTTTTTCTTTCGCCCGCTTTGGTAAGGATCTCATCTAACTATGTACCAAAAAGGTACTCACCCTAGCAAGGAAGGCCACAATTTTGTTTTTGTCTGGGCGTCCCCCTTCCAGCCTTTTAGCCACAGGGCTCGACGAGCCGCATTAGTTAGGCCTGCTGATTTGGCAGCCAATCTAATCGAGTCAGCAGATGAGTCCGCTAAAAAAGCCGTAGCGCCTCTGATTAGGGGTAAGGAAGAGATCAATTTCTCTCTTTATAGTCCTCCTTTTAAACCCTCTTCCAGGTCATTAAGCCAGACTAACATGGACCTTGCAGTGCATGTAGCCAGAACATGATTCCCATGCTCATTTTAACAAAGTATCGGCCTTACGATCCAGTGGGTCTTGTAAGGAACCTGAATCTTCTACAGGGAGCAAGGATTTTTTGGACGTGGATGCAACCGCCGCGTCTACCTTCGGGGCTTTGGCCCAGATAGACATGTCCTCATCCTTAAAGGATAACGTCTTCTTGACGAAGATGGTAATCCTTTCTGCCCCTGGCTCTCCCATCCTTTTTTAATTAAATCTTTGATTGGAGTTATTACGGGAAAGGTAGGCCTTTTCTTTTCTGACAATCCTGCATCCTGTGGTGTTTTAGGATCTTTACTGCTTTTAATACCCATGGTGTTACATACAGCCTTCACCAGATTATCTATGCTCTCTGTAGGAAAACACGTATCTTGCTCCCCTTCTCAGGAAATATATTCCAGAGAGGCATCCGTATCTTCTTTATCAGAAGAATGATCTGACTTTTGGCGAATTATACTTTCTGCTCCCAGAATCAGGAATACTTTCTGAACTATGGAAAGCCCGTAACTCGTCCCTAATCATCTGTCTGATGTCTTCGGTTCTTACAGAGGCTTCCTCCCGTACAGTTTTCTCAATACAGACATAACACATTTTCTTTGTATAATTTTCCGGGAGGGGCTGGGTACATAAGGCACATTGTTTGTGCTTCGATTTTTCCGATCTTTTTGCCGGCCGTAGAGGAGGAGATGCAGGTCCAGGCTGAGATGAAGATCGGTCAGATCTCTTCTCTTTAGCGCTCTTTGTGGAGGATTTTCATCCCCTGCTTGTGCTGCTGCGAGGGAAGTTAGCTGAGTCCTGAGGTGGCGTCACCATGCTTGGAAGCCGAGGAATCAGCGCCGGCGTCTTTTAATGCTGGGCGCCACCATCTTCTTCCTGTTGAACCCGGAAGTCCTCACCACTTCTGGGTCGCGACCATCTTGGATCTTGTGCGCACTGCCCGGCGTCATCTGTCCTCTGCTCTCACCCTGGACTCTTCCACATCACCTCCAGGGGAGCCAAATGGCAGCTACACACCCACGCGGTATGCGCGTCGCGCTCCGGGACATAATTACCTGCCTCAGGCCCGCTGATGTGTCCTCCTGCCCGTGATCCATGCAACCTCCTGCCCTGGCCTCACGGAACCTGCCAGCAGAGGGGGGAAACTGACACCAGGACCTCTGACGCTGCTTCCAGCACTGGAGCCCCTGCCGTCCTCACAGGTAAACCGCACAGGCGGCATCCAGGCTAAGTATCCTCTTATCCATGGGTTCCCTTAGGAACAGGAAACCAACTGTGGGAGCGAGGGGGACCGCCCCTTTTATTCTCTCCATAAGGTTTCCTGTTCCTAAGGGGCGGATCCCCTCTCTCAAGTGGGTGCTGTCGTGGTGAGGAGAAAACATTAGATATTTCCCGAAAACTTAAGCGTGATCATCATACTGTTAAGAGATTTGTGGCTGAATCTGAGCACAGATATGTTCGTGCTGATAAAGGCATAATGGGAAAGGTTTCTGCCAGGCAAGTTCATTGGATTAAGAGAGCAGCTGCTAAAAAGCCATTGCAAACAAGCAAATACATATTTGGAGCTGCTGGTGCCTCTGGAGTCCCTCGAACCTCAAGGTGTAGGATCCTTCAAAGGCTTGCTGTGGTGCATAGAACCTACTATTCAGCCACCCCTAAACAGTGTTCACAAGCAGAAACGGTTGCAGTGGGCCCAGACATACATGAAGACTATTTTTCAAATAGTCTTGTTTACTGATGAGTGTCGAGCAACCCTGGATGGTCCAGATGGATGGAGTAGTGGATGGTTGGTGGATGGCCACCATGTCCCAACAAGGCTGCGACGTCAGCAAGGAGGTGGAGGAGTCATGTTTTGTAATGGAATAATGGGAAAACAGCCGGTAGGGCCCTTTAAGGTTCCTGAAGATGTGAAAATGACCTCTGCAAAGTATATAGAGTTTCTGACTGACAACTTTCTTCCTTGGTATAAAAAGCAGAAACGTGCTTTCAGGAGCAAAATCATGTTCATGCATGACAATGCACCATCTCATGCTTCAAAGAATACCTCTTAGTCATTGGCTGCTATGTGAATAAAAGGAGATAAACTCATGGTGTGGCCATCATCTTCCCCTGAGCTCAACCCTATAAAGAACCTTTGGAGTATCATCCAGCAAAAGATCTCTGAGGGTGGGAGGCAGTTCACATCAAAACAGCAGCTCTGAGAGACTATTC
Source organism: Ranitomeya imitator (assembly GCF_032444005.1). Taxonomy (NCBI): domain Eukaryota; kingdom Metazoa; phylum Chordata; class Amphibia; order Anura; family Dendrobatidae; genus Ranitomeya; species Ranitomeya imitator. Next base: position 424,621,928 of record NC_091283.1, read on the forward strand.
TGACTTCATGCAAAGAAATACAAACAGAAACTCTCCCAAAACTCACAAGTTCAATGGATGCAAGAATTGTGAAGGTGAAATCAAAGAAGAGGTCCTATGTTAACATGTAACTTGGCCTGTTAGGATGTTTTGGAGTTAAATAGCTTTTTTGTTCAGGGAATGTGACCTCCTAATGCTGCAAATCCAACAAATGAGCATTTTCAGTTCTTTAAAACATATCAAATGTTTCGAAATTCTACTGTGCCTAATAATTTGGAACAGTGCATTTTGAGTTTTTATGCATTTTGGAGATTATACGGTTATCATTGGGAGGTTTCTTAAATAAAATTCGATGTATACTCTAACGGGTGGTGACTTATTAGACTGACTCATTTGCACCGATCATTTAGGCAAATCCGGGAAAAATGTCATTTGCATAATAATTTGGAACATTGTGTAAGGTATGGAGGCCTCCTGATACTACGTGAAAAAAGGATACACACTTGTAATCAGAGGGGATAAGCAGCCTGGTGGCATCCTTCTATCCTATCTCTTCAGAAAACATATACACTAGGTTTGACAGAGCGTATATGTATCATGGTGGAAGGAGGTCAGGAGTGAGAGCTGCATGACCGCATTATCTAATATATAAAGCTGAATGTGTGTGTGTATGTGTGTGTGTGTGTGTATGTATGTCCGGGATTGGCATCTGCACCGTCGCAGCTACAGCCACAAAATTTTGCACAGTCACACGTCTGTCACACGTCTGGACCCCGAGAGCGTCATAGGCTATGTTGTGAGGCGAAATTTTAACCCCGCGCGTTCCAATTCACCAAACAATTTTGCCCCTTTCTACATAATGGGGAAAAAAGTGAAAGGAAAAGTGTTGGAGGCGTCGCAGCTACAGCCACAAAATTTTGCACAGTCACACGTCTGGACCCTGAGAGCGTCATAGGCTATGTTGTGAGGTGAAATTTTAACCCCGCACTTTCCAATTCACCAAACAATTTTGCCCTTATCTACATAATGGGAAAAAATGAAAGGAAAAGTGTAGGAGGCAAATTGACAGCTGCCAGATGTGAACAAGGGGGACTTAAAGAATGAGAGCGATGGCGCCAAAGAGTATATACCGTACAGTTGCTAAGGTGGGGCCCCGACATGGCATACTCACCACACACGGGGATATGAACACACACAAAATGCGCCACACACTACCACGTGCTTGAACACATATTACCCTCAGCACACATTTCACCACAAATACACCAACCTCGCCACATAAAAGTCGAAACACAAAAGTCGCCGCTCAAAACTCGCCACGCACAGAACTCGCCACATGCAAAAACGAGGCTCTTGCAAAAGTTGCCTCACACAAAACTTGCACATACTCAAAAGGCACCACACATAAAACTCGCCACGCGCAAAACTCGCCATGCGCAAAACTTGCTGCACACAACTTGCTACACTAACCTGTCACATGCAACTCGACACAAAAAGTTGCTACACGCATGTTGCCACACGCAACTCAATACACACAACTTGACAAACGAAACTCGCCCTAAAACACACACAAGTCTGGTATTATCCTTCAAAAATAAAAATCTGATTAATAAGCAGACAAACTACAACAAATGTACCATATAGGAAACATGGCAGCTGTCAGTCACATGACCTGTCTATTATGTGTATGTGTGAGCCAATATCTACTGCCAGGGGGAGGGCTTCCTGTTGGCTGGGGATTTATCAGGCTGCCAATTTAGCTTACAAATACTGAGGTAAAAATACTGAGCAAAGAACGTGTGAACGAGGTCTAATACAGGAGGAGATGACACAGGTATATACTATATACAGGGGAGATGACACACATATATACTATATACAGGAGAGATGACACACAGGTATATACTATATAGAGGAGGAGATGACATACAGGTACATATATATACAGGAGGAGATGACACAGGTATATACTATATACAGGAGCAGATGACCTACAGGTATATACTATATACAGGAGGAGATGACATACAGGTATATGCTATATATAGAAGATGACATGCAGGTATATACTATATACAGGAGGAGATGACACAGATATATACTATATACAGGGGAGATGACACAGGTATATACTATATACAGGAGGAGATGACATACAGGTATATACTATACATAGAAGGAGATGACATTCAGGTATATACTATATACAGGAGATGACATACAGATGTATACTATATATAAGGGAGATGACAAACATGTATATACTGAGGTGATGAGGTGAAAATGAGAGGTGTGAGATGAAAATGAAAAGGTGTGAGTGCAAAATGAGAGGAGTGAGGAAAAATAGTGGAGTGATCAGAAAATGACAGATGTGAGGTTGAAATGACAAGTGTTAGGGGGGAATGAGAGGAGTGAGGGAGAAAATGAGAGGTGTGAGGGAGAAAATGAAAGATGTGATTGGGAAAATTAAAGATGTGATTGGGAAAATGAGAGGCGTGATGGGAAAATAAGAGAAGTGAGGTGCTATAACTAACCACAGATATTTACCATGCCCAGGCAGCGCCGGGCTCTTCAGCTAGTCTACTATATAGTTGTCTAAGGGTCACTTCCGTCTGCACGGATATTCATTGGTCGCGGCCTCTGTCTGTCATGGAAATCCAAGTTGCTGATTGGTCGTGGCAAAGCGTCATCATAGGTCCTGCGCTCATACCAACCCTGGGACTGGAAGCTGCCGCGTGCACCGCACACAGGCGCCAGGACTACAAGGGGCCCTCGGAAGGGGAGTATATGTTTATTTTTTATTTTAAGTCTTTTTTAACCTGTTACATACGTGGCTGGGCAATATACTACGTGGCTGGGCAATATACTACGTGGCTGGGCAATATATAGTACGTGGCTGGGCAATATATAGTACGTGGCTGGGCAATATATAGTACGTGGCTGGGCAATATATAGTACGTGGCTGGGCAATATATAGTACGTGGCTGGGCAATATATAGTACGTGGCTGGGCAATATATAGTACGTGGCTGGGCAATATACTACGTGGCTGGGCAATATACTACGTGGCTGGGCAACATACTACGTGGGCTGTGCAATATACTACGTGGGCTGTGCAATATACTACGTGGGCTGTGCAATATAATACGTGGACATGCATATTCTAGAATACCCGATGCGTTACAATCGGGCCACCATCTAGTGTAAAGTATAAGGCTGGACTAAGCAGTTTTAGAGGATGGGAACCGAGCTGTTGGTACTCTGTGTGCTGCCATGTAGTGCACGCTCCACATCTCCTAAAAGCTCTGCTGTCTGGAACCGCATTGGATCTTAGTTGAGTGGAGTTAGCGGTCATTTAGGAGCGGGGTATCCAGAGCGTTAGCGGTCATATAGGAGCGGGGTATCCAGAGAGTGACCTGGATTGTTATGTGACGTGGACCCCTAGATGTCTCTACCTCCATCTTCTAACAGTAAGTGACTGATCTGCAGCACTATATATCTATTAACAGCAGCCAGGCGCTGAAATCTGTATACAGTGCTGAGCCAATGGCCATCCACCCTACAAGGATGCTCCACTGGATACATAGTTGCAGTAGACCATTCGAGATTGTGCCACTCCTCACTCATCCACATAAAGAGGACACACAGGTCTGGAGACCAGAATCACAGTAAATCGCCTTTCTTGAGAGGTCTATGAATTTTTTAGTATTTTTTTTTATTTTTTTGTGACAAACACTATTAACTTACATTCCATGGGGAGAAAAAATTCCAGCGTAAACAATGATCTGAAGCGATACCGGACGTGTCGAGCTTTAAATAGACATTAAGGTACTGTACGTGCAGCGATGGCGGCACGCAATTCACACATCTAGCAACATTGCTTAAAGAGACAGAGGCCTTTCTTCAGCCCCACATGGAGAGGTTGTGGTGTAAAGCACACGGAAAAATGGGAAGTTAATGAATCCAGTAATGGGAAATGGGTTGGGGGAACTGTGGGCAATCTTGTTTCCAAAACTGCGACCACAAACACTGCCCGGGGTGCAAATCAAACAAGTCACATGACTATAAGGGGCATCGTTTCTACATTTTATCACTTGTTTCTCTTTCTTAGGGCTCCGCAAAAAAAAAAAAAAAAAATTCTTGTAACCACAAAAGCCATTAAAAAATCCTAAAAAAAAAAAGAAAAGAAAAGGAGACTGTCTCTGCCACACGCGAGGATATGTCCCGTTCATGAAATGCTTCAGAGAAACAAAAAATTATTATTTTTTAAAAAAATCTGATTTTTCTACTTTGAAATTCTTGGGGGACAAACAAATAAAAAGAAAGGCGGCAGCGTTTATAACCACAGTCATGTGTTCGCCTCAGGCCGTGCTGTTCACCGCTTGTCCCAGTGGGTTTGAGGTTGCCGCTTTCAGGAGGGGGTCACTTTCCATCTCTGGTTTGCCGCACCTGCACAGGAATAAAAGCCATGAATGATCAATGCATACAAGAGCCCGGGGCCACGTTTGGTGGCCATAGCTTGGATAATCATCAACCCCTTAGATGCTGCCTCTACCCCATGATAATATCGCTGTGTCCCAGGAGGTGGTCACATGATACACACTGGGGTGCACACAATACCACATAACTTATGCATTCCCATATTAGTAACCCCAGAGGATGACTCACACTGACATTGGTCCGTTCACAGGTCGCGGCACCTCTGCGCTCTGCTGGTCCATTTCAGACAACAACTTCAAAATATTCATAGCAGCCTAAAAGACAGAGGAGAAGATTACTCTGAGGAGTAAGGAACGGGGCAAGACTGCGCAAGTCTGTAGGGGAGAACGTTAACCTTGGCAGGCCATGGTAAATGCAGTTTGCAGTAGAACGGTAATGTAGGATGTGAAGGTGGTTAAAAAAGTTTTCCAAACTCAACTTATCACCCATCTTGTGGGGGTCTAAATGCTCCAATTCATGGAAATGTAGTGGTGGTGCACATGTATGACTACTGCTCTAGTCACTGTCTATGACACTACTTTATCGTCAACAGTACCAAATACAATGAACAGAATGGGTTAAGTCCCAGAGGGGCGAGGAAGGAGAGGGGATGTTTAGCACTAGAGAGGAAAGTTAGGAAACAGGATGGTTAGCCTTAGAGGGGCGAGGGAGGAGACAGGATGGTTAGCCCTGGAGGGGTGAGAGAGCAGACAGGTTGGGTTAGCCATAGAGGGCCGAGGGATATGGTGGTTGAACATAGAAAAGTGGTAGCATTGGGGAGAAAGCAAAAAGTTAACTTCTTTTCGGATCAGAATCCAGTGACTACCGCTTACAGGTGACTTCCCTGGCCGTCATCTTACCATATCATGACATGAATCCACATCCTTCCCCACGCCATGACTGATTAGTGGTGGTTGGAAGGAGCAATTTATTAGAGAGACAAACTCGTTTTTATTATTCTTCGGGAAGTCTTTATATTCAACCTGCAAATAAGGAGATTCAAAAATGAGAAGATCAGCTAAATAATGGAGAAACCCACAACACATCATCCGCTTGGCATAGATTGCAGCCAGTTCGTACATTACTAGTACAGTGATTAGTGAAGGTCTAAGATCTTCATACTAACGTACACTAGCTGGAGTCTCAAGACGGACCATAACCAACTAAGTATAAAAAGAAAAAAGAGCAGCGTCCATACCAGGTGAAGTCGTGTCCAAAGAGGTCTTTATTCAGCCATACAAAGAGATACAACGTTTCGGCCGGGTTGGCCTTTGTCAAGTATACAAAACATCCACAGTGGCCATCTTAAATAGTGTGGAACCAATGAAGGAACCAATCACTATCAAGGGGCGGCCTTTATTAAATCCCAATAAAATCGCATATAAGACATGCATATTATATATAACATTATAAAATCAAGCAGTTAATAACCAATCACCGCCTTATCATATAGAAATCTATAATAATTCTAGAAGGAACACACAGGGAACATAATAACAAATCGAACGTCCAATCCTGGCTGTAGCTATTTCGTTGTCATGACGATGGTTCACCCAATCGCACGGTCCCATATAAGTCCATATGTCGATCATCAAATCACCATCTGTTAAACAAAAGGGGCACAGGTGCTGCTCACCAATAGTCGACACCTACCCATGTAAAGGTATCCATCCACCGTCGGACGCCGGCGCCTGCGCAGAGCGCACACCAGGAGAGCGGTCATGTGATCGCAACCTGGTGTGACACACAGCGCCTGCGCCCAGCGCCGCAGGAGGAACGTCATCACCCAGACCATCAGGCGGAGGGCGCAACCACATGATCGGCAGGGAGGAGCCAGGCGCATCAGCGCCAACGCCCCCCGCATGCCCATATGCCGCACCACATCAGCACTGATAGGGATGATATACACTTAGCCAAATCCATGGCAACCGCCTTATACTCACATAGGATGCCTTGTTAGTAAGGTGATTTGGCAGACAAGGATCAAAAGGAGGAGAAACTGAAAATCAGCCAGAATAAAGACAAGGGGAAAGAAGAAAAAAAACCCTAATGTCCTCCGTATGTTCCTTGGATATCAAATCCTAAATATAAAAAGACAAAAAAGAAAAAAAGGGGGAGAAAAGAAAAAAACACTTAAAAGCATGTACAACACAAAATTAAAAATACACAGGGGATGCCACATGAGGATTAAGGTACATGATATACATCTTGATACTTTTAAGAATATGGACCATCCAGTCCTCACATATAGTAGCTATATTAAACCATACATATTTGTAGATTATAATCTACATTTAGCCCTCTTGGCTGTAATGTCTCTAGTATTGAGATCCACCTTAGCTCCTTTTGCTTAAGTTTCAATGTCCTATCACCACCTCTCCTCAAGGCCGGAACCCCATCAATAACCCTAAAACGCAGCTGGTTAATAGAATGTCTACACTCACTAAAGTGTTTGGGAATAGGTAACTCATGTAAATTAGTTCTTATTGTGCTCTTATGTTTACTTATTCGTTTTTTGACTTCCATCGTTGTCTCACCAACGTACATGAGTCCACATGGACATACTATTAGGTAGATGACAAATTTCGAAGAACATGTGTACCGATCTCTAATCATAAATTTTTTACCAGTTCGAGGGTGATAGAAACTATCGCCCTTAAGCATATTGCCGCAGCAGGCACAATTGAGACAGGGAAAATTGCCCATCCGAGGAGGACATAAAGTCTTCTGGATGGCAATCTTGCCTGTCCCCACATCTGACTTAACCAATTGATCCTTTAGATTACGTCCCCGTCTATAGGAGAGGATAGGGCGAGAACAAAAATCCTGAATATGAGGCAAACCCTTCTGTAATAGCCCCCAATGTCTATTCAAAATATTAGAAATACCATTACTTGCTGGACAATAGGTGGAAACAAATGGTATGCGTTTTTGTTTAATTTTTGTTCTATTGGTATGTAAATCATCCTCAGATAATCTAATTAACTTATCCTTGTGCCCCAGTACTCTCTCCTTCGGATACCCTCTCCGCATAAATTTCTCACACATTTCGTCCAATCTTTTATCACAAACCTCACTGTCCGTGACTATCCTCCGTACACGGACTAACTGACTCCAAGGTAGTGAATCCATCATTCTTTTCGGATGGTAACTGTCATAATTTAAGAGGCTGTTCCTATCTGTTGCCTTTATGAACAAATCAGTCCACAGGGTATCACCTTGCTTATAAACCATGGTATCTAAAAATTGTATCTTATCAAGTGAGTATGTCATGGTAAATTTCAACTCTGGGTGTATACCATTCATTTTGTCTAACAATACTGAACTTACAATAAAACCGTCCGACAAAGGCGGAGCAGTGAGACAACGATGGAAGTCAAAGCACGAATAAGTAAACATAAGAGCACAATAAGAACTAATTTACATGAGTTACCTATTCCCAAACACTTTAGTGAGTGTAGACATTCTATTAACCAGCTGCGTTTTAGGGTTATTGATGGGGTTCCGGCCTTGAGGAGAGGTGGTGATAGGACATTGAAACTTAAGCAAAAGGAGCTAAGGTGGATCTCAATACTAGAGACATTACAGCCAAGAGGGCTAAATGTAGATTATAATCTACAAATATGTATGGTTTAATATAGCTACTATATGTGAGGACTGGATGGTCCATATTATTAAAAGTATCAAGATGTATATCATGTACCTTAATCCTCATGTGGCATCCCCTGTGTATTTTTAATTTTGTGTTGTACATGCTTTTAAGTGTTTTTTTCTTTTCTCCCCCTTTTTTTCTTTTTTGTCTTTTTATATTTAGGATTTGATATCCAAGGAACATACGGAGGACATGGCTCCTCCCTGCCGATCATGTGGTTGCGCCCTCCGCCTGATGGTCTGGGTGATGACGTTCCTCCTGCGGCGCTGGGCGCAGGCGCTGTGTGTCACACCAGGTTGCGATCACATGACCGCTCTCCTGGTGTGCGCTCTGCGCAGGCGCCGGCGTCCGACGGTGGATGGATACCTTTACATGGGTAGGTGTCGACTATTGGTGAGCAGCACCTGTGCCCCTTTTGTTTAACAGATGGTGATTTGATGATCGACATATGGACTTATATGGGACCGTGCGATTGGGTGAACCATCGTCATGACAACGAAATAGCTACAGCCAAGATTGGACGTTCGATTTGTTATTATGTTCCCTGTGTGTTCCTTCTAGAATTATTATAGATTTCTATATGATAAGGCGGTGATTGGTTATTAACTGCTTGATTTTATAATGTTATATATAATATGCATGTCTTATATGCGATTTTATTGGGATTTAATAAAGGCCGCCCCTTGATAGTGATTGGTTCCTTCATTGGTTCCACACTATTTAAGATGGCCACTGTGGATGTTTTGTATACTTGACAAAGGCCAACCCGGCCGAAACGTTGTATCTCTTTGTATGGCTGAATAAAGACCTCTTTGGACACGACTTCACCTGGTATGGACGCTGCTCTTTTTTCTTTTTATGCTATTATGGGTCTGATTGGATCCTCGGACTCTTGAGCGTGCATCCTTTTTCTGAGTGCTGGTGGTGAACTTTCTATAGTAACATAACCAACTAAGTGTCTAAAGTAAATATGTAGCATCTTTAGTACTTGGGCAATGTGGGGCAGTTACCTCAATCCCTTGTACGATGGAAAGGTACTGCAGCTGCTCGGAAGGTCGGGTCTGTGGGCTGTGCAGTACATGTGCAGACGTGTTGTTGTTATTCTTCAAGATGGTGTCTGCGGTGGGGGAGGTGCCGCCATACAGCAGCTCTCGTGCAATCATGGCCGTCACGGTGGCAACAGCCGGGTTAGGGGCCACCCTGTTAAACTCTTTGGTGTGAAGTCCCTGATTGGCGCCCACAGCTTGCGCCACTTCAGGTACCATGGGTAGGATCCCAGCCGGCAGCTGCTGATGACTGTGATACGGCATCCGAAACTCATCATCTTTGTCTGCAAAAAAATATAATAGACGCTCATCACGTAAACAGGCAAGAACAATACTTACAAAACTGCACTTCTGCAGTCCTGATTATTCATCACATGTCCAGAACTTACTGATAGTCATGTCCTCTCCAGAGCCAGGCTCATAGAACGTCACCTTCCTCCCATCGCCAGATTTCTTCACAGGCAACTAAAGAGTAGAATGAAGCATGGATGAGTGTGAGGGAGTACAGTAGTGTTCAAAATAATAGCAGTGTGTTCAAAAAACATGAGTTAATCACAAAATCTGTATACTAGTTTTTTCTTTCTTCTGGGAACATTGCACACTGTTTTCCAATTTAAAACATGAAGAGAAATATAGGGATTTTTGTGTCCTCACCGAAAAAATCCTTTTCTCCGAGCCAATCATTGGGGGACACAGACCGTGGGTGTATGTTGCTGCCACTAGGAGGCTGACACTAAGTGATACAAAGAAAGTTAGCTCCTCCACTGCAGCATACACCCTCCTGCTGGCTCTCAGCTAACCAGTTCGGTGCAAAAGCAGTAGGAGATCAATAACAACATATGAGCGTATAGCATGTCACAACATTATATATATGAGAGTATAGCATGTCAAATTATAAAACAAGCACAAGCTAATAACAGGGTGGGAGCGGTGTCCCCCAATGAATGGCTCGGAGAAAAGGATTTTACGGTGAGTACACAAAAAATCCCTATTTCTCCTACGCCTCATTGGGGGACACAGAGCAGTCCCTGGGTGGGGACAACATCAGATCAGGCCTTGTGTAACCGCTAAATAAAAGTGCGACACCGCGGCCTGCAGAGTCCGCCTGCCCAGACTCACATCTGTGAAAGTCTGGGAATTATAGTGCTTCAAGAATGCATTCGGACTGGACGAACCAAGCTTGCAGTCGTGCTGTACCGACGCCTGGTGCCTAGAATCCAAGAAACCTCGATAGACAGGGAGATAGGCTGACATTTTACACAGAAGGACTCCTGGATGGTGTAACAAATCCACCAAGTTAACATGGCCGATGAAACGGCTAAACCCTTGCTGTAACCATCAGGAAGAGGTCCTCTTACAGTGAGGTAGCCCAAATAAAGTGTCCAACCTTCGGAAGGACAGTATTCCCTGCTCTTAAAGCCATCAGCTAGCAGGGGCCGCAAGTATTCTAGAAACGTACAGGCGTCTAGAAACGTACACGCGCCTAGAAAACGGAAGTTTCATTCCCTGATCCCTCACCAATGATTTGCTGAGAACAAGTCTCTGAATATGGATCGGAGATTGCCTTGGTTCTGGACTCAACAGAACTTCAGGAAAGGATGGATTCGCCTATTGATATCATCAACCAATCTCTGTAGATTGACGAGGACTTCGGTTCTACTCTAGATCAGTGTCCCTCATGAGGAAACTAAACTCCCTCGCAGAGCATCTGCCATTTACCCGGACAGGGAGCGTCCGGATAAGCGATTCATTGGACAGAAGCCTCTGCAAGCGCGGTATCCTTTTTCAGGCAATATGCAAACACGCGGGTTGCTCCCTCCCTAAGACATGAGATGCCATGCCTGGTCTGATTTTTAAGGGCGACAGGTCCTTTTAAAGGACACCAATCTCCCCACACCAGCAATAGACGAGCACATGGAGTGTCGCCTCCATGTATCCTCTTCTACAGCCAGGTCTAACGCCGGACAACCAGCCCTGTCCAACCAGGGACCTTAACTCTGTGGATGTACAGAGCCGGACGATCCCTTTCCACTTCCCTGTTAAGAGGATGGTGGATCAAGGGTTCATAATTTTTTTTTTTGAACAATAAATTTTTTATTGAAAGTTTATGTTTTACAAATAAGGTGATAGCAAATCACAATACAGAGCTGTATTTGCAGTATGCATAAGAGAGCAAGTAAACGGTTGACAAACAGACAAACTAACAGGGTAGGAGGCAAGGGAGGGGAGGAGGGAAGCCCGAGGAGGGGGTATGTTGTGTCCAATTATCGTTAATGATTCAATCAGAATCAGGGGGATCTGGGTTGGTTAGACGATATACAGGTGTGGCAAAGGGGGTGTGGTTGTACTCCGCCCAGGGAAGCCATATTTTCTCAAATTTACCGACTTTATCTATAAGTATGGCAGATAATTTTTCGTTGATCATATACCAAGAAAGGCGTGTTTTAACCGCAGCCAAATCTAAATTTGTTTTTTTCCATGCCAAAGCTATGGTTTGTTTGGCTGCCAGGAATATGAATGCAATGAGGGTTTGAGTGTGTTTAAGGATGTTGGGGATGCGTTTGTTTAGTGAGGCCTCCCAAGGTTTTTTTTTAAGGTTTATATTTGTTATAGAGGAAACTAAATGGTAGATTCTGATCCAAAATCTACGTACAATCGGGCTAGCCACCATGTATGGAACATATCTCCTGCAGAGTTGCACCCTCTACAGCAATTTGGAGAGTAGTTAGCGACTGCCTTAGCCACTCTGGCTGGGGTCAGGTACCATCGGGTTAACACCTTATAGTTAGTTTCCAGCATAAGGGTATTTAATATTCCTCCAGTAGAGGATGACCAAATTTGGGACCACTCTGAATCTGTCAAGGTGGAACCAATATAGGACTCCCAGCGAGAAGTATATTTTAAGCAGCTCCTATGAGAGGAGTTGATATGCGAGTAGAGGAGATATATAGTACCTGGAGCGTGTGAGTTTTGACAGCATTTTTGTTCGAAGGGAGTAAAGGAGTAGGGAGGGGTAGAATTTTTTAGTAACGAGCTGACAAAGTTTTTAAGTTGTAGATAGCGAAATACCTCTCCAGGGGGGAAATTATATTTTTCACTCAGGACCGAGAATGGAATAATCCCGTCAATGTTAAAAAGATGGTGAACTCTGGTTATCCCTGCAGTGACCCATAAACGAAAGTTCCTAAGGGATTCCATGACTGGGGAAACTGGAGATTGCCCCAATGGGGGGTGATGGGTAAAAATGGTGAGATAAGCTGCAAGGAATATTTCAACAAGTCCCAAATCCTAAAAGAGTGCGTTATAATAGAATTTGAGATGTGTTTACGCTGGGCTGGGAGAATCCATAGTAGTGTGTGGAGGGTACCTGAGTGAAATTCAGGGGCCTCTAGAGATAGCCACAGTGGGGGTTCGGAGTAGGCATGATATAGGGTCAGTTGCCCCAATTGGGCTGCATGGTAATATTTAGAAAGATTGGGAACTCCCAAGCCTCCTTTCAAACTGTCACGGTAGAGGGTAGCTCTATTAACCCTGCGGAGGCCACCCCTCCAAACAAAAGCATCCACTAATCGTTGGGCTATTTTGAGGTAGTGTGAAGGGACAGGGACTGGCAAGACACAAAATAAGTAAAGTAATTTGGGGAGAATGGTCATCTTTAGTGCACGTGCCCGGCCGAGCCAGGAGAGATGTAGCTTCTCCCATGACTGAAGTAGTAGACGGAGTTTGCGGAGCATGTGAGGATAATTGGCTGCATAAAGGGAGTCTAAACTGGCAGTCAGTTTCACCCCTAGGTAGCCCAGGTGGTTAGTGGCCCATTGAAATGGAAAGTTGTGTTGGAGCTGTGAAACAATAGGTGAAGGGAGGGATATATTCATGGTATAAGATTTTGAAAGATTAACCTGTAGACCGGAGATAGATTCAAAATTACTAAGGGTTTGAAGTAGGGCCGGCAAGGATGTCTGAGGGGTTGATAGAAGAAGTAGCATGTCATCTGCAAACAAAAAGAGCTTGTGAGAAACTGACGCTATTTTTACACCCTGTATATTAGAGTTGAGGCGAAGATGAATAGCTAATGGTTCGAATGCCAAAAGGAATAATAAGGGCGAAAGAGGGCATTCTTGCCGAGTGCCTCTACTAATGGGGAAAAGCGCAGAAGAAAAGCCGTTGTAGCCTACATAAGCGGATGGGGAGCTGTAAAGAGCGTGAATCCAAGAAAGAAAGTGATCGGGGAACTTCCACTTCCGCACGACCGCAAACAGATAAGGCCAAGAAATGGAATCAAAGGCTTTAATATCCAGTGACAGTAACAAGCTTGATGAAACAAGAAAAGAAAACAGTGCGGCACTCACCCTTATTGAACTGGACCCGTTGAAGCACATACCGTGCGAAACGGCCGTCGTCCACACTCCACCTCCGCACCCTCTTGCTGACCTGATGTCCTGATAGATGTTTTATACATTTTTCTCCAATAAAGAGCACGATTTCACAGCTTCAAATAATAAGGGTGAGTGCCGCACTGTTTTCTTTTCTTGTTTCATCGTATTTACTCTGGATTGCCTATCAGTGCTGAGCACCATATACCCAGAACATTCGTGCCACCTGCGTATTTTTCGGATGTTCTTTAAGGAATGTATGTCCATATTGATTTGTGCTTCTCTAGTGCCGTCCATTGCTCATTCTGTGTGTTGGTAGTAACAAGCTTGATATGTTGCGCTGTTTGCAGAGGTGCAGCAGGAGGGAGTCCCTCCGTATGTTGTCTGAGGCTTGTCTACAAGGAACAAAGCCTATTTGATCTATATGTATTAGAGTTCCCAAACCTGAGTTCAACCGCTGAGATAGAATTTTAGCTAGTATTTTAAGGTCTACGTTAATAAGGGATATTGGTCTATAATTAGACCAGAGTAAGTGGTCTGAGTTGGGTTTTGGTATCATGGATATAGCGGCCATTAAAGAGGCTCCTCCTGATTTGTTACCATCCCTTAAAGAGTTAAAGTAGTTAGTAAGGTGGGGAATTAGTACCGATGCGTATTTTTTTATAATTGAGGGCCGTAAATCCGTCGGGACCTGGTTTTTTATTAATTTTCAGGTGCTGAATAGTTAGTTCTATTTCACTAGGAGTAATGGCTTGATTTAGGGAGGGTTCATCACTTTAACTCCGCACAGTCAAAAGAGAGCGGCGATAGTAAGACGGTTTTTCCTGACGTTCTGCATGCAGCCGCGCATTCTTCCACTTGGCATATTACCGGGTAGAATCTCCTGTGGTATACCTACCAGTATCCCTACCCGATGGATCATCAATTAAAAATACAATCGACTGTCGGATAACAATTCTAGTTCGTTGCGTCTTGCGGCCTCCAGTTCAGCGCTCTATCCTCCCTTAGCCACCGCATGTGTTGCTAAAGCAATGGTCTCTTGGTCAGAAACCTTAACTATTTTGATTTCCTATAGACCCAACCAGCAGTGGATCAGTTGTCCAGGACGGTCTAGATCTAAGGGATCTTGGTTCCAAAATGGGGACCGAAAAGTAAGGCCGATCCTAAACCACAAACTTCTACCAAGCTTGACAAGGTCCCCCTTCTTCGGATGGAGTTCCCCTGCTCAGCCATTACTTCAATGGAAAAAGGGGGAGTTTCTGGCTTCCACCGCCATTCGGGTGCTTACCTTCAGATTCCCTCTTCAAAATTCCTTAGATTTCCCTTTCGCGAACAGCATTTTCAAATCACGACCTTGTCCTTCGGCCTTGCTACCGCACCCAGAGTGTTCGCAAGGGTTATGGGGCTGTCATGTTCCTCTTGCCTAGAGGCACGGTCATCCTGCCCTACCTGGTCGACTTTCTAGCTGCTCCTTCAGCCCGGCGCTGAGTCGTCTATATCTCTTGCGATACCCTCTCTCTCCTGGGCTGGCAGTTAAACTTAAAGTTTTTTCCTCATTTCCAGCCCAGCAGGATACCCTTTTTGAGGATGATCCTGGAATCTTCCAGAAGTTTTGTGAGTCTCCCTTGAGACAAGGCTGTGGCCCTTCAACAGGGAGCTCACGCACTTGCTCACTCATCCCCTCATTCCATTCGATTTGCTAAGAGTGTTCTGAGGAAAATTGGTGACGACAATGGAAGTGGTTTCCTTCGCTCCTCTTGTTTTCTGCAGGTCAATCAGGCTTTCAGAGGGTAGTCTCTGAGTTCCTTCCTTATCCAGGGAAGATCCTTTCTCCCAGTTATTAGTGACTACTGATGCCAGTCCTCTTCTTCTGATCATTGTTCTGGGGATCCAAACGGTACAGTTAGTTCTACAGCAGGTCCACTGCCTTCTGACGGGTCACCCCATCCGATTCAATCGGACAATCCCACGCCTGTGCTATACGTCAATCATCTAGCAGGTACCCACGGTCGGGTGTCATGGCCGAGGTACCTCACATTCTCTGTTGGACCACGATCTATCATCTGGTGATCTCAGCAATACACATCTCGGGTGTAGAACTCTGGGCAGTAGACACCGTCAGGGTCCCGCCTCATGTGAGTGGGAACTTCACCCAGAAGTCTTCCATCAGATCCGTCTTCTCTGGAGCACTCCAGATGTAGGTCGGATGGCATCCAGACTGAACGCCAATGTACTCTAAGTTCATGGTTCGGCCTCCAGGTCCAAAAGCCATCGCAGTGCATTCTCTGGTTCTTCCATGGTACCAGTTTCCTTCACCCCTCTTCCACTACTTCCTAGATCTTTTCGGAAGCAGGAAGGGCCCCAGTGATCCTAGGAGATCTGCACTGACCATGTCGGGTTTTTACTCGGTCGTCTCATTGGGGGACGCAGGACCATGTGTTATGCTGCTGTCCACTAGGAGGCGACACTATGCATAATCTGAAAAAGATTAACTGTGGCTCCTCCTCTGCAGTATACACCCGGCGTCAGCCTTCTCCAGTTTTTGCTTAGTGTCGCATAAAAGGCACACCTAAAAAAAAAATTTTTACTCCGTTTTTTCCAACGGGATTACAGGTGAAGAAAAGTGGGTCTCCTGCGAGACTCCTGGCATGGCTCTTTCCTCGGCCCCCTATTACGGGGTGCCCGGTTGAAGTCGAGATGGCTATTCCCCATGTTGCTCCTTCCCCAGTCCCTCAGGTGCTGGTTTGAAGTCGAGACCCCCCTCCTTCCCCAATTCCTTTTGGTTTCTGGGTTGAGGTCGAGGCTAGGATAAAGCCCCCTGATGGTGACAGCAGCACCCTCCCTAATCCCCCTCTGGGGGCATTAGGTTGAGACGCCTCAGGTAGGGCCTCTACAGGCAGCACCCTGCAGCTCCCAGCAGCTTGGGCCAGCATACTGCGGCTGCATCCAGGGACCCCTGCCCAGCTGCGGGCTCCTGTCGGGGCCGGGGGAAGTGCAGGCAGGCATGGCACATCTGAGACACAGGGCTCCCTGCGCCCCTGTCTCTGCGGCAGCACCTCAGGGGAACCCCTCACAGGGCCCCCCCCTTTCGCTTATAACCCCACTGCTATCCCGATATTAAATCCGGAGGGGGGGGGGGGGGGGGGAGGTCCGGTTCAGATCCGACCCCCTCCTGGACTTCCGCACCGGCCTGGAGCCTTTCTGGGCATCAGGCATCTAATTTAGGCCGTGGCTTCGGCCTAGCTGAAGCCGCCACCTCCTCTCTGCCCCCCCGGCCCGCCCCCCAGATGACAAATATGACACTACAGTGCCATAGAGGGGGCGGATCGAGACAGAAAGGGCGCATTTTTTACACAGCTCTGCCGCCCTTTTTCAGCTCTCCGCCCCCTTCTCCCCCTTCCTCTTCTCGGCGGCCATTTCTGCTGCAGGACAAGGATTATCCCTGCATCTCCCGGTCAGCAGGACCAGGCCAGCCAGTCTTCGGGGGGCACAGGACTGTGGATCTTCGGCGCTGGACCCAGGGGCAAAACTGGTGGGGTAAGATCACAGCTGGGTTTTTTACTCGGCTGTGAATCCATATTCCCTATAAGGCTCCCCTATAGGTTGCTCTGCATAGCCACCCCTGTAGGGTCCTCTGCATAGCCAGCCCTTCTGCACTCTGTTTACTATGCCAGGCTCAAGGTCCAAGAGAACCAGGCAGTACTGCTATTAGGCATTCTGCACAGCCTGCAGGACCGCTCTCCCCAGTGGCAGCACGTACCGCAACTGCCAGGATTGCATCCAGACTACTGTGTCAGAGCCCCAAGAAGCCTCTGCCAATGCTTCGGTGTCTAATGCCACGCCGGAATGGGTCACTCAGATGTCGCAATCTATGACGCAGTCTATAGATAACCTAACCTCCACATTGCTTCAGGCTCTGCAGAGTCATTCCTCGGCTATGATTGTTACCAGCAAATGGAGAGCTTGACTCAGGGACAGGATGACCCTGGCACATCCACGTCTAGGACAAGATGCAAGCGGACCCATAGGTCAAGTCCATCTGCGTCATCCCATAGCACACGATCATCCACTTCAAGGGAGAGGCACCGTACTTCCAGGTCATCTAGACCGTCCCCTTCCAGGGGCAGAAGATGCAGATCTCCACAATCCCTGACCAGAGAAGGCCTCCGCCCCAGCTCACCCAGCAGGGGACGCCTCAGTGATACACAGGATTTGGAAGGCATCTGTGACTCCGACGCAGACAAGGAAACGGAGAGGTCCCTGATCCCAATCCCCCCTAGCAATACAGCGCTAGTTGAGGACATAATCTTTTCCATCCATCGGGTGCTGGACATTTCTGATCCGCCACAAGATTTCCTTTGAAGGAGCTCTGAAGCCGCCTAAGGTTTTCTCTAACCACCCAGAGTTTAAGGCGATCCTTAAAAAGCAGCTCTCACAGCCTGAGAAAAAATTTCGCTAATCGCAAATATCTGGAGGCAAGGTACCCCTTCCCACAGAAGGACACCAGGGAATGGACAGATCCACCCGAAGTGGATCCCCCCAGTCTCTAGGCTAGCAGCACAGTCCCTCCTTTCACTGCCAGATAGCTCAACCCTCGGACGTAGCAGACCGGCAGGTAGAACGCATGGCTCGTTCAATTTTCGAGGCTGCAGGGGCATCCCTGGCTCCTGGGTTCAATTCAGTTTGGGCTGCCAAGGCCATTCTGGCCTGGGCCAAAAATTTACAAGCTAGCCTCCAAGCATCCGCTCCTGAGCTGTCAGACCAAGTGGTTCAAATAGCAGTTGTAGAAGATTACATGCTTCATGCAGCTCTGAATTCAGCAAGGGGTGTAGCGGGGATAGCATCAAACACCATCACAATTCAGCGTATCCTCTGGCTGCGGGAATGGAAAGCGAACGCAGCCTCAAGTCCCTGACGCACCTCCCCTACCTCAGTGGGTGACTTTTCTGTGAACAGTTGGACATGATGATATCCAATACCACCGGGGGTAAGAGTACCTCTCTTCCCCAACTGAAACCTAAACGCACTTACAAGAAGCGTAACCAAACTCGATTCCGATCCTTTCGGAACTCCTCGGGCTGGTCCGTCTCGCGTCCAGCACAAAATCGTAACCATTCCCCACGCAGGGACAACTCACGATCGACGCAAAGGTCGGACAAGACCTGGCAGTCAAAAGCAGGCCAGTCTAAGCCCAGAGGAGGAAAATCTCAGACTTTCTCCTCATCGTGATTCACGGACTCTGGAAGACACCACATCCGTAGGCGGCCAACTTTTGCTCTTTCATCAAGTCTGGCTGCCTATTACAGAAGACAGGTGGGTCAGGGAACTATTGTCTTCTGGATACAAGATAGAGTTCACCTCCAGCCCACCGGACCGATTTTTCCTCTCTGTCCCCCCAAAACCACCAGCCAAGGCTCGTGCCTTCCACCAAGCGGTCTCCTTGCTTCTTCAAGCAGGAGTCATAGTACCGGTCCCCACGGCCGAGCGCTTCCGAGGGTTCTACTCCAATCTATTCGTAGTTCCCAAGAAAGGAGGCAGCGTACGGCCCATACTGGACCTAAAACAGCTCAACAAATATGTACGGGTCCGTCACTTCCGCATGGAGTCCCTTCGGTCCATCATTGCGTCCATGGAGAAGGGAGAATATCTCGCCTCCATAGACATACAAGACGCATACCTGCATATACCGATTGCACCCGGCCATCAGAGATTTCTCAGGTTCGCAATCGACCAGGACCACTACCAGTTCGTGGCTCTCCCGTTCGGACTCGCCACGGGTCCCAGAGTGTTTACCAAAGTCATGGCAGCCACCATGGTCGTCCTGCACTCCAGAGGCATAGTAGTCGTTCCATACCTGGACGATCTACTCATCAAGGCTCCCACCTTCAAGGACTGCGAGCTCAGCGTCTGTCACAACCGACACTGAGTCGCATGGGCTGGTTGGTCAACCTACAAAAGCCATCACCATCCCCGAGTCAGTCTCTGACCTTCCTGGGAATGCTATTTAACATCTCCAGGGATCTAGTGCTCCTTCCCAATGACAAGGCACTAGCTCTCCGCCTAGGAGTTCACATCCTCCTCCGCAAACCCCCTCGATCTCTCCGGTTTGCCATGAGTGCTTGGCAGGATCGGGGCAGCAATAGAAGCGGTCCCATTTGGCCCAGTTTCACCTCAGGCCTCTCCAACTAGCCATTCTCAAGTCCTGGGACAGGAATCCTCTTTCTCTCGACAGGGAGTTCCAGCTAACGTCATCAACCAGGAGGTCCCTGCACTGGTGGCTCAAGCCAACCTCGCTAGCAAAGGGGAAATCCTTTCTCACAGGTCAATGGAACGTTCTGACCACTGATGCGAGCCTGACGGGTTGGGGAGCAGTGCACCTATACCACAGGGCAAGTGGTCCCCGGAGGAAGCAGCCATGCCCATCAACATCCTGGAAATTCGTCCCATCCTCCTGGCATTGAGGGCCTTCCATCACTTACTGGAAGACTCTCACATCAGAATACAGACAAACAATGCCACGGCTGTGGCATATGTGAATCACCAAGGGAGGACCCGCAGTACCCAGGCGATGCGAGAGGTGTCACACATCCTCCACTGGGCGGAGGACACAGGGTCGGTTATTTCGGCGGTCCACATTCCGAGTGTGGACAACTGGAAAGCAGACTTCCTCAGCCGACAAGGAGTAGAATCGGGAGAGTGGTCTCTCCATCCCGAAATTTTTCGCCAGATCTGCCATCGCTGGGGGACCCTGGATGTGGACCTAATGGCATCCCACTTCAATGCCAAGGTCTCCAACTTCATGGCCAGAACACACGATCTGCGGTCGCTCGGAGCAGACACTCTGGTTCAGGACTGGACCCAGTTCCAGCTTCGGTACAAGCAAGAGGGAGTCCCAACCATCCTAATCGCTCCGGACTGGCCCAGACGTACATGGTATGCCGACATAGTACAACTTACAGCAGACGCCCCCTGGCGCCTCCCCGACCGCCCGTATCTTCTATCACAAGGCCCGTTCTACCACCAGAACTCAGGGGCCCTCAATTTGACGGCGTGGCCCTTGAAACCTGGTTTCTAACCCAGGCAGGGCTCTCGCCAGACATCTTTAGGACCATGATCAGGGAACGGAAGCCAGCCTCTGCCAAGATTTATTATCGTACCTGGGAAGCTTTCTTTACCTGGTGCGAATCTCGTGGCCAGACCCCATTCCCTTATTCCCTCCCCAAAGTACTTGGTTTTCTCCAATCGGGTCTGGAGGCCAGGCTGTCCCTGGGCTCGCTTAAGAGCCAGATGTCAGCCCTCTCAGTGCTTTTTCAAAGGCGCATTGCTACCAATCCGCAAGTAAGGACATTTCTTCAGGGGTTTTCCCAATTGGTTCCCCCCTACAGACGACCACTAGAAACGTGGGACCTCAACCTGGTCCTGACAGCATTGCAGGAACAACCCTTCAAACCCCTTAAGGAGGTCCCGCTCCGCCTTGTATCTCAGAAGGTGGTTTTCCTGGTGGCAATCGCCTCGCTATGCAGGGTGTCTGAACTGACAGCACTCTCCTGCAGGCGGCCCTTTCTGGCTTTTCACCAGGACAAGGAAGTCCTCCATACGGTCCCATCCTTCTTTCCGAAGGTTGTGTCCAACTTCCACCTCAATGAGGAAATTTCTCTGCCTTCCCTTTGTCCGGTCCCGGTTCATAGAGTGGAGAAGGCTCTGTATATGCTTGACCTTGTCAGGGCATTGCGCATATGTGTGTCTAGGACTGCGTCCTTCCGGAAGTCTGATTCTCTTTTCCTTCTTCCGGAAGGCAGCCGCAAGGGTCTGCCAGCTTCCAATGCTACCCTTGCCAGGTGGATCAAATCCACCATACAATAGGCCTACCGCCTTAAGAATTCTCCTCTTCCAGACGGTATTATGGCACACTCTACACGGACGGTAGGGGCCTCCTGGGCTATTGGGCACCAGGCTTCGGCACAACAAGTGTGTAAGGCGGCCACTTGGACTAGCCGACACACGTTAACTAAACACTACAGAGTTCATACCCAGTCCTCAGCGGACGCGAGCATGGGTAGATGTGTTCTGCAGGCGGCAGTGCCTCAAGTGTAGGGGCCTGTCTACACAATATTCGTCGATTGCTTCACACCCAGGGACTGCTTTGGGACGTCCCATGGTCCTGTGTCCCCCAATGAGGCGATGGAGTTAAGGAGATTTTTGTGTACTCACCGTAAAATCTCTTTCTCTTAGCCTCTAATTGGGGGACACAGGACCATGGGTGTTATGCTGCTGTCCACTAGGAGGTGACACTATGCATAATCTGAAAAAGATTAACTGTGGCTCCTCCTCTGCAGTATACACCCCTGGACGGCGTCAGCCTTCTCCAGTTTTGTGTAAAAGCATTAGGAGGAACGTAACATGAATAACATAACCATGCCTACAAGAAGGCAACTATGTTATTCATGTTACATTCCTCCTACTGCTTTTGCACAAAATTGGAGAAGGCTGACGCCGTCCAGGGGTGTATACTGCAGAGGAGGAGCCACAGTTAATCTTTTTCAGATTATGCATAGTGTCGCCTCCTAGTGGACAGCAGCATAACACCCATGGTCCTGTGTCCCCCAATTAGAGGCTAAGAGAAAGATTTTACGGTGAGTACACAAAAATCTCCTTTCTTGTTTGCTGAACTAGTATTTTTCCGTCTTAGTGCAACAAAACTGCAAATATGGACTTCCTCGCAGGGAGTCTTCACATGTGGTTCTTCCCTATCGCATACCATTAGATCTTTGGGACCTTAATGATCCTGGGAGTCTTACAGTAGACTCCTTTTGATCCGGACAGACTTTACTATCAGGGAACAACGCCCTTTTTTCTCTGCGATCTCCTCATCCTGACAAGTCTTCGGAGCTAGCCGCTCTGTTCTTTCAGACCTTTTCCCTTATTACCATCAAGGAAAGGTTTTCTACAGGCAATCCCCATCCCTTGTTACCAAGGTGGTATTGTATTCCCACAGTTATAAGGGCATCGTTCTTCCCTCATCTCTTTTGGCACCAGTCCACATAACGGAATGGGTTCCCCATATTCTGGACGTGGTGAGTGCTCTGAGTAGGTACGCCTCGAGGACGACTGGTCCTGTGCCTTAACCAGGGAATACTGGTCCTGTGCCCTTAAGACCAGGGAATACTGGTCATGTGCCCTTAAGACCAGGGAATACTGGTCATGTGCCTTTAAGACCACGGAATACTAGTCATGTGCCTTAACCAGGGAATACTGGTCATGTGCCTTTAAGACCAGGGAATACTGGTCATGTGCCTTTAAGACCAGGGAATACTGGTCATGTGCCTTTAAGACCAGGGAATTCTGGTCATGTGCCCCTTTAATACAAAACCATATCCCCTGTGTGTGGGCGGAGCCTCGTGACTTCCATGAATAGGCCCAAGCCGGGGCCTAAATTTCTGCAGCCAGCGTGAGCAATACCAGCCAGGTATTGCTCCCGTGCCAGGGAAGAAGCTCCAGAAAAGGTGGGTGGAGCCGCCATAGCGCGCCATGGTGCTGAAGCCGGGGGCTACATTTTTGCAGCTGGACGGAGCATTACCTCAGTGAGGTGGGCCACAGGGAAGCTGATGCTGCCTGTCAGCATGTGAATATCCCACTGCAGAGGCCACCACCGACTGGATCCACTCACCATCGGTGCGCGTTCCG
Source organism: Ranitomeya imitator (assembly GCF_032444005.1). NCBI lineage: Eukaryota > Metazoa > Chordata > Amphibia > Anura > Dendrobatidae > Ranitomeya > Ranitomeya imitator. The sequence continues at coordinate 424,645,140 of NC_091283.1, forward strand.
GCATGGAGTCGCCGCGATGACTGGGTTTCAGCGCCGAGGAAAGTGCGCGCACTATTGTTCTGCTGCAGGTCAGGTATTGCAGCATGGACGGTGCAGGGATAAAACTCAATCCATCATCCCTTTGTTAGGGAGGTGGAGAGGAACGTCCGCCTCCTTGTGGTGGGACAGTGGGGGCTGCTCGGACGCCATAGAGAGGGGCCTCTATACATCCACGGAGTTCAGTCCCCGGGTGGACAGGGCCAGTTGTCCGGCATTAGGTCTGGCTCCAGCAGAGGATACATGGAGGCGACACTCCATGTGCTCGCCCGTTGCTGGTGTGGGGAGATCGGGACCTGAAGGAACCGTCGCCCCTGAAGGGAGCTCAGGCATGGCTTCCCACGTCGCAGGAAAGGGTACGGGGAGGCGACACTCCGCGTTCTCGCCTGTTGATGGTTCGGGGGAGATCGGAACCTTGAAAGGATCCATCGCCCCCTTCACTCTGTTAATTAAAAGATGAAAATTTACAGAAAAGTAAAAAGGGACTGGGCTGGCCACTCCATATCCTCAATTTTGTTGGACTGGAACCAAGATTTGGCTTGTTTACTGGTGTGTAGGGTCATTGTCTTGTTAAAACACCCATTTCAAGGTCATATTCCCTACAGCATAAAACAACATGACTTCTAAGTATTTTAATTTATGCAAACTGGTCCATGATCCCTGGTATGCGATGAATAGGCCCGGCACCATAGTAAAAGAAACATGCCCTTCATAATGCTTCACTGTCTTCAGAGTACTGTGGCTTGAATGCAGAACTTGGGGGTCATCTGATGAACTATCTGCGGACCTTGGTCCCAAAAAGAACAATTTTACTTTAAATCAGTCCACAAAATGTTTCTCCATTTCTCTTTAGGACAGTTGATGTGTTTTTGGCAAACTGTATCAGCCTCAGTACATGTCTTTTTTGTGGGACTTCCTACTGTCACAGTATTCACAGGTAACCTGAGACTGTCTTTGATCATCCTGGAGCTGATCATTGGCTGAGCCTTTGCCATTCTGACAGCCTGAGAGACTGTTTGTTCCGGATAGTTGGACCAGTAGAGTCATCTCCGAGGTCCATTCTTCTGCGTTAGCAGGTCATCCTGGAATATTTGGTACTAGAGACTTGGTGGCCAGGTCTTTTTGGTGGCCTTCCTTGTCGAGGGATGTGCGTTCTTTTGTGTAGTCTTGTGAGGTTTGTGCTCGGGCTTAGCCTTGCTGTTCTCGAGCCAGTGGATTGTTGTCACCTTTGCCTATCCCGAAGAGGCCTTGGACGCACATTTCCATGGACTTTATTTCGGATCTCCCTGTCTCTCAAAAAATGTCCGTCATCTGGGTTGTGTGTGACCGCTTTTCTAAAATGGTTCATCTTGTACCCTTGCCTAAGTTGCCTTCCTCCTCTGAGTTGGTCCCTCTGTTTTTCCAGAACGTGGTTCGTTTGCATGGGATTCCGGAGAACATCGTTTCTGACAGGGGATCCCAGTTTGTGTCTAGATTTTGGCGGACGTTCTGTGCTAAGATGGGCATTGATTTGTCCTTTTCGTCTGCATTCCACCCTCAGACGAATGGCCAGACGGAGCGAACTAATCAGACCTTGGAAACTTATTTGAGGTGTTTTGTTTCTGCTGATCAGGATGACTGGGTTACCTTTTTGCCGCTGGCCGAGTTTGCCCTTAATAATCGGGCTAGTTCTGCTACCTTGGTTTCTCCTTTCTTTTGTAATTCGGGGTTTCATCCTCGTTTTTCCTCTGGTCAGGTGGAGCCTTCTGATTGTCCTGGAGTGGACATGGTGGTGGATGGGTTGCATCGGATTTGGAGTCATGTGGTGGACAATTTGAAGTTGTCCCAGGAGAAGGCTCAGCAGTTTGCTAATCGCCGTCACCGCGTGGGTCCTCGACTTCGTGTTGGGGACTTGGTGTGGTTGTCTTCTCGTTTTGTTCCTATGAAGGTCTCTTCTCCTAAGTTCAAGCCTCGGTTCATCGGTCCTTATAGGATCTTGGAAATTCTTAACCCTGTGTCGTTTCGTTTGGATCTCCCGGCATCGTTTGCTATTCATAATGTGTTCCATCGGTCGTTGTTGCGGAGGTATGAGGTACCTGTTGTTCCTTCGATTGAGCCTCCTGCTCCGGTGCTGGTGGAGGGAGAATTGGAGTATGTTGTGGAGAAGATCTTGGATTCTCGTGTTTCCAGACGGAAACTCCAATATTTGGTCAAGTGGAAGGGTTATGGTCAGGAGGATAATTCTTGGGTGGTTGCCTCTGATGTTCATGCTGATGATTTGGTCCGCGCTTTTCATAGGGCTCATCCTGGTCGCCCTGGTGGTTCTCGTGAGGGTTCGGTGACCCCTCCTCAAGGGGGGGGTACTGTTGTGAGTTCTGTTTTTGGGCTCCCTCTGGTGGTTACTGATGGTACTGGGTGATTTGTGTTCTGCTGTCTCTGGTGTCCACCTGTTCTATTAGGATTTGGGAGTTTCCTATTTAACCGGGCTTTCTTGTCATTTCCCCGCCGGCTATCAAGGTTATCAGAGTGTTTTGTTACCTCAGCTTCTGGCTTCAGTAATCTTCAGGACAAGCTAAGTTTTTGATTTTCTTGTTCCACGTTTTGCTTTATTTTTGTCTTGTCCAGCTTGCATGTAATTGTTTCTTTGCTGCTGGTTGCTCTAGAGGGCTGTAATTGCTCCTCATGTTCCATGCGTTGGAACATGAGTTCAAGTAATTACAGGATGGTTTTTTGAAGGGTTTTTTGCTGACCGCGCAGTTTACTTTTGTATCCTCTGCTATCTAGTTTTAGCGGGCCTCATTTTGCTGAATCTGTTTTCATACTGTGTATGTGCCTTCCTCTCATTTCACCGTCATTATATGTGGGGGGCTGCTATTTCTGTGGGGTATTTCTCTGGAGGCAAGAGAGGTCTGTGTTTCTTCTAATAGGGGAAGTTAGATCTTCGGCTGGTGCGAGACGTCTAGGATCAACGTAGGCACGTTCCCCGGCTACTGTTATTTGTGTGTTCAGGTTTAGGGTCGCGGTCAGCTCAGGTTCCATCACCCTAGAGCTCGTTGGTGCTTGTCCTTTTGTGAATCCCTGCCATTGGAATCATGACATTCTACTATCGAGATGGACCCTGTTAAAGTCCAGGCCATTTACGATTGGACTCAGCTGACATCTGTGAAGAGCCTGCAAAAGTTCCTGGGCTTTGCTAATTTTTATCGGCGCTTCATCGCTAATTTTTCGACTGTTGCTAAACCGTTGACTGATTTGACCAAGAAGGGTGCTGATGTGGTCAATTGGTCTTCTGCGGCTGTAGAGGCTTTTCAGGAGTTGAAGCGTCGTTTTTCTTCTGCCCCTGTGTTGTGCCAGCCAGAGGTTTCGCTTCCGTTTCAGGTTGAGGTTGATGCTTCTGAGAATGGAGCAGGGGCTGTTTTGTCGCAGAGAAGTTCTGATGGCTCGGTGATGAAGCCATGTGCTTTCTTTTCTAGAAAGTTTTCGCCTGCTGAGCGTAACTATGATGTTGGTAATCGTGAATTGTTGGCCATGAAGTGGGCATTCGAGGAGTGTCGTCATTGGCTGGAAGGAGCCAAGCATCGCGTGGTGGTCTTGACAGATCACAAGAATTTGACTTATCTTGAGTCTGCCAAACGGTTGAATCCGAGACAGGCTCGATGGTCGTTATTTTTCTCCCGTTTTGATTTTGTGATTTCGTACCTTCCGGGCTCTAAGAATGTGAAGGCTGATGCCCTGTCAAGGAGTTTTGTGCCTGACTCTCCGGGTGTTCCTGAGCCGGCGGGTATTCTCAAAAAGGGGGGAATTTTGTCTGCCATCTCCCCTGATTTGCGGCGGGTGCTGTAAAAATTTCAGGCTGATAGACCTGACCATTGCCCAGCGGAGAAACTGTTTGTCCCTGATAGATGGACTAGTAGAGTTATCTCTGAGATTCATTGTTCAGTGTTGGCTGGGCATCCTGGAATCTTTGGTACCAGAGATTTGGTGGCTAGATCCTTCTGGTGGCCGTCTTTGTCGCGGGATGTGCGTTCTTTTGTGCAGTCCTGTGGGACTTGTGCTCGGGCTAAGCACAGAGTACTTTGCTCTGCCCTCTTGAGGGCAGAGGATAGTACTGCAGTGCGCAGGCGCCGGAAAGGTCAGAGGCCCGGCGCCTGCGCACTGCAGTACTTTGTCTGCCCTCAACAGGGCAGAGCAAAGTACGCCTGCGCCGGAGCTGTGGCTGAAGATCAGAAGAGGACACGTCATGGAAAGAAGATAGGAGGCGCCGCAGCGGACCGGAGACGCCCATCCGACCTGACCAGCAGCGGGACCGCCCCTGGGTGAGTATAATATAACGTCTTTTTCTCCTTTTTTAGGTAACATCGGGGGCTTATCTACAGCATTACAGAATGCTGTAGATAAGCCCCTGATGCCGGTGGGCTTACCTCACCCGCGATTTTCGGGGTGACAGGTTCCCTTTAATTCTAATACATAGACTCAAAAACATGCAGATCATGAATGCTGAGTCTGATGGTTTTCTTACAATCTGCTGCACCAACTGGTAAATTGGTAACATAATTTGTACCAAAAACTGATTAATCTGCTCAGTCATATTGGAGTGCTATTATTTTGAACACATATATATATATATATATATGTGCACTATATATATATAGTGTGTGGCAAACAATACAGGCAGGTGGTAGTATCCCCGACATGAAACAAGTCAACAAGGTGTGCAGGACCCAGCACGGGTGCACCTACTTTTTCGTCAGTCTTCAGAGCTGGTTTGGGGGGAGTCGGTGGGATTTTGAAACCTAGAAGTTCTAACATATTCTCAGCAGCATTCCGTTTGGCCACTTTCTTATTGGCGCCCAGTCCTTCAGCAGTCAGGTTTCCAACCTTCACCTGTAAGGAGAAAAAGGAGAATTTGTGGTTATAAAGTCAGAAAAGAGGGAGGAGGCGACATATAATAAAATTAACGCACCTGCATGACAAACTCCCGACGTCGGGGGAGACCTCGCTCCGTCACTAGGCTGTATTCTGGCTCTTTGTCCTTTTTAGCTTGCTGTATCTGAGCCAGCCTGCTAATGGGGTTCATGCCCTGGCCGTAGTCCGGGCTGGTGGGGAGCTGTGTGGGTGACAAAACAGATGAACCTCAGGGGTGGAAAACCTGCTGCAGCGCCCCTTTATATCTGCGTCACAGTTTTAAGTACTTTTTATAGGGGTATAAAATATGGTGACCTCACCTTGAGACAGTGTGCGGTAAGGGGAATATCTGACATAAGTGACCCTTGATACCCGCACAGTGGCTCACCTTTACAATAGACTTAGTTTTCTTTTTGATGCGAGGTCTCAGCTTCTCCACGATTGGCAGAGGCGGCAGCTTCTTCAGCTCCTCCAAGATGGCAATGGCAGCGTTTTTCTTGGAAACTTTCTTGCTTTTCCCTTCTCCTTCTCCTATAAACTCTCCAACCAATACTTTAGTGATGAAGCTCTTCATATGTGGGGGTCCAGTCTCCTTTGTTACCTGCAGAAACGGGTCATCAGAAACATCAACTAATACAAGTTTGGTGAACAATAAAGCAAAGCGGCATTATGGGACAGACTTCGATCAAGAAGGCTGAGAAACATTCTTGCCTGATGGACTGAGCGAGAGCCAGTCTGACATCATAGGTTCTATACTCAGGGGGCACATAGAACAAAGTCTCAGCCAGCGAACTGTCAGGGTTTCCATACACCCCCCTACTTCTCCATGGTTCCAGTGGTAGCAGAGCACAGACCAGGGGATAGCAAAGATAATTTAAATGGAGACAAGCCCCATTTCAGCAGTGGCCTCCAGCATTCTTCTCACCTCAAAATTCACAGGAAGGTTCCTCTTCAGTGCAATTTCGAACACTTGGCTGATCTCAGATTTATTCAGATTTTCTTCATCGGATTTTCCATTAATCTAAAAAATTAAAATAAAAAATAGATTATCTGCAAAGTCAAACACCAGACACAAAACCTCAGATGCCAAGGTGCCAGTACAACCCCCCCCTTCCCCATCCCCTATACAGGGCGGTTGTATCATATATACATGTGCATCACCAGCAAATTCCTGTGCAGCTGTAGCAGCTCTTTGGTCTCATTAACCCTTTCCAATTTTTGCCTTTTTTGTTTTCCTCCTCCTTTCCTGCCAAGAGCCATAACTTTTTTTAAACATTTTTCCATCTATACGAGGGGCGGTCCAAAAGTAATGATAATCGGTTATTTCTATTGCACACAGAAATTAAAATAAAATGTTTTCTTCTCTCTTAGGTACCCACTAGTCCAGGAAAAAAATAACTTAAATAGACCACGATTCCCAGGAGCTACATTCATTTGAATATGAACTGCCAAGGAGTGAACATCAAAATGGAAATAAACTAGCTCAGAGCTGTCATCAAATACCTCTGCTTGAAAAAAATGACTACCAAAGACACACAGCGACTTGGTGGAAACATTGGGGGACTCTTCTCCTCCATATTCCACAGTTGCATGCTGGGCCAAGGAATTTAAGCTGGGAAGAACATCGACGGAAGATGAACATCGTGAAGGACGCCCATCCATGTCCCTCAATGAAGAAAACGTGAAAAAAGTTGAAGAAGTTGTATTGGCAGATTGAAGAGTGACTATCAGGCATGTAGCTGAGGTCACAGGGATCTCATATGGCAGTATTCAAAGAATCCTTGCAAAAGAATTGCATAGGAGAAAGGTCTCCGCATGTTGGGTGCCAAAAATGTTAACCGACGAGCAAAAGAAGAAACGAGTTGACATTTCAATAGCAAATCTCGAAAAGTTCCAAGCAGACAAGGAACATTTTTTGTCACGTTTTTTGACCATGGACAAGACCTGGATCCACCACTTTGATCTCGAAACTAAACAACAATCGATGACATAGCAGGGAAGGTTATGGCATCCGTTTTTTAGGACGCTGAAGGAATTATTATGGTGGACTATTTGGAGAAGGGAGCCACTATTACAGGCTCCTACTATGCAGAACAAATAAGAAGATTAGGAGGCTATCAAGGAGAAAAGGCGCGGAAAACTGCGGGCTGGAGTGCTGTTTCACCAAGATAACGCGCCGGCTCACAAAGCTGCAGTTGCCATGGCTACCATTCAAGAAGCGGGCTTTGAACTGGTGGAACACCCCCCTATTCACCAGATCTAGCCTCCAGTGACTTCTTTCTCTTTCCTTGGCTCAAGGAACACCTCCGGGGCGAGAAATTTGACGACAGTAGCGACGTGATAACCGCTGTTGGGGATTTTTTTGAGGGTCAAGATCAAGAATTTTCGCAGGGAATTCTAAGTTTAGAAAAGAGATGGACTAAATGTATAGACTTGTTAGGAGACTACGAAGAAAAATAAAAATTTTTTTTGACTATATTCATTGTGTTTAGTATTGATTACTTTTGGATCGCCCCTCGTATAGATGTATGAAGGTTTGTTGGTTTTTTTTTTTTTCAGTGGGACAATAATTTTGAATGACACGGTTCATTTTACCATTCAAGGGATCAGAAATAAATAAAATCCAGGTGTGGTTTAATTATGCAAAGAAAACGAGCGATTCCGTTTATTTTTCAAGGGGGCGGTTATTTTTAGGATAATCCTCATTTTTAGGTCGTAAGAGATGGGTGAAGCCTTGTTTTCTTTCCTGCGCCTTGAGCTGACTGTCATTGATACCGGTTCAGGCTAGATACAATATTTTGATCTCTTCTTATTGTGGTAATGCGGTGACCAAAATATGAAGAGAAAAAAAAAAAAAAAAAAAAAATTATGATCGCGTTTCAATATTTTTCTCATTATGCCATTTACCAAATGGATTGATTCACTGGACTTTTACGTGCACAGCAATAACAAATTCTTTGTTTTTTTAATGTGGGGAAAAAAAACAACAAAAAAAATACAGGGATTTTTGTGTACTCACCGTAAAATCCTTTTCTCCGAACCACTCATTGGGGGACACAGACCATGGGTTGTATGCTGCTTGCCACTAGGAGGCTGACATTAAGTGAACACAAAAAAAGTTAGGTCCTCCTCTGCAGTATACACCCTCGTGCTGGCTCCCAGAGAACTAGTTCGGTGCAACTATATAGAAGAGTACAACATGTCAACTTAAAAGAACAGGCAAAGACCATATAAGCCGATAGGCTAACAGGTGGGTGCTGTGTCCCCCAATGAGTGGCTTGGAGAAAAGGATTTTACGGTGAGTACACAAAAAAGTCCCAAAGCAGTCTTGGGTGGGAAAATAACAAAGGATTAGGCTTCATGCAACAACTGCCTAAATGTGCGCCACCGCTGCCTGCAGAATTCTTCTGCCCAGACTCGCATACGCTGAAGCCTGAGAGTGAATATTATAGTGCTTTGCAAAGGTATGTAAACTGGACCAAGTCGCAGCTTTACAGACCTGATCTGCCGTCCCCTGATGCTGAATGGCCCAAGAAGCCTCCACCGCTCGAGTGGAGTGTGCTCTGATCCCTGTTGGGATGGGCCGACTTCTGACTCGGTATGACTCCTGGATGGTGGAACGAATCCACCTGGCTATCGTGGCCTTAGAAGCGGCAAGACCCTTCCTGTGACCTTCCAGGAGAACAAACAGAGCATCTGTTCTTCTGAAGGATCCCGTCTTTGAGACATACCTTCGCAGAGCTTTGACCAGGTCCAGAGTGTGGAGAGCTCTTTCAACCCTGTGAACAGGGGCTGGACAAAAGGAAGGAAGAACAATGTCTTTAAGATGGAAGGACGAAACGACCTTTCGCAAAAAGGACAGCGACGGCCTGAGGACAACCTTGTCCTGATGGAAGTTAAGGAAAGTCTAATTCCAAAACCCTTCTGATCGATGTGATCGCTACAAGGAAGGCAACCTTCCAGGACAGAAAGGTCAGCGAAATGTCCTGAAGCGGTTCAAAGGGAAGTTCCTGAAGGGCACTTAGCACCAAGTTGAGGTCCCAAAGCTCTAAAGGCATGGGAGAAGCGACATGTGACACCCCCTGAAGAAAAAGTCTTATCCTGAAGTCTTGACCTGATGAGTCTCTGATATAAAGACTGATAGAGCGGAGATTTGGCCCTTGAGAGAGCAGAGTGCCAGCCCGGAGTCCAGACTGGCCTGTAAGAACTCTCAAATGGTGGGAACTGAGAAGACGAGAGGAGAAAGACCACGATGCTTGCACCAAGCAAAAAAATGACTTCCAGGTACGATGATAGATACGTACCGATGAGAATTTACGGGCACTAACCATGGTGGAAATGACGTGTTGAGAAAACCCTGCCTGGGTTAAGACCCAGGATTCAACAGCCATGCCGTTAAACACAGGGCCCCTGAGTTCTGGTGGTAGATGGGGACCTGGGAGAGCAGATCTGGCCGATCCGGCAGTCTCCTGTGTATGTCTGCGACGAGGCGTACCAACTCTGCGAACCATGAGCGGCGCGGCCAATCGGGAGCAACCAGGATCACTGGTACTCCTTCCGCCTTGATTTTCCTGATTACTCTGGGGAGTAACGGTACTGGAGGAAAAATGTACAGGAGGCGGAATTAGCACAATGAAAGAACCAGAGTATTGACACCGATGGCTCTTGGATCTCGAGAACTCGCTATAAACTGGTAAAGCTTGGCATTCAGCCTGGATGCCATGAGGTCCACATCTGAGATCCCCCAGTGAAGACAGGTATGGTAGAAAATTTCGAGATGAAGCTCCCTCTCCCCCGAAGTGAGACCGTGATGGCTGAGGAAGTCCGCTGTCCAGTTTTCCACTCCTGGAATGTGCACCGCTGAGATCACAGAGTGGTTGCTCTCTGCCCATCGAAGGATGTGAGTTACCTCGGACATAGCTGCCCTGCTGCGGGTACCCCCTGATGATTGATGTATGCCACAGCCGCGGTGTTGTCTGATTGGATATGGATGGGGTGACCTGCAAGAAGATGATGGAAGTGCTGCAGAGCCAGTCAAATAGCACGGATCTCAAGAATGTTGATCGGTAGCTGCGATTCCTGAATAGACCAGCGACCCTGAGCAGTGTGGTGGCGGAAGACTGCTCCCCAGGCCGAAAGACTGGCATCGGTAGTCACCACTAGCCATTGAACGGGTAGAAAAAACTTCCCCTGGTTGAGGGAAGAGTTCAATGTCCACCACCTGAGAGTCTGTCTGACCTACAGGGATAAGAAGCACCTTCAGTCGAGGGAGAAAGGGTTTCTGTCCCAAGCTGCCAGAAGGGAAATGTTGTAGGGGACGAAGGTGCAGCTGCACAAAGGGGACCGGTTCCATTGCGGCCACCTTCTTTCCTAGTACCCTCATTGCAAACTGGATGGAGTGAGGGTAAGAGACGAAGCGCTCGGGCTCCTTGTTGAAGGGCTAAGACTTTGTCTGGAGGGAGAAATACCAACCCCCGAGACAGTCCAGGGACATTGCTAGAAATGCAATCTGCTGGGCTGGGACCAGAGAGGATTTGCTTAAGTTTATCAGCCAGCCCAGGCGAGAAAGTGAGAAAGGGTATCGCAAGTAATGTGAACAGACTCCATGCAGTCGTGGAAGGACGGACCTTTGATCAATAGGTCGTCCAGATAGGGCAGAAGGATCATACCCCGAGAGTGCAGGATGGACATGACAGCCGCCATGACCTTTGTGAACACTCTGGGGCAGTAGCAAGGCCGAAGGGCAGGGCCGTGAATTGGAAATGCTGGTCACGAATGGCGAAGCGCAGGAATCTCTAGTGAGGGGGAAATATTGGAATGTGCAAGTAAACGTCTTGGATGTTGAGGAAGAATTCCCCTTCTTCCAGGGAAGCGATAACTCAATGCAGAGATTCCATGTGGAAATGAGGGAACTTGATAAACCTGTTTAGAAGTTTGAGGTCTAGTATGGGTCTCACCTGTCCGTCCTTCTTTGGGACGACAAAAACTTTTGAATAGAAACTCTGAAACCTTTCGCTTTCTGGGACGGGGACAATGACGCCATTTGTGACGCAATGTGTCTATGGCCTGGGAGAAAGAGGGAGGACGTGAGGGAAAGAAAGGTGAAGGGGGCACGCAGCAAAGTCGATTTTGAAACTGAATGACACCAGATCTCTGACCCACTCGTCGGAGACAACGGAAAGCTAGACCTAACGAAAGAAGTAGGCGGTCACCTACCCAGGTACGCTGACCATCAGCGCTGAGGAAAATCTCCGGGACCTAGGTCCTTTAGGCCTCGACTGTTTGCGTCGGGACTTCCAATGCTGGTTAGGCCTGTACGAGACCCGAGTTCCTCCATCTCTTTGTGGAGAACGTCCTGAACCGGACGAACTAGTGGTAGTGGCCTAGCTTGGAGTGGAGCGAAAGGAACGGAAACGGATTTGTTGCTGTCTCCGAAAGGGATGCTTAAGTCTCTGTTGGGGAAGGAATTTACTCTGATCTCCCGTAGTATCGGAAATTATCTGATCCAGCTTTTCTCCAAATAAGTGGCCACTTTGATAAGGAAGGGAGGTGAGAGACTTTTTTGATGCAGAGTCCGCCTTCCACTCTCTGAGCCATAATGACCTTTTGATAGAGGTGACATTGGCTGCTGACTGAGCAGCACAACCAGCCGCATCCAAGGATGTATGTACCAAGTAATCGCCTGCCCGGGAAATTTGGTTGGCAAGGTGCGCCGCCTCTGGAGGAAGGTTACTATTCTGAAGTGAATTAGCTAAGGTCTCTGACCAGAAAACCATAGCCTTAGCTACCCATGTTGCGGCAAAGGATGGATAGAGAGTCGAACCTGAGGATTCAAAAACAGAGCGGGCCAAGCCTTCTATCTGACGGTTCGTGGGATTTTTGATGGATGAGCCATCCGGCACGGACAGGAGAGTTTTGGATGCTAGGCGGGATACTAGGGGGTCCATCACCGGAGATTCCGCCCAATCTTTTTTCAGATCAGCTGAAAAAGGATTCTAGGCTTCAAGAGGCCTTTGTCCTGTGAAGCGTTTATCCGGGCACTCTCTGTGCCTATTAACTAAAGCTCTAAATTCAGGGTGAATAGCAAATGCCTTATGAGAGCGTTTAGTTCTCTTAAAGTACACTGTCTGATCCAGAGCGGAGCCGGAATCTTCCTCAACCTTTAAAGCCAGGATTACTGCCTCAATAAGCGAATCCACTGTCTTCTGAAAGTCTTGCGATTCCAGATCCAAGGAACCAGATTCGCAGTCAGATTCGCGTTCGCTACTGACACCTGGAGAGAGAGAGCGAGAAACAGAGCTGTGAGGTGACAAGGCTCGTGTCTGCTCAGGAGACGTGCTACGGATCCATTTTCTAGGTGCCTGACGGCTTCTAGAGTGTTTTCGGCCCCTGCTAACCGACTGCTTCCGGATTGGGGAGGGTCCGTCTATATCAGTCCTGCAACGCTCCGGTTCCCCGAAGGATCACGGAGGGATTCAATCGCTTCGGCCAGCGAAGCCATGGATTGAGACAGTGACGAAGCCCTCTCAGGCGGACTAGGTACATTGGGCTCGGTGGCGGTAGAGGGCTCATGAGCGCAGTTGGGGGGGTCACAGGTATTGTAGAGAGGTGAACTCTGAGCCTTAGGCAAAGCAGAATAGTAGGAGCATGAGGTAAAGAAAATAGCAATAGTCTTGTTAGACTTTTTTGATGCCTTAGGCTGGGACATGATGTACCTCTCTATGTGGCCCTATAATATTAGGGGCTGCCGAGAAGGGGTACTGCCGAGAAAAAAAGGGGTTACAGCAGGGAGGAGGATCACGGAGGGATTCAATCTGTAAAATGCAGCGCTCCTTTACCCAGGTCTGTGTCCCCGCTCCTCCTGCGTTACTCAGACTGCGTGGACCCTGTGTGACACTTGCTGCCTCTGTCCTGATGGTAGATAGTGCTGAAGCAGTTTGGGGGAGAAAGATGGCCCCTGAGATTTGAGAGGCGCTTCTCCTGCTGTGCGAGAAGCACTAGGACTGGTGGGCGGAGCCTCCGCATCACGTCATAGTGTGGGCGGGGTCAGGGGTTGCGGCCTAGAACAGGCCTGAAGCCGGGGACTAAATTTGCAGCGCCGATGCAGGAAGGAGCCAATGCGCGCCCCCGCAATGAGAATGGGTCCCCCTTACCCAGCACCACCCCAGACCGCCTGAAAGGAGCCCTCCAGCCCCGGCACTTACCCGGAGAGGCTGCTGAGTGGAAGGTAAGGCAGCTTGCTGCAGATCCTCCTGTGCTGCTGCTGGTTTGGACGGTGCAGGGATAGTGGGGGAAACCCTTAATCCACCATCCCATTAGGAGGTAGGTGGAGAGGGACCGTTCGCCTCCTTGTACCATCCGTTTTAACAGTGGTGGTGCAGTGGGGGCTGCTCGAATGCCATAAGGTGGGCCTCTGTACATCCAAGGGGGGAATCCTCTAGGATGCGACAGGGCTAAATGCCCGGCAATAGGCCTGGCTGCGGAAGAGGATACGTGGAGGCGACACTCCATGTGCTTGTCCATTGAAGGTGTGGGGAGATCGGTGCCCTTGAAAGGACCCATCGCCCCTAATAATCAGCTCAGGCGTGGCATCCCACGTCGCAGGAGAGGCACCACTCTCCTGTTGATGGTTCGGGGAGATCGGAGCCTTGAAAGGATCCGTCGCCCCTTCGTCCATTGAAAAAATAAAATCAAAAAAGTAAATATTGTAAAAATAAAACAATAAAAAGAGTTTTGGGTCTGAATAGCCGTTCCTGTGTTCCTCCTACGGACGCTAAGCAAGGACTGGGTCTCTGGAAGCCAGCACAAGGGTGTATACTGCAGAGGAGGAGCTAACTTTCTTTATGTTAACTTAGTGTCAGCCTCCTAGTGGCAAGCACCAAACACCTATGGTCCTGTGTCCCCCAATGAGGCGAAGAAAAAATATTTACATTTTTTTTATCCTACACTTTTTTTTTTTTTTCATTCCATCTCCAGGCGATTTGAAACTGCGATCGTCTGATCGATTTTACTATATAGTGCAATATCACAGTACTGTAGTATATGGTAAAAATCAGTGTATGAGCGCCAGAGATTGACAGCGGCACTTAAGCAGTTAATAGCAGCGGACAGTGCTCAGCTCCACCGCTGCTGGGGGCTGACAGGGAAAGATGCTGGAGCCTGGACAATCCGCATGCACAGAGTCCTATCATCCCCCTCCACAATACCTCAGGTTTACTGGGAAGGGGCTCATGTTGTAGGCTCTTCAGGGCTTTTGCTGCTGCGTCGTGCTTTGCTGCCTGACGTGTCCGGCCTTTACCGTGAAACTGTTGTCCACCTATGGATAACTCGACCTGGTAGAGGATGGGAGTGACAGGGAATGGGTAAAAGTACCTGGAGGGGGAAAGAGACAAAGTGATCAGTAATTAGACTATGTCATGCTCCCTGATGTAACTGCGGCACTGTGTACCCACCGTGGGGGGTAGCCGCCACCTCTCGGCATGTTGTAGTTGTAGGAGGAGCGGATGCCTGTGTATGGGTCCAGGGGCTTGTAGGTTGGTTTCCGACCCAACTTCATACATAGTGCATTCAGTTCCACGGTGGGAGTTATACTGTCTGTAAAAATAAAAGGATCATTTGTAACATCAGTGTGGAGGCAGGAGCAGCCACCATCATCACATATGTCCACACAGCATTCAGGCTGCACACGAGAGGGGTACACAAGACTAATATAGGGAACAGGACAGCAGGTTGATGATACAGGCCCCCACAAGAGTCTAAATCTCCAAAAGGACTAACAAAAGGGCAGATGTAGCCTTCTCTAAACTAAGCCTGAAGAGCTAACACTTTCTAACAGACCTTTGACGTTCAATTCCTCAATATTTTTTCAGAAATCTGCTGTCACCAAACTGTAAAGCCTGAACCAGCCGTGCCAACACATTTGCAGGGCTCCTTAAAAGGCTGTCCACCCATGGGGACAAAATTTTTTTTTTTTAAAGGGGAATCTGTCACCAGTTTTTTTTGCTGCTGCATCAGAGAGCAGCATGATGTAGGGGCAGAGCCCCAGATTCCATTAATGTGTCACTTACTGGGCTGCTTGCTGCAGTTTTGATAAAATCCCTGTTTTATCTCCTGCAGATCTAGCTGTTCTCTGAATTATGAGCTGTGTACTGATTGGCAGCTTTCTCTGTACATTGGGTATAGGCAGACAGACACCAATCAGTGATGAGGGGCAGGGTTAGAAAGGGCTCATGAATATGGAGGACTGCCTGGCAGTAGATTTACTAGTCCTGTAGTGATAATCTCTGGCCAATAAAGCGGTGATTTTATCAGAACTACAATAAGCAGCCCAATAAGTGACATCGCTGGAATCAGGGTTTCTGTTACTACATTATGCTGCAGTCACAGATGAGGCAGTAAGTACCTTGTGACAGATTCCGTTTAAGTACATGTATTTAGGGCTAAAAATATTTTTTGCAATTTGGTTTCATACACAATTTAGCGCTTTTTGGTTTTTACAGGCTCCTTATTTCTCTGCACATTAAACTTTGATGTGGTCTGAGGTCATAAATAACATTAGAAGGTTTCAGAAAAAATGAGGCTTTTACAAGCTCTCTTTGTCAGATCATCAGAACGATCTCAATGGCAGATTCTAAGTTTACGCATGGGAACTCTTCCTGTTCTGGGATGGACTACAGAGAAGGCGCACATGTTTTACAGATGGAGTCTCTTTGGTTGTCCTGAAGAGGACGCAGCAGATGTGACGACATATAATGTCTAGTGCTTGAGCAGGACCTCGAGGGTCACAGTTTCAGGGCCCTAATCACTACACAGACATCTGCAATACCTCACTGAATACCAGGATAGTTGCTTCTCAGCAAAGTACATTTGTGGCCAGAGACTGCAGAGCAAGGGTCACTATCATCAATGACAAATGGCGGATTTATACACTAAATAGGAACAGAAATCAGAAACCAGCTCCATGGTTATCAAGTTAGTCACATATTATCCCCTGTAGGAATGACTACAAGCCCTGTGTGTGTCTAAGGAGAATATGGTCTATACCACCCCCTGAACAATAGGTGGTCCTGCACACCACACAGTACATGTTTACAGGCCCTGGAAGGTTGTAAACCTGTACCTGGATTTTTTCCCTCACCGCGAGAAGGGCGGGCTGTTGGCTTAGGATATTTTGTCCCCTCCAAGGCTTTGGCGGCTGCAGCGTGCTGGGCTTTTTTAATACTTGTCCCTTCAGCCTCCCAGTACTGGTCCCCAAGAGTGAGCTGCACGGTGAACATCTGCAGAAAGAGATGAGTAAAAGTCACCGCAAGAGCGAACATGAGAGGGGAAGGTGACAAAGAAGATAGAGGAGGGGGGCACAAAAAGAAATGTGACAGCTTTTCCAGATACCTCATTGATAGAGGACCTTGTGTTACCAGCTTCACACTCAACTCAACGACACAAGGAGAGACCATTATCTTAAAAATCTAAGTTAAAGGAGGACACCAAACCTTACCGTAGGAGGGTCTTCATCCAGTTAAGACAAAACATAATTGTGCTGACCTCCATCGTGCTTAGATACATGGCCAAAAGTATGTCCATAGCTCCTCCTGCTGCTACCAGAAAATAGGGTTCACCGCTATATTTGGGAGGGAATATGAGCCACTTGCAGGCAGAATTTGCTGTGGAAATTGGATTACAGAGGCCCGTGCTCTGATGTCAAGGGGGAGAGGTTTGGACATTTACACCTGGAGAGCACTGGCACTAAGCCTGATGTCTGAAAGGTAGAGGGTTGCAGGTGACCACAGTGCAGATGGAAGTAGTCTGCACTGGGGTTCTTCCACTCTTAATGTTTTCCTTTTATTGGATGCAAAGCAAAAGACCATTCCCTAAACTGTGGCCTAAAAGTAAGAGGCTCCCAGTTGTCAATGCAGCTGCAGACCTAAAGAACCAAACTATGGACTGGCAGTCTATACCATTGCACATGGCAGCTTCAGATTGTGCGTTGCTGCTCAGCCAGGCTGGTTCCAGTCAGAAGTGAGTGTTGAACCTGGGAAAGAGGATTCTTACTCCCTCTGAGGTTTCTGAGATTTTGCCTGTGCTTTATTTCCTTTTATTTTAAACAGCAACTAAATTTATGAAATGTTTTTCATGTTTCATTGCTCTAATAAATACAAGCAGATCGTTGGGTGTCCTGGTCTTGATACCCCCACCGATCGCTCAAACCCATAAACTACCCCACCCCCGACAAGTGCGCAACTCAGGAAACAGGAGAGCGTACACAGAGAGGAGTACGGATTCAATAGAAAGCACAAGTTTCAGATTGATTCCATACTCCTGGGTGTTTGCACTCATGCAGAGGTTGCATGCTCAGGTCTCCTGAGCTATGCAGTCAGCTGATCGATCGGTGGAGGTCGCAGGACACAGACAACCACCAATCAGCTTGTAATTAATTATTTGGGCATTATGTGACAATAAAAAAAATATTTCAAAGGTTTAGTTAGTGTTTAAAGGTCAGCTTTTGGGTTTTTTTTTCCTGCTGTTGCAGATGCAGCCCATGGGACCATACTGGCAGAGATGTAACTGCAGCAGTGTGGTGACATTACTGGGCTGATCTACAGCCAAGGACCAGAAGAGGGCACATACTTTTGGCAATGCATATATTGGTCAGGATGCCACATATCCTTGCCCGCCCCACAGGGAGCTTCAGAAATGTCAATACATTCAGATTCTTGGAAAGAGGGGAGGGGAGTCACAGCCCAAAAGAGCAGAGAACTTTCCATCAGAAGACAAGCAGAAGAGCGGAATACCCACTTGTTTTGGGCGATCTTCTCCCACTCTCTCAAGAAGACTGTAATCTTGCCAGCGTCCTAGGGGGATGACCTGAGGAGTGGAAGACAAGAGGCTCCTGGTTACAATGTAGAGATCAGCTACAATATACAGGCCGGGCCACTTACCATCTGCCAAATCAACACAGAAACCCCTCACCTCCCCGTTCCCCACTTTCCACATATGTACTGACACCTTGTGCAGCAGTCGTATCTGGTCTGTAGTGTACCAACTCCCTCCCTACACCGTCACTGGACATCGCTCCTCGATGGACTGTGTACAGTGGGTTAAATATTCTCATCCATTCAGCCCAAATGTCACCCTGAACCACACACTGGAATCCCACCATAAAAAACGGAGTGTGGAGGGTCATATCTATCAGGGGACAAAATTAACCCCCATAGAAAATTATTACTGGAAATTCTGCCGCCCAGGATTCGGGTGGCCGTACCCCAGAGAATTCACAACCCTTCATGATTTGTGAGAGTCCAATCTCTGAAACCACCCCACTAGTCCCCAGAAAAATTTAGCAGTGCATCTCAGAAGCAATTCTGGTCATCTAGAGGGGTGCATAGCCTGGCACAGCTGGTGCCGATTAACCCTTTCATTGTAGGAAGGATTAACCAAACCATACACATTTCCTAAATGTTCTACCCAGCACCCCCCTTATTGACACTGCAGCCATTCCTAACCCTGGACAGAGGGTGTAGTCTGGATATAGATGCTACCAGCTAGGTTCACATTGCGTTAAAGCAGCCCGTTCAACACATGCGTTAAACGGGCTGCGTTAACGCAAGTGCCGCAATGTGATCGCGCTAGCGCAGATAGAGCTAGCAGATGCGCTATCTGTGCTAGCGGTGACGGACCCGGATATGCTGCAGCCCGCGTCCCAGGGTCCGTCACTCAATGCCGGCACATCGCTAGCGCACGCCCATTGTGGGTGTGCGCTAGCGATGCGTCCAACATAGGGCTTAATGGTGGTGTTAACGGACTGCCTATGACGTAATGTGAACCCAGCCTAAGTACCGAGAACCTGTGCTGTGGATACAACAGCAGATTATAGGTGAGAAAATGGCCAATCTTTCTACAGCAGCTGCAAAGACTCTGTGCTGCTGTGAGACTTCAGTCTTACTGTGAATAGTGGGGAGGGAGCAGCAGTTTAGCACGGGAAAGTGTGGTAACACATAAGACGAGGCACAGGCAGAAGGCGCTTACCTTAGAATGAGCCGGACCCTGTTCACTGAGCAGCTTGTACTGAGGCTGAATCTTGTTATACCGGGCCAACTCATTCACCAGACACATCGGGGTTTTCTCTTTGGGGTTTGCCATGTTAGAAGACACTGGAAGAAACATGAATCAACATATGAAGATGATGGTGGTAATGGTGAAAGGAGTTGGTGAACATGGTGGAAGAAAGAGGGCAATGAAGGGAGCGTGGTGAGAATGATGGCAGCCGCAATGGCGCAAGGATTGGGTGTGGCGATGTTAGGATTATAGTGGAGCGACAGCAGGAGTGTGGTGGCGATAGCAGGGAAGGTCAAGTGATGAGCATGGCTGATAATGGTGGCAGCGATGAAAGGAGAGCTAATGAAGATGGTGTCCGTGATGGGAGGAGAGCTGATGATGATGGTGTCCGTGATGAAAGGAGAGCTAATGATGATGGTGTTCGTGATGGGAGGAGAGCTGATGATGATGGTGCTCGTGATGGGAGGAGAGCTAATGAAGATGGTGTCCGTGATGGGAGGAGAGCTGATGATGATGGTGTTCGTGATGGGAGGAGAGCTAATGATGATGGTGTCCGTGATGGGAGGAGAGCTGATGATGATGGTGTCCGTGATGAAAGGAGAGCTAATGATGATGGTGTCCGTGATGGAGGAGAGCTGATGATGATGGTGTTCGTGATGGGAGGAGAGCTAATGAAGATGGTGTCCGTGATGGGAGGAGAGCTGATGATGATGGTGTTCGTGATGGGAAGAGAGCTAATGAAGATGGTAGCAGTGATGAGAAGAGAACTGATGAGGATGGTGGCAGTGACGAGAAGAGAGCTGATGATGATGGTGGCAGTGATGGGAGGAGAGCTAATGATGGTGGCAGTGATGGGAGGAGAGTTAATGATGATGGTGGCAGTGATGGGAGGAGAGTTAATGATGATGGTGGCAGTAATGGGAGGAGAGTTAATGATGATGGTGGCATTGATGGGAGGAGTTAATGATGATGGTGAAATTGATGGGAGGAGAGCTAATGATGATGGTGGCAGTGATGGGAGGAGAGTTAATGATGATGGAGGCATTGATGGGGAGGAGAGTTAATGATGATGGTGGCATTGATGGGAGGAGAGCTAATGATGATGGTGGCAGTGATGGGAGGAGAGTTATTGATGATGGTGGCATTGATGGGGAGGAGAGTTAATGATGATGGAAGGGGAGTGGTGATGAAGTCGTGGTGGAAAAGAGGTTAGAATGAGTGAGTGATGAGAGACCCAAAGAGCAGGGGGCTTACCTGCAGCAACACTGCCGGATGTGACAGAGGATGGCGGTAAAGCAGAGTTGTGGTGCGGTCTCCCTGCATGTTCCGAGGGCAGTGGGGTGGCAGTGGGGAGGATGCTCAGATTCTGGTGGATGGGTGAGTGCTGGTTCTTGTTCAGGAGTTGGCTCCCTGAGTGGGCGACAGGAGGATTCTGAACTTGAGACATATTGGCTTCCATCAGAGGCTCCAGGTGTCAGTGCACAGTGCAGGGTTAGAGCTGTTAAGTTACTGCAGAGACAAAATGGAAGACAGTCAGCAGCACTGTCCAGAGCAAAACTACCAGTGTTTAATATGCAAATCACTCCTGAAATACTTAAATAGAGGCAATGTGATGACATCTAGAGGCCTAATTACAGCTCTGCTCACACTGCTGAGCGCTTGTGACAATATCTAAGTGCAGCCCAGAAATTTGTGTTGCAGTGTTTAAAACGATGTTAACATTTCCGTCTGGACATTCTAGTTGTCTTCTCCATTTACAGAAATAGATGGAACTCAGACAAAACTGATCCACTACATAACTGGTGCCAACAGAAGGATGGCACTGAGCATTATAGGGTCACTCCAGGTTATGTAATGCATCAGGTTTTAGAAAGGTAGAGGACATTCTGCAAGAAGCGCTTTTTCTTACACTCTAAAAACTTAGAAAAGGATTTGGCGACTGGTGAATAGAAATATATAAAACGCCGACCAAGCATATGAACAGCTGCTGTACTTTGCTTGATCATATGGCGCCATCATATTTCGCAGCACTTTACAGTCGTCATGACTGTCCCCATTGGGGATCACAATTTAGATTACCCTTCAGTATGTCTTTGGAAAGTGCAGAGAACATACAGACTCCTTGCAGATGTTACATAGGTCGAAAAAAAGACTCCGGTCCATCAAGTTCAACCTTTCTCCCCAGTTATAAATTACTAGATGGTGGACCGATTCTAACGTATTGGGTATTCTAGAATATGTAGGTAGTATATAGCACAGGCTACGTACTATATTGCACAGTGACGTAGTATATAACACAACCGACATAGTATATAACAGAGCTACGTAGTATGTAACAGCGTACGTAGTATATAGCACAGCCACGTAGTGTATTGCACAGCTACATAGTGTATTGCACAGGTACGTAGTATATTAGTTAGCCACATAGTATATAGCAGAGCCACGTAGTATATTGTAGAGCCACGTAGTATATTGCACAGGCACGTAGTATATAACAGTCACGTAGTGTATTGCACAGCTACGTAGTGTATAACAGAGCCCACGCAATATGTAACACAGCCCAGGTAGTATATAGCAATATGGGCACTATATGCGTGGTTAAAAAAAGACTTAAAATAAAAAATAAACATATACTCACCTTCCGAAGGCCCCTTGAAGTCCTGACGCCTGTGTGCGGTGCACGCGGCAGCTTACGGTCCCAGGGTTGGTATTAGCGCAGGACCTGTGATGACGTCGCGGTCACATGACCGTGATGTTATGGCAGGTCCTTCTCACATAGCATCCTTGGCATCGGAACCTGCCGCTTGTACTGCCGAGGAGAGGGCGCACGTCGGAGGGTGAGAATAACCTTTTTTTTTATTATTATTTGTAACATTAGATCTTTTTACTATTGATGCTGCATACGCAGCATCAATAGTAAAAAGTTGGTCATACAGGGTTAATAGCTGCGTTAAGGGAGTGCGTTACACTGCGGCATAATGCTGTCCGTTAACGCTGCCATTAACCGTGTGTGAGGGCTGACTGGAGAGAGTAAGCAGCGGGCACTGACTGCGGAGAGGAAGGAGCAGCCATTTTGCCGCCGGACTGTGGCAGTCGCTGATTGGTCGTGGGCGTTTTGCCACAACCAATCAGCGACTTGGATTTCTATGACAGACAGAGGCCGCAACCAATGAATATCCACGACAGACAGAAAGACAGAAGTGACCCTTAGACAATTATATAGTAGACTACATGGTGGCCCGATTCTAACGCATCGGATATTCTAAAATATGCATGTCCACGTAGTATATTGCGCAGCCCACGTAGTACATTGCCCAGCTACGTAGTATATTGCCTATTGACGTAGTATACAGCACAGAGCCACGTAGTATATTGCCCAGCCACGTAGTATATTGCCCAGCCACGTATGTCACAGGTTAAAAAATAAAAAATAAACATGTACTCACCTTCCGAGGGCCCATTGTAGTTCGGTCACATGACCGTGACATCATGGCAGGTCTTTCTCGCACAGGCGCGCAGGACCTGTGATGAAGTCGCGGTCACATGAGCGTGACGTCATGGCAGGTCCTTCTCGCGCAGGGCCTGTGATGACATCGCGGTCACATGACCGTGACGTCATGGCAGGTCCTTCTCCCATACCATCGTTGGCACCGGAACCTGCCGCTTGCATGAAGTGGTCACCGGGGTGTCGCGAAAGGTGAGTATATAATGATTTTTTAAAATTATTTTTAGATGTTTGTACTATTGACGCTGCATAGGCAGCATCAATAGTAAAAACTTGGTCACACAGAGTTAATAGCGCGGTAACGGAGTGAGTTACCCGCGGCTTAACGCAGTCCGTTACCGCTGGCATTAACCATGTGTGAGCGGTGACTGCGGGGAGGATGGGGCGGACGCCGACTGCAGTATAGGGACTAATCGGACTGTGGCCGTCGCTGATTGGTCGCAACAGCCATGACAGGCAGCTGGCGAGACCAATCAGTGACTTGGATTCCATGACAGATAGAGGCCGCGACCAATGAATATCCATGACAGACAGAAGGACAGACAGAAAGACGGAAGTGACCCTTAGACAATTATATAGTAGATTTGTCTCCAAATTATAACCCACAATGCCATTTCTACTGAGGAAATCATCTGTTCCTTTTTTGAAAACTGTTATAGTGTCTGCAATTACTACCTCTTTTTGTAGGGTATTCTACAGTCTGACTGCTCTAACTGTAAAGAACCCTTTCCCCCGTTCCTCAGTATTGTCTTTGGAAGGACTAAGTCATACGCCAGTCCTTTGCATTGATCACATATGTATAGATACATATAAATGTCATTTCTACCGAGACATCTTTTTACTCAGCTCAACTTTTCCAACCTCATCATATGAGCGTCCTTCCATCCCTCATAATAAATCTAGTTGCCTTTGAAAGGACCAACATCTGAATGTCCAATGTGGAGATTAAAACCGGATCCCACATTCTAGATGTGGCCTCATAAGCGATTTATCTACTATATGTCTACGGGTCACTTCCGTCTTTCCTTCTTTTTGTCACGGATATTCATTGGTCGCGGCCTCTGTGTCTCATGGAAATCCAAGTCGCTGATTTGCCACGACCAATCAGCGACAGGCACAGTCTGGAAGAAAATGGCCGCTCCTTACTCCCCGCAGTCAGTGCCCGGCACCCGCATACTCCCCTCCAGTCACCGCTCACACAGGGTTAATGCCGGCGGTAACGGACCGCGTTATGCCGCGGGTAAGCACTCCGTAACCGCTGCTATTAACCCTGTGTGACCAACTTTTTTACTATTGATGCTGCCTATGCGGCATCATTAGTAAAAAAATGTAATGTTAAAAATAATTTTAAAAAAACCTGCTATTCTCACCCTCCGTAGTCCGTTGAGCCGCACGCGCCTGCCGCCATCTTCCGTTCCCGGCGATGCATTGCGAAATTATCCAGAAGACTTAGCGGTCTCGTGAGACCGCTAAGTCATCTGGATAATTTCGCAATGCATCCTGGGAACGGAAGATAGCGGCAGCCGCGCGTGTATCGCCGGAGTTTCGCTGGATCCCAGGGGTGAGTATATAACTATTTTTTATTTTAATTATTTTTTTTCAACAGGGATATGGTGCCCACACTGCTTTATGCTACGTGGGCTGTGTTAGATACCGCGTGGCTGCTATATACTACATAGGCAGTGTTATATATGTGGGCTGTGTGATATACTCCGTGGGCTGTGCTATATATTACATGGCCACTGTTATATACTGCTTGGGCAGTGTTATATACTACGTGGCTGCTATATACTGCGTGGGCAGTGTTATATACTGCGTGGCTGCTATATACTGCATGGGCTGTGCTATATATTACGTGGCCAGTGTTATATACTGCGTGGCTGCTATATACTGCGTGGGCTGTGCTATATAGTACGTGGAGTGTTATATACTGCGTGGCCACTGTTATATATTGCGTGGCCTGTATTAACGCATTGGGTATTCTACAATATGTATGTATATAGCAGCCACATAGTATATAGCACAGGCCACGTAGTATTTGCTATATACTACATGGCTCATATATACTATGTGGCCTGTGCTATATACTATGTGGCTGCTATATACATACATAAATACATATTCTAGGATACCCGATGCATTAGAATCGGGCCACCATCTAGTAAAGGGATAACAATCCATTGGGTTCATGGGATTTTATCTCCTTTTATACCGCTGCTGCTTGACATTGAGTACTGCTGCTCAGCTTACTTGTAACCAGAATACCCAAGTACTTCTGTTCTTTAGTCCGGAATATACTCCCATTTAACAGAACTATTTGACTACATGTGGGATATCGCTGCGCTGATAAGTCATTAAACTGTATGGTCCACTATTTGTTGTTAGGCTGGTTTCACATTTGCGGTTGTGTCCGCAACGTTTTTACCGCATATATCCGCATGCGTTGTGTATTCCTATATTTAACATTAGGAACGCATGCGTTTTTAATTGTTCGCGTTTTGCCGCATTTGACGTCGCATGCGTTGTTTCGTCGATTGCGGCTTGGCGCGGAAATGCAACATGTAGTAATTTTTAGAGGCGTCAATTTGCGCCTAAAAACGCATGTGGTCGATTGCGCAAGGTTTGAAACGCATTGCTGTCTATATGAACGCATGCGTTCACAAGCACATGCGTTTGGTTGCGTTCGAGAACGCATGCGTTTCACAAGAGAAAAACATGTCTAGACACGGATAAGCCACCCCCCCCCCACATAGTAGGTGATAAAGGGAGGTAGTGGACATTTGCAGGTTACTACTCAGCAGACACTGAAGCAGACGAGACACAGGCTACATCTTGGAGGAAAACAAGACACTGAAAAATGTGAGTATATCCTAGCCAATGGCTTTATTTTCTATTTTCTGTCTCTACATGTCCTAATTTCTTGCATTTCTTTCTTTCTACATGCATCAGAATGTATTCTTCTCATGAGGAGTTTCTTCCTGGGCCGTCGGAAGTCGAGCATGTCAGTGAGGTGAGTACTTGCCTTGTCAGATTGTGAAGTATTCACTGTCACATCCACACATGGGACAATTTTTGTTTTTCATTTTTTTAGAGCTCTTCTTCATCTGTGGCAGAGACTGGGCATGAGCGGAGTCAAGGTCGGGTGGAAAGACGGTAGCGGGTACGTATACAAGGCTGACTGTTTTAGGTTTCCTCAGTGTAATATTATTGAATCTTCCTTTCTTTCCATTCGTATTTCTTTACTTTTTTCTTCTGGAATCCTTTTGTATGTTGACTTTCCTATTCATGCCATTTCTCAGCATCTTTTTTCTTTCTTTTCCTTATGTTAATTGACCAAACTTTAATGACTTTAATTTTTAGGTTCCACAATGGGAGGATGATCTAATTGAGAATGACGTCCTCATCTCCCTTGTCCAGGAGCGAGTCCCGTTGTGGGACACCCGGGATCCACTGCACTCAAACAACGTCACGATGCGGCGCCTATGGAATGAGGTGGCCAAAGAGATGTGGGATGGCTGGAACAACGCCCCGACTCGGGTCCGAAGTGCATTTGGTAAGTATTGCACTGCAGTGTGAAGCAGCAGAGACCTTGGCCGTGCTCACTCGACTGTGTATGATGAAAGAAACTCTCAGGAGTTTCTGTCATCACACACAGTTGTGTGAGCACGGCCAAAAGTCCTTTTTTTGACCTTTTTTTTTTTTTTTTTTTTTTTTAACAGTGGCCAAAGTCAAAACACGTTGGCGTTCGATGAAGGACCGCTTCAACAAGGACCTGCGTCAATAGATCCGTGTTCCCAGTGGTTCAGGAGCAAGGATCCGAAGATATAAATACCATCGTGTTCTGGCATTTTTACGACCGGTCTTTGCCCAGAGAACGTAAGTATTTATCACGTGCATTAGGTTGTATTGTATTGCCATAATCTGTATTTTTATATTCCACAGGATTTTGCGTCTGGTTATTTTTTGGTATTAATTTTCCTTTTTTCACAGCACATGGAGCACTACTGTTGGCCCAGGTTCTGGAGCGGTCCTTCATCAGACAGCCACGGACCCGTCCCACTCATCCAGCAACGCAGCAGCAAGTGGGCCTTCCACACTAACTGGAGACCAGGGAGCTGGTCCATCAGGTCTTCCCCTTTCGCAGTCCTCTTCCACTGCCCCTTTTTTTTTGGGCTCCTCCCGGCAGCGACAGAGGGCTTCGGACAGGTCACTCATGCCCGAGTTTTTGCACTTGAGCTCGGTTTTACACGAAGCAATCAAGGCTTTGGGTGACCGAATGGATGTTTCACATAGCCTCTTGAATGCACATATCCAGGAGGTCACCAAAAGCCTTGACCAAGTGAAAGCAGACCTCCAGAGGCCAGCACATCATTTTTTTAACCAAATTGAGCAGGGCATGTCGGAACACCTTACTCCTGATCTCCAGCTGAGTGTCATGCAGGCCTGCAATGCTGCTTACGTGCAGGCTATGCAGCAGAGTCGGTATTTCCAGCAGACAGTGTCGGCATATCCACCTGTGCCTTCACTGTCACGATTAACATCAATGCCAACCTCTGCTGCATACCACTGCACGGCCACCTCAATTCCTTCCACAGCCGGACACCACTACAGCGCCACCACCATGCCGAGTGCAGTTGCACATCCCACCTCCACCACCATGACAACTGCTGCTCCTGCTTGGACCTCCTCCACTGACACCACGATGCAGCAGGACCCTGGCATGGCCTTCCGTACCGCCACCACCACGATGCAGCAGGACCCTGGAATGGCCTTCCATACCGCCACCACCACGATGCAGCCGGACTCTGGCATGGCCTTCCGCTCTACAAGCGCTATGGACTCTGGCATGGCTGCACGCTCTACGAGTGCTATGGACTCTGGCCAGGCTGCACGCTCTACGAGCACTATGGACTCTGGCATGGCTGCACGCTCTACAAGCACTATGGACTCTGGCATGGCTGCACACTCTACGAGCACTATGGACTCTGACACGATGCAGCCGGACCCTGACAAGTCACCCACCACCACGCCATATGAGCCCACCAAGACCTCCCAGAACCCAGCAAAACAAAAACAAAAAAATCCCTCCCCAAAAAACAGAGGACTCTTAGCATTCCTCCCCCTTCACCGCCCAATGTGTCTGTAATGTTAGGTTTGTCTCACCCTTCCAGTGCGTCTCAAGCCTCTCATGTGTCAAGCCCCATCCCCGAACTACCAGACCCCACTAGTTTCATTGCCCCTTCTCCTGTCACCTCTGCGTCGTCCACGGTTAGCCAGGCCTCAGTGCTTCACACCCCCCGTTTACATCACTCTACCGCAAGCCGGCGCAGTTAAATTTTTTTGGTTGTTCAAATAAATACAATTTGATTTGCCCCAATTATGTTTGGTTTATTGTGTCTATCGCCGCCGGCAACACACACCGTGCGCCAAATAAGAAACTTCGTGACACACTTAGTTTTTGGGCCACATCATATCTCCAGTAGTTATGAAAAATGACTGCAGCTTTGTGTGTCTTTAGCATAAAGATATGAGGTGGGACAAAAAATAATAGATGTATTATCTCCATAATCTCTTCTTTCTGCTTAGTCTGTGACTAGTGTTGCAGTCTGAAGAGAAAATGGCGGAAATACAGTGCAGAACTCTACTAAACAGGTCAGGTGTCAAAAAACTCATTAGTTAGGACACCTGACCAGGTGAGTAGAGAACTGCCTTGTATAAACTTTATTTTCTCTTCTGTGTACATAATCTATTACACACAAATTGAAGGGACGATGGTGGTCACACACGGCATATCTATGCTCACCTGCACAGGTGTCAGAACTAGTGAATTCATGAGGCTGTTATATGTGCATCATGAATTCATTATTTCTGACACCTGACTTGATGAGTATAGATCTCTTGAATGTGACAGTCATGGTCTCTTCAGTCTGTGTCCAATGGATACTACAGAACAGAATCAGGATGCAATGACGTCACCAAGCGTAAAGCAACATGGCTGCCGTCTCACTAGCAATATGTGGTCAGTGTTTTATATCTGTATTTGTAAGTCAAAACAAGGAGTGGAACAATTAGAGGTAAATTATGATATTAACATAATAACTAGCACCTCTGCCTTTAACACCCACTCCTGGTTTTGGATTACAAATACTGATATTAAATACAGACCAAATATTGCCAGTTTCAGGACAGCCTTGGTTTGTAGAGGAAAAACATAGGAGACACGGTCAACACAACCAAAACTAAAGTTTATTAATGAGAAATATGATCGTTTCAGAAAATTACTGGTACAGATCTAATTACAACAGGACATTTACACAACATTGTCCTGCCATGACACACGTCCAATATCTGAATCAAAAAAGGCAGCAAATTGGTCCCGCATGTGACCAACTGCTGCAGTTGACCGCAGCGGGTGATGCTGGAAATCGGGCAGTGGGTGTGCAACTGGTTCATCCAGTTCAATGTTGGGTTGCTCCTTAGGCTACTTTCACACTAGCGTTTTTTTAAATCCGTCACAATGCGTCGTTTTGCAGAAAAAACGCATCCTGCAAAAGTGCTTGCAGGATGCGTTTTTTCCCCATAGACTTCTATTGACGCATTTGCGACGGATTGCCACACTTCGCATCCGTCTTGCGACGGATGCGTCGTGCTTCTGCGGACCGTCGGGAGAAAAAAACCCTACATGTAACGTTTTTTTTCTCCTGACGGACCGCTTTTTCCCACCGCGCATGCGCGGCCTGAACTCCGCCCCCACCACCCCGCACCTTACAATGGGGCAGCGGATGCGCCGGAAAAATGCATCCGCTGCACCCATTGTGCAATGCAGCAAACGCTAGCATCGGAATCTCTCCCCGACGCATTGCGACGGGGAGATTCAGACGCTAGTGTGAAAGTAGCCTTAGCCATTATATAATTGTGCAGAACCACACAGGCTTTGACCACCTCGTCGACTGTTTCCACTTTTAGATTTATGGCTGATGCAAGAATGCGCCATTTAGAGACCAGAATACTAAAGGAACACTCTACTGTTCTTCGGGCCCTGGTCAGTCTGTAGTTAAAGATCCTTCTAGTGTCGTTCAAGTCCCGACTGGAATATGGCTTCAGTAGGTTTTCACACATCTGAAAGGCCTCATCCCCAACCATAACAAATGGCATCTGTGGACCTTGAGTGTTGGGCAGAGGTTGTGGTGGGGGGAAATTGAAATTTTTGCCATACACACGGCGGCCCATATCTGAGTTCTTGAAAGTCTGGGAATCGTTGCCACGGCCAAAAGCTCCAATGTCCACGGCGATGAAGCGACAGTTCGCATCAGCTATTGCCATGAGCACAACAGAAAAATATTTTTTTTATAGTTGAAATACTCCGTTCCTGTTCTGGCAGGTTTGAAAATGCGGATGTGCTTTCCATCCACCGCTCCTAAACAGTTGGGGAAATCACACATACTCCAGAATTTTTCAGCTATTTCAAGCCACATGTCCATGGTGGGTACGGGTATAACTCATCCCGGAGTACATTCCACAAAGCCCGACAGGTATCCGCAACTATTCCGGACAGGGTGGATATTCCAAGCCGGTATTGGAAGTGGAGGGATGATAAACTCTCCGGTTGCCAGAAATCTGCAAGAAAAACGAACCCCAAAAAAATTACAAACTATTCTATTTATGGTGTGGTTACGCTAAAGAAAAAGGAAAAAACCCAAAACATACATGTCAGAAAACACAAAATTTGGACTGTCATTGGGTTTAGATTAGTAACGTACCTTAATGTTACCAGCAGACGTTCCTCCGGTGGAATCGCTCTACGGAGCTGAGTGTCCTGTCTCCGTATGGTTCCTTGGACACGAGCAAGCAAATCCCGGAACGTGTCTTGCGACATCCTTGTATATTCATGGAATTTCTCCGGGTTGCCATTAAGCTTGCCATACAGCGTGTGATAGGCTCCACGGCTCTCACGTAGTTCGATAATGGGGTGTCTCCAAAAACGCCTACGTTGTCTCCTCCTCCATCTTTCGCGATTTCTGTCTTGCTCCCAAGCAAAAGCACAGGCAAGAAACAGCTTGATGCTTAAATCCAGGTTGAAATAAAAAGGTCTCCATGCGAAGATCCATCATGACGCAGGATACAGGAGCAAAATCTGAAGATTACAGCTGTTCAGGGGTCTATATAAAGAAATCCCATAATACACGCCCTCTGTAGTCCCATTGTCGTTGTCTGGTTATCTAGATTTTTCTCTTGTGAAATTTCTCATCATATGCACCAAAAATGCAAACGCAGGAAAAAAACGCATATAAACGCGTACAAACGCAGCGTTTTTTAACCGCATGCGTCTAAAAAATGCCGCGTTTGTACGCGTTTATATGCGTTTTTTCCACCACTTGCGGATGCGTATTAAACGCTGCGGATTTAAACACAAATGTGAAACTAGCCTTACCTCTTGCAAAAGTGAAAATAATTGGGGCTGTATAACATTTTTAATTAAAAATTAGTTTCCTGTGGGCATAATAACAATTTGCAAGAGCGGTCCTCATCACCAGCCCCTGCAAATCTTGTGCAAGCGCGCCGCACTTCAGCAGCTGAGTGTACGCATCCCGGCTTCAGAGGAGAACTGCACATGACCAGAAGACATCAGGGGTGTGATGATATGAAAAGGGGGCTGCCTATTCTGGGGCAACTAACGCCTCATCCACTAGTCAAAGCCCTAATTAGCATAGAAAATGGGGACATTATAATTGCTTTTTTTTTTTTTTAAACAAATTTGTACCTTAAAATGTTATACAGGGCTGGTTAGGCAGGGAATTTACAGATACACAAGTGAATGGTGCTGGGTTGGAGGGCATGGGGGAACTGATGAGCTCCCTTTAAATCTGAATAGGTCCCTAAAGAGTCAGATTTTGTAAACTTGTTTAAAAAAATAAATTGCTGCTAAATTTTAAACCCCTCTAATATCATAACAAAAAAATAAATATGGTTAAAAAAAAATGATGCAAATGTAGTAGAAATATGGAAAACGTTTTTTAATAATTATTTTGTGTGGTATAACTATCTGGTATAAAGGCATAAAAATTAAAGTTTGAAAAGTGCCAAATTTTCAATATTTTCATAAATATACGCAAATCATATCAACAAAAATTTACCACTAAGAAGTACCACATGTCCCAAAAAACCCACAAACTCTAAGGCTAAGTGCACACATTGCAGAAATGCCGCGGAAATTTCCGTGGAAATTCTGCAACTCCTGCCGCGGGTATACTGCATGCAGAATTGGCATGAGTTTTCCCACTAAACACTAGCGTTTTACAAATGTAATTAGCATGCAGAATGCTAGTGTTTTCCAAGCGATCTGTAGCATCGGTTGGAAAATTGACTGACAGGTTGGTCACACTTGTCAAACATAGTGTTTGACAAGTGTGACCAACTTTTTACTATTGATGCTGCCTATGCAGCATCAATAGTAAAAAGATAGAACGTTAAAAATAATTTTAAAAAAATCGTGATATTCTCACCTTCCGGTGTCCCCGGCAGGCTTCCAGCTCCCCGCAATGCTCCGATCCCTATAATGCATTGCGGCAATGACCCCAGATGACGTACAGTCTCGCGAGACCGCTATGTCATCACAGGTCATTTTCACAAAGCATTACTGGGAAAGGAAGCATCGCGAGGAGCGGGAAGAGTGTTGGGGACGCCGGAAGGTGAGAACATCATGATTTTTTAATTTAATTTTTTTTTTTTTTAACAATTATATGGTTCCCAGGGCCTGGAGGAGTATCCTCTCCTCCACGATGCGTACCAACCGCACATGATCCGCTTACTTCCCGCATGGTGGGCATAGCCACATGCGGAAAGTAAGCGTATCAATGCGCTTATAAATGTGTGTGGAATCGCCGCGATTCCGCACAAAGAATGAACATGCTGCGATTTTTTCCGGAATGCGATTCTGCCGCGGAAAAAAAAAGCAGCATGTGCACAAAAAATGTGCACAGCGCCTTAATCACAGATCCGTTGAAGTGTTCGAGAGTTATTACCAAATAAAGTGACAATGGTCAGATTTCTAAAATTTGGACTGGTCATTAAGGTCAAAATTGGCTCCGTCACTAAGGGGTTAATGTATATGCATCAATACGTTTACTCCAGCCATGGTGCAGTACTCTACAATCAACAAAAGGCTACGTGCGCACGTTGAGTAATTTCTTGCTGACATTTCTGCAAGGTTTCTGCATCTCTTCGCAGCAAAAACGCTGTGGGAAATTCGGCTGCGTTTTTGCATGCGTTTTTTTCCTGTGCATTCAATGGGATAAAAACACAGGCAAAAACAGACAAAGAGAGAAAAATACCGATCATGTGCACAGCATTTCAGGATTCTCATTGAATTTGCTGGCATAAGGATTCCATAGCATTTTTGAGCCAATTCTGAGCGTGAAAAATCGCATCATGTGCACACAGCCTAAAACCTCATATGACAAGTGTTTGCCTATTTAGACATCTAAGGCTACTTTCACACTAGCATCGGTACGGGGCCGTTGCCATGCGTCGGCCCGACGTACAGACGCAAACTGCGAAAAAAAAAAAGAAAGGGGGCAGCGGATGCAGCTTTACAACGTATCCGCTGCCCCATTGTAAGGTCCGGGGAGGAGGGGGCGGAGTTCCGGCCACGCATGCGCGGTCGGAAATGGCGGACTCGACGCACAAAAAAAGTTACATGTAACGTTTTTTTGTGCCGACTGTCCGCCAAAACACGACGCATCTGTCGCACGACGGATGCGACGTGTGGCAATATGTCGCAATGCGTCGCTAATGCAAGTCTATGGAGAAAAAACGCATCCTGCGGGCACATTTGCAGGATGCGTTTTTCTCCAAAACGACGCATTGCGACGTACAGCAAACAACGCTAGTGTGAAAGTAGCCTTATGCATATCTTTTTGTAACATTTTCCTTGGTGTGATCTGAGCTTAGAACCCCAGCACTGCCTGCAACCCAATATCTATACATACAACTATAGAGAAACGATGAGTATTCGGCAAATGGAAAACAAATTTTGCTAAAAATATCTTAAATGTATAAATATACATGTCATGACAACATCACCAATAGGAAATATACAGGGGAAAAAGAAAAAAAAAAGTAAATGAAAAAATTGTTAAAGGTATCAGAAACCCAAGTGGTATACAGATGGATGTGTACGGGGCCATCAATAGGTATAACTCACCCGAGTTATCACAAGAAATACATTGTAAAAAGTGAAGCCAGGATTTAAGATATACAGAACCAGACCAAAGGGTGTGTGGAGCCCAGAAACTAACAGTAAAGTGCTGTACTGTCAGCCAGAATCAGAGTAAGAAATGTCAGAATTAGGGCAGTGATCATTGAAGGCGGACATATAAATAGTGGGGAAAAAAAAGCACAACATTGTAAACCACAGGCAAAAACCTAAGTGTGTGTGTGTGTGTGGTGTCCGCGAACGGTGAATACATCAGTGATGCAAAATCACCACCATAATAATAACGGAAATACAGTAGATGGTCGGCACCTACAGCTGACAATGAGAAGATCAGGATATAGAAATTATATGCAACGGGACAAATTCCTAGTCGTATGAACCAGTAGGAAGGTGCTAAAGATGTGCACCCCATCATGGTGTCTACACTGGTGCCACACAACAACCAGACAGTGACGTCACAGAAATGGAGAAGGAAAAATGAATTAAGATTAGAGATGATCAAATTTGATCGGGTCCCTGCTTATTCGGCAAGCTATAGCGCTTACCGAATAAGCTGCAGAGGGAACCCGAATAAATGGAGCATGCTGGATGATCAGCTGTTCGGCTCCGCAGCTGCATGTGTCGCGGCTATGTCAGTCACTGCACATGCATGGACAGCCTGTGTGTTGGGCTCTCCGTGCATGTGCTGTGACTGACAGCTGAACAGCTGATCCCGCGCTCCAGGTATCAGGGTTTGTCTCTGCAGCTTATTAGGTAAGCGCTATAGCTCGCCGAATAAGCAGGGACCTGATCAAATTCGCTCAACTCTAATAAAGACCACAACAAGAATGTGGATTCCCCCTCAGATGGCGCTGTAGACAAATACTACTCATCATTCAGATTACAGCCCCTAGAAGTAAAAGTGTGGAGTTATGGAAATCACAGGATGGAAACATGTTACTGATATGAAAATGTTGTTTCCATTTTCTCATCATTTGCATAACATCTTGATTTATTCAGTATGGAGTATGAGCCTTGTGCAGAAATCCTGGCACTTACAGCCTTGGCTGCTATCAGTCAGGATATTAAGGCTATGTGCACACGTAGAAGGGTCCTCTGCGGGTT
This sequence comes from Ranitomeya imitator, assembly GCF_032444005.1. Classification (NCBI taxonomy): domain Eukaryota; kingdom Metazoa; phylum Chordata; class Amphibia; order Anura; family Dendrobatidae; genus Ranitomeya; species Ranitomeya imitator. Next base: position 424,679,936 of record NC_091283.1, read on the forward strand.
CTCCCGCAGCGGATTTGATAAATCTGCAGGGCAAAACCGCTGCGGTTATGCCTGCAGATTTATCACGATTTGTCTTGCGGTTTCCGCTGCGGGTTACTCCTGCACTTCTTTTACTGTTGATACTGCATATGCAGCATCAATAGTAATGTTAAAAATAATTTAAAAAATGGTTATACTCACCCCGGACGTCCCGATCTCCTCGGGGTTGCGGTCCGGTTCCAAAGATGCTATGCGAGCAGGACCCTCGTAACGACACGGTCATGTGACCGCAACGTCACCGCAGGCCCTGCTCGCATAGCAACCCTGAAACCGGACGGCCGCGTGCAGCACTGAGAGGCGAGTATATCATTATTATTTTTTTTTTACACAAATATGGTTCCCAGGGCCTGGAGGAGAGTCTCCTCTCCTCCACCCCGGGTACCACCCGCACATGATCCGCTTACTTCCCACATGGTGGGCATAGCCCCATGCGGCAAGTAAGCGGATCAATGCATTCCTATATGTGCAGAATCGCCGCGATTCTGAACAAATGAAGTGACATGCTGCGGAATGTAAACCGCTGCGTTCCCACGCGGTTTATTCCGCAGCATGTGCACAGCGTTTTCGGTTTCCCATAGGTTTACACTGAACTGTAAATTCATGGGAAACTGCTGCGGATCCGCAGCAAAATCTGCACCGTGTGCACATAGCCTAATGGTTGTCTGAGGAATGTTCTACCGCACTGAATTCATTTGGGCTAATCATCAAGATCCGCTGCTCTTAGCTCCTCCTACAATTGCCAACTGATAACGTCCCAGATGTGCTCGGTGGGAGACAAGTCTTGAGATGCTACAGGACATGGTAGCAAGTTTAGGCCACGCAGGCTGCTCACGGGAACATCTAACATGCGGCCTTGCATTATCTTGATTCTGAATAAGCGGCACCTGGCCACTTTGGAGAAACGTACGCAACACTGATTCCACTACCAAATCAATGTACTGCTGAACTGTAAGTGCACATGGACTGAAGATTACAAGGGTCAAACCACTGTATATCATGCCACCTCCAGGGCTGTGGAGTTGGTAAGCCAAACCTCTGATTCCTTAATTTCTCTGACTCCCAATTCCAGAGGACTGCCTCACTACTGAGTATGTACATAAAATGCAGCACAGAGTCACCTACGCTAAAAGCCTAAATCCTTACATCACGAATAGAACAGACATTTAAAGGACATTTTATAACTTTCCCAAATTATTATGAAAAAATTACAGCACATACATTGGGTACAGTAGTACAATGCAGTATTATATATTTTCGGAGTCGGTCCATTTATACCGACTCCACAGCCCTGGCAACCCCACATTATTCCAGTAGTAGAACTGGTGTGGCATTCCATCGAGAAGGCCTCTTCATGGCATTGTTGCCCATGTGGTCCCCAGACCAATCTCCGGCTAGCATTTTATCCATTTTAAGACAAAATGAATTTCATGTCTGAAAAGGACAGGCCACCATTCCAGCCTCCAATGCCATCTTGCACTGCAACACGATGTCCTCTGAGAATGGTGGCTAGTGTTCAATGAAGAGGCCTTCATAATGGAACATCGTCACATTGGTCCTATTCCTAGGATTATTGCATGTGATGGAACAAAGTACAGCAGTCGAACCCCTATAGCAGGGGTCCCCAACTCCAGGCCTCGAGGACCGCCAACAGTGCAGGTTTTCAGGATTTCTTTAGTATTGCATCGGTGGTAATGTGATCATCTGCACAGGTGATGATTCCAACCCCTGTGCAATACTAAGGAAATCCTGAAAACCTGCACTGTTGGCGGCCCTCGAGGCCCGGAGTTCGGGACCACTGCCCTATAGTCTTCATTCCAGATGCACCAACATCTCAGCGATACATTGGTTTGTTGGTGGAACCAAAGGCTGTTTCCCTAAAGTGTCCCTGGAGACGTTTTTCAACACAACAACTCCAGGCCAAACGTTTCTTCCATGAGCAGCATGCATGGCCTAAACATACTACCATGGCCTAAACATACTACCATGGCCTACAGCTGTCTCTGGATTTGTCTTCCATCAAGCAGATCATTGTTCAGCAAAGTCAGCAGAAGATCGTGATGATTTGCCCAAGTGCGTTCAGCATGGCAGAATATTCCTCAGAAAACCATTAAAGAGGTGATCCACTACAAGGTATAATGTGCCCATCGATTTAAACCTTTTAACTTAGTATTTTTGTAAATACCTTATGTTGCCATAAGCGGCACCATCGTTGCTTGCTCAGTCCCGATGATGTGACCCCTGGCTGCAGCAGGCACTGACGTTACGTTAACTTCCGGACTCCCCTTGCATCATCAAAGCATGATCCAGTCGCACGCACTGCCCCTGATTGACTAAGCTGTAGGCGGTGTTTCATAGCAAATCACAGCCCTGTATCAAGAGCTTGCAGCCAAATAAAGCAGAGGAAATAGAAAAAGCGAGTGGTGGATACTAGGCTGTGAAGTGCAATGAAACACCTCCCACAGCCCAGTCAGGGGGAGTGTATGCGACTGTCATGGAAGTTGACGTGACATAATAATAAATAATAATAATCTTTATTTATATAGCGCCAACATATTCCGCAGTGCTTTACAGTTTAACAGTTTCAAACACAAAAGTCATAAGTAACAACGTTAACAATACAATAATTAAAGCGAAATAAGACGACCCTGCTCGTGAGAGCTTACAATCTACAATGAGATGGGGGAGATACAAAGCACAGGTGTGTATTTACAATGATGTATTTACAATGATGGTCCAGCCATCTTCAGGGGGTGGGGGCTAGATGGAGATAGTGAATGGGCTACACACAAACATAAAATGACTTTGATTAGTGAACGTGATAGGCCACTCTGAACAAATGTGTTTTGAGCGAGCGCCTAAAACTATGCAAATTGTGGATGGTCCTAATATCTTGGGGTAGAGCATTCCAGAGGATTGGCGCAGCACGGGAAAAGTCTTGGAGTCGGGAGTGGGAGGTACGGATTAGTGCAGAGGTTAGTCGAAAGTCATTTGCAGAGCGCAGTGGTCTGTTAAGCCGATAGACAGAAATGAGGGAGGAGATGTAAGGGGTGCCGCACTGTGGAGAGCTTTGTGGGTGAGAACAAGTACTTTGAATTGTATCCTGTAATGAATGGGTAGCCAGTGTAACGACTGGTGAAGAGCGGATGCGTCCGAGTAACGATTAGCCAGATGGGCGACTCTGGCTGCTGCATTAAGGATGGACTGGAGAGGGGAAAGTCGAGTGAGGGGGAGGTCAATTAATAGAGCATTGCAGTAGTCCAGGCGGGAGTGGATCAGGGTGACAGTGAGGGTTTTAGTTGTCTCCATGGTGAGAAAAGGGCGGATTCTAGAGATGTTCTTTAGGTGTAAGCGGCACGAGCGGGCAAGAGATTGTATATGGGAGGTGAAGGAGAGATCGGAGTCAAACTTAACACCCAGACAGCGTGCCTGTTGCCGGGGTGTTATTATGGTGCCATCCACGGAGAGGGAAATGTCAGATTTAGGGAGGTTAGTAGATGGCGGGAGCAGAAGAAGTTCAGTTTTGGAGAGGTTGAGTTTCAGATAGAGAGCAGGCATGATGTTGGAGACTGCGGACAGACAGTCAGTGGTGTTCTGTAGTACAGCGGGAGTAAGGTCAGGGGATGACGTGTATAGTTGTGTGTCATCAGCATAAAGATGGTACTGAAAGCCAAATCTGCTGATGGTCTGTCCAATTGGGGCCGTGTAGAGGGAGAAGAGAAGGGGGCCAAGGACGGAGTCCTGAGGTACCCCGACAGCGAGAGGAAGAGGAGATGAAGTGGAGCCAGAGAACAGAACACTGAAGGAGCGGTCAGAAAGGTAGGAGGAGAACCAGGAGAGATCAGTGTCCTTAATGCCTAGTAACTGGAGCCTAGAGAGCAGGAGAGGGTGGTCAACAGTGTCAAAAGCTGCAGAAAGGTCGAGAAGAATGAGCAGAGAGTGGTCACCATTACGTTTTGGTGTGAGAAGGTCATTGGTCACTTTGATGAGTGCAGTTTCTGTCGAATGTAGGGGGCGGAAAACGGACTGTGAAGGGTCTAGGGGGGAGTGAGTGGAGAGGTAACGGGTAAGGCGGGAGTATATCAGACGCTCCAAGAGTTTAGAGATGAAGGGGAGATTGGAGACCGGTCTGTAGTTGTTTGTGCAGGATGGGTCGAGGGTGGGTTTCTTTAGTAATGGAGTAATGATAGAGTGTTTGAAGGAGGAGGGGAAAATGCCAGGGGAGAGGGAGAGATTAAAGATTGTAGTTAGGTGACTTGTGAGGACTGGAGAGAGACTGGAGGAGATGTGAGGGAATGGGGTCGGTAGTGCATGTAGTCGGACGAGCAGAGGAGCTTGGAGACTTCTTCTTCTGTGATGGGATCGAATGTGGAGAGTGAGCCAGGGGAAATGAGGGGAGGGATGGGAGTCACTGAACTTAGTGGTTGGGAGCAGATTTCCTGACGGATATTGTCTATTTTCTCTATAAAGTGGGAGGCAAGGTCATCAGCACAAATGTCTGTGATAGGGGCTTGTGCTTTTGGCCTGAGGAGAGAGTGAAAGGTGTCAAAAAGTTTCTTGGGGTTGTTGGATAGTGAGGAGATCAGGGTGGTGAAGTAGGTCTGTTTGGCGAGGTGAATGGCAGAGTTATAGGTTTTTAACATAAATTTGAAGTGTATGAAGTCTTCTGGTGTGCGGGTTTTCCTCCATAAGCGTTCTGCACACCTAGAGCATCGCTGGAGAAATCGGGTTTGCGATGTGAGCCAGGGCTGTTTCACTCTGTGTTTGGAGGTTCTGAGGGTGAGGGGAGCTACTTGGTCAAGGGTGCTTCTAAGAGTGTCGTTGTAGTGATGTACAGCCAGATCAGGACAGGAAAACGAAGAGATTGGGGACAATGATGAGTGTAGGGAATCTGAAGGTGTATGAGGGTTAATGGCTTGTAGATTTCTGACTGAATGGTAGGTAGGAGGGTGCTGGAGTGAGCGAGGATTTGTGAGTGTGAAGGAGAGAATGTTGTGGTCAGAGAGGGGAAGCGGTGAGTTATCTATGTATGAGATTGAGCAGAGCCGGGCGAAAACCAGGTCCAGGGTGTTACCGTCTTTGTGTGTTTCAGAGGTTGAGAGCTGTGAGAGGCCCAGAGAAGTGGTTAGTGATAAAAGCTGGGATGCAGATGTGGAAGTGGGGCTGTTAATGGGGATATTGAAGTCTCCCAGGATAAGGGTTGGTAGTTCCGAGGACATGAAGTGCGGCAGCCAGGCAAGAGAAATGGTCCAGGAAGTGGGTGGGTAAGCCTGGGGGCCGGTATATGACCGCTACTCTGAGGGAGAGGGGACGAAAGAGCCTGATCGTGTGGACCTCAAAAGAAGGGAATGAGAGTGATGGAACTGGGGGGATGACCTGGAAAGTGCATTGTGGGGACAGGAGTATGCCAACTCCACCACCAGGTCTGTTTGTTGGTCTCGGGGAATGGGAGAATTGTAAGCCACCATGGGTAATGGCAGCAGGAGAGACAGTGTCAGAATCCTGAATCCAGGTTTCCGTGAGGGCCAGCACATTCAGAGAGTTTTTCAGAAAGTAATTGTGTAGGAAAGGAAGCTTGTTGCATACAGACCGTTGATTCCAAAGGGCACAATTAAAAGAAGGGGATGAAGGAGCGCAATTAATATTAGTAAGATTATTAAGGTTTCGATGCGAGGTAGGGTAGGGGTTGAGGTTGGTGGATGGTGGACCGGGGTTTGGGGAGATGTCCCCTGAAATGAGCAGGAGTAGGAAGATAAAAAGCAAGTAGCTTTTGGAATTGTATGAAGTTTTTTTATGCAGTGTGTTTGGGCAAGATGGACTTGGGCAAGAAGGTGAGAAGTGCATGGGAGCTGTACATGGGAGAGGGAAGTATAGAGGAGCTGATGTATATGAGTCGTGGTGGAGGGTGGATTGGGCGGTGAAACTGGACTGCAAGGGAACACAGGAGGATAGGAATAAAGCACATGGATAGAAGAGAGTGCAGAGTGTGGGTTACCTTACCTGACTCCTACCCTGACTAAAGGTACCTTAACGCTGAACGATATCGCTAGCGATCCGTGACGTTGCAGCGTCCTGGCTAGCGATATCGTTCAGTTTGACATGCAGCAGCGATCAGGATCCTGCTGTGATGTCGTTGGTCGCTGCAGAAAGTCCAGAACTTTATTTCGTCGCTGGACTCCCTGCAGACATCGCTGAATCGGCGTGTGTGACGCCGATTCAGCGATGTCTTCACTGGTAACCAGGGTAAACATCGGGTTACTAAGCGCAGGGCCGCGCTTAGTAACCCGATGTTTAACCTGGTTACCAGCGTAAACGTAAAAAAAAAAAACACTACATACTTACCTTCCGCTGTCTGTCCCCGGTGCTGTGCTTCTCTGCACTGGCTGTGAGCACCGGCCATCCGGAAAGCACAGCGGTGACGTCACCGCTCTGCTTTCCGGCCGCTGTGCTCACAGCCAGTGCAGAGAAGCAGAGCGCAGGGGACAGACAGCGGAAGGTAAGTATGTAGTGTTTGTTTTTTTACGTTTACGCTGGTAACCAGGGTAAACATCGGGTTACTAAGCGCGGCCCTGCGCTTAGTAATCCGATGTTTACCCTGGTTACCAGGGGAGCTCGGCATCGTTGGTCGCTGGAGAGCTGCCGGTGTGACAGCTCTCCAGCGACGCTGCAGCAATCGACATCGTTGTCGGTATCGCTGCAGCGTCGCTCAGTGTGAAGGTACCTTAAAGGGAACCTGTCACCCCGTTTTTTGAGATTGAGCTATAAATACTGTTAAATAGGGCCTGCGCTGTGTGTTCCTATAGTGTATGTAGTGTACCCCGATTCCCCATGTATGCTGAGAAATAACTTACCAAAGTCGCCGTTTTCGCCTGTCAATCAGGCTGGTCAGGTCGGGAGGGCGTGGTGACATCGCTGGTTCTTCCTCAGCTTTACGTTGGTGGCGTAGTGGCGTAGTGGTGAAGACACAGCGCGCGATCTGCGCTGTCATCCCTTTCGTCGGTGGGGGCGGCCATCTTCCTGGGGCCGCGCGTGCGCAGATCGAGTGCTCTGCTGCACGGGGCTTCAGGAAAATGGCCGCGGGATGCCGCGCGTGCGCATTAGAGATCGCGGCGGCCATTTTCCCAAAGCCGAGATGCAAACTCGGCTTTGGGAAAATGGCCGCCGCGATCTCTAATGCGCACGCGCGGCATCCCGCGGCCATTTTCCTGAAGCCCCGTGCAGCAGAGCACTCGATCTGCGCACGCGCGGCCCCAGGAAGATGGCCGCCCCCACCGACGAAAGGGATGACAGCGCAGATCGCGCGCTGTGTCTTCACCACTACGCCACTACGCCACCAACGTAAAGCTGAGGAAGAACCAGCGATGTCACCACACCCTCCCGACCTGACCAGCCTGATTGACAGGCGAAAACGGCGACTTTGGTAAGCTATTTCTCAGCATACATGGGGAATCGGGGTACACTACATACACTATAGGAACACACAGCGCAGGCCCTATTTAACAGTATTTATAGCTCAATCTCAAAAAACGGGGTGACAGGTTCCCTTTAACTGCCATGGAATAACTGCGGTATCACGACACTTATCTTCTTTGACGCTTTGCATCTGGGACGCTAGTGTGCACCCCCACTTGCGTGCACCCCAAAGGATGGATCTAAATTTATAGTCCAGAAGAGATGGATTGTGGGAACTGGTTGAGGATAATTTGGCAGCTGGCTTGCACACCAGGGGCTTTTTGTGACATCAGCGGATGTCAGCGGCGGCTGCAGCAGAGGTTAGCGTGATCGGCACTGAGCAAGCAATGATAGCTTCGCACACAGGAACATATGGCAACATAAGCCATTGACAAAAATACTTGTTTAAAAGGTTTCAATCGATGAGCGAATTATACATTGTAGTGAACCATCTATTTAATAACCTCAGTGAAAGCAGCAAGGCTGCAAGCGCGGTGATTTCTGCACGTGGCTCATACACCATACTGAAGATGTTATGCAAATGAAGGAAAAATGGAAATTAGATTTGAGTATCATTAACTTTGTTATGCATCCTGTGATTTCCATAACTCCACAACTTTCCCTTCTTGGTGCTGTATTCTCGAGGAGCCTGTGTATACTGAATCATCTCAAAGGGAACAGACATTTTTGTCATGGTCTTTACACATTTTTCCTTCTCTATTTCTTCTACGTCACTGCCTGGATGTTATGTGGCACCAGTGAAGACACCATGATGGGGTGCACATCTTTAGCACATTCCTATAGGTTCACAGGACTAGGAATTTGTCCTGTTCTATAAAACTTCAACATCCTGATCTTCTCACTATCAGCTGTAGGTGCCGACCTTCTACTGTAATCCCGTTATTAGGGTGGTGATTGCACATCACTGATGTGTCCCTCAGGGCTGTGGAGCCAGTAAGCCAAACCTCTGCCTTCCCAGCACTAGTCACTACTGAGCATGTGCATAAAGTGCAGCACAGATTCATCTCAGATAAACACCTAGATCCTTAAGGTACCTTCACACATAACGATATCGTTAACGATATCGTTGCTTTTTGTGACGTAGCAACGATATCGTTAAGGAAATCGTTCTGTGTGACAGCGACCAACGATCAGGCCACTGCTGGGAGATCGTTGGTCGCTGAACAAAGTCCAGAACTTTATTTCGTCGCTGGATCTCCCGTGGACATCACTGGATCGGCGTGTGCGACACTGATCCAGCGATGTCTTCACTGGTAACCAGGGTAAACATCGGGTAACTAAGCGCAGGGCCGTGCTTAGTAACCCGATGTTTACCCTGGTTACCAGCGTAAAAGTAAAAAAAACACTACATACTTACCTACCGCTGTCTGTCCCCGGCGCTGTGCTCTGCACTCCTCCTGTACTGGCTGTGAGCGTCGGTCAGCCGGAAAGCAGAGCGGTGACGTCACCGCTCTGCTTTCCGGCCGCTGTGCTCACAGCCAGTACAGGAGGAGTGCAGAGCACAGCGCCGAGGACAGACAGCGGTAGGTAAGTATGTAGTGTTTGTTTGTTTTTTACTTTTACGCTGGTAACCAGGGTAAACATCGGGTTACTAAGCGCGGCCCTGCGCTTAGTTACCTGATGTTTACCCTGGTTACCGGGGACCTCGGATCATTGGTCGCTGGAGAGCGGTCTGCATGACAGCTCTCCAGCGACCACACAGCGACGCTGCAGCGATCCGGATCGTTGTCGGTATCGCTGCAGCGTCGCTTAATGTGAAGGGGCCTTTAGATCAAGAACAGAACAGACATTTATAGGACATGTCATAAATTTGCCAAATTCTTATAAAAACATTTACAGTACATCCTGCATTGTACTACTGTGCCCAATTATATATTTTAGGAGTCGGCCCCTTTTTACCGACTACACCAAAAAGGACACCAACTCCATGACTCAGACTCCACAGCCTGTGTCCACGATGGCCTGACACCACACCCCCACTCAGGATTTTCCCTACGGTGCTTTCATCCACTATTTATAAGTCCTCCTCCTATAATTTCTGACTTCCCGATTATCTGACCTAATTCTGACATTTCTACTGATAGTCTCTGGGCTCCGCACACATTTTGGGCAAGCACTGTATTTCTTACATCCTGGCATCAGTTCTTCCCTTCTACAATGTATTTCTTCTTGTGATAACTCACGTCCGGCTATCCCTAGTGCTACCACCATACATGTACTAATGCCAACAGTGCACATCCATGTATACAGCCTTTAGTCTTCTGATACGCTTTTGTATTTGTTCCATAAATGTTTTTAGCACATTTTGTGTTAGAACTATCGGCTGCCATCACTCTATAGCTGACACATAACAGACCCCATCATCACCGGGCCCCTCTGGTATAGCTTCCCTCAGTAAAGGTACCGTCACACTCAGCAACTTTACAACGAGAACGACAACGATCCGTAACGTTGCAGCGTCCTGGATAGCGATCTCGTTGTCTTTAACAAGCAGCAGCGATCTAGATCCCGCTGTGACATCGCTGGTCGGAGCTAGAAGTCCGGAACTTTATTTCGTCGTCAGGTCAGCGTGTATCGTCATGTTTGACAGCAAAAGCAACGATGCCAGCAATGTTTTACATGGAGCTAACAACCAGCGAGAACAGTAAGTGAGTCGCCGTTACGTCACTGGATCGCTCCTGCATCGTTCTGGAGTTACTGTGTTTGACATCTCTACAGCGACCTAAACAGCGACGCTGCAGCGATCGGCTCGTTGTCTATATCGCTGCAGCGTCGCTGAGTGTGACGGTACCTTTACACATAGGATCAGAGACCTCAGGCGGAGATCATCTGCACTCGTAGTGAATTGTAGAAACAGTGATACAATCTGACAGCAAACAGAGTTCCTGACAACAGGGAGGAAAAACACATCCTACACGCTACATAAACAGGGAGAAACCAGGAGAAAAAGGACTAATGGGAACAAAATTAGTACTGAGGGATTGTTATTCATCTTGGGGCAAGAGGGTTATCGGGGTGCGCTCAATATTGGGAAGTCCCATTATTATGGGGTGCGCTCATAAGGCTTCTTTCACATTTGCGTCGGCGCGACGTACCGACGGAAGTTTGTCCTTTCACATTTCATCTTTAGTCCCGGGGAGGAAAGAGTGAGTGCGAGATTTCCTGCTGGGCATGTGCAGTCAGAAACACTGGATGTAACGTACAGAAAAACGTTCCCTTGAACGTTTTTTTGCAAAAGACGGGCCGTCACATTTCGCAGGATCCAGTGCAGGACGGACGAAACGTGTGTCCATCCGTCGTGATACGTCGCTAATACAAGTCTATGGGAAAATGCAGGATCCTGCATCTTCAAAACTCGACGTATTGCGACGGCAGAGGAAAGACGGAAATGTGAAAGTAGCCTTACTGGGATGTCCTGTTATGGGGTGCGCTCATTACTGGGAGGTGCTGTTATTACGGGGTGCGCTCATTACTGGGAGGTCCTGTTATTACGGGGTGCGCTCATTACTGGGATGTCCTGTTATGGGATGTGCTCATTACTGGGAAGTCCTGTTATTATAGGGTGCGCTCATTACTGGGAGGTGCTGTTATTATGGGGTGCGCTCATTACTGGGAAGTCCTGTTATTATGGGGTGCGCTCATTACTGGGAAGTCCTGTTATTATGGGGTGCGCTCATTACTGGGAAGTCCTGTTATTACGGGGTGCGCTCATTACTGGGAGGTCCTGTTATTACGGGGTGCGCTCATTACTGGGATGTCCTGTTATGGGATGTGCTCATTACTGGGAAGTCCTGTTATTATAGGGTGCGCTCATTACTGGGAGGTGCTGTTATTATGGGGTGCGCTCATTACTGGGAAGTCCTGTTATTATAGGGTGCGCTCATTACTGGGAGGTCCTGTTATTATGGGGTGCGCTCATTACTGGGAGGTCCTGTTATTATGGGGTGCGCTCATTACTGGGAGGTGCTGTTATTATGGGGTGCGCTCATTACTGGGAAGTCCTGTTATTATAGGGTGCGCTCATTACTGGGAAGTCCTGTTATTATGCGGTGCGCTCATTACTGGGAAGTCCTGTTATTATAGGGTGCGCTCATTACTGGGAGGTCCTGTTATTATGGGGTGCGCTCATTACTGGGAGGTCCTGTTATTATGGGGTGCGCTCATTACTGGGAGGTCCTGTTATTATGGGATGCGCTCATTACTGGGAGGTCCTGTTATTATGGGATGCGCTCATTACTGGGAGGTCCTGTTATGGGGTGGACTCATTACTGGGAAGTCCTGTTATTATAGGGTGCGCTCATTACTGGGAAGTCCTGTTATTATGGGGTGCGCTCATTACTGGGAAGTCCTGTTATTATAGGGTGCGCTCATTACTGGGAAGTCCTGTTATTATGGGGTGCGCTCATTACTGGGAGGTCCTGTTATTATGGGGTGCGCTCATTACTGGGAAGTCCTGTTATGGGGTGGACTCATTACTGGGAAGTCCTGTTATTATGGGGTGCGCTCATTACTGGGAAGTCCTGTTATTATAGGGTGCGCTCATTACTGGGAGGTCCTGTTATTATGGGGTGCGCTCATTACTGGGAGGTCCTGTTATTATGGGGTGCGCTCATTACTGGGAGGTCCTGTTATTATGGGATGTGCTCATTACTGGGAGGTCCTGTTATGGGGTGGACTCATTACTGGGAGGTCCTGTTATTATGGGGTGCGCTCATTACTGGGAGGTCCTGTTATTATGGGGTGCGCTCATTACTGGGAAGTCCTGTTATGGGGTGGACTCATTACTGGGAGGTCCTGTTATTATGGGGTGCGCTCATTACTGGGAGGTCCTGTTATTATGGGGTGCGCTCATTACTGGGAAGTCCTGTTATGGGGTGGACTCATTACTGGGAGGTCCTGTTATTATGGGGTGCGCTCATTACTGGGAAGTCCTGTTATGGGGTGGACTCATTACTGGGAGGTCCTGTTATTATGGGGTGCGCTCATTACTGGGAGGTCCTGTTATTATGGGGTGCGCTCATTACTGGGAAGTCCTGTTATTATGGGGTGCGCTCATTACTGGGAGGTCCTGTTATTATGGGGTGCGCTCATTACTGGGAGGTCCTGTTATTATGGGGTGCGCTCATTACTGGGAGGTCCTGTTATTATGGGGTGCGCTCATTACTGGGAAGTCCTGTTATGGGGTGGACTCATTACTGGGAAGTCCTGTTATTATGGGGTGCGCTCATTACTGGGAAGTCCTGTTATTATAGGGTGCGCTCATTACTGGGAGGTCCTGTTATTATGGGGTGCGCTCATTACTGGGAGGTCCTGTTATTATGGGATGTGCTCATTACTGGGAGGTCCTGTTATTATGGGGTGCGCTCATTACTGGGAGGTCCTGTTATTATAGGGTGCGCTCATTACTGGGAGGTCCTGTTATTATGGGGTGCGCTCATTACTGGGAGGTCCTGTTATTATGGGATGTGCTCATTACTGGGAGGTCCTGTTATTATGGGGTGCGCTCATTACTGGGAAGTCCTGTTATTATAGGGTGCGCTCATTACTGGGAGGTCCTGTTATTATGGGGTGCGCTCATTACTGGGAGGTCCTGTTATTATGGGATGTGCTCATTACTGGGAGGTCCTGTTATTATGGGATGTGCTCATTACTGGGAGGTCCTGTTATGGGGTGGACTCATTACTGGGAGGTCCTGTTATTATGGGGTGCGCTCATTACTGGGAAGTCCTGTTATTATAGGGTGCGCTCATTACTGGGAGGTCCTGTTATTATGGGGTGCGCTCATTACTGGGAGGTCCTGTTATTATGGGGTGCGCTCATTACTGGGAGGTCCTGTTATTATGGGATGTGCTCATTACTGGGAGGTCCTGTTATTATGGGGTGCGCTCATTACTGGGAGGTCCTGTTATTATGGGATGTGCTCATTACTGGGAGGTCCTGTTATTATGGGGTGCGCTCATTACTGGGAAGTCCTGTTATGGGGTGGACTCATTACTGGGAGGTCCTGTTATTATGGGGTGCGCTCATTACTGGGAGGTCCTGTTATTATGGGGTGCGCTCATTACTGGGAGGTCCTGTTATTATGGGGTGCGCTCATTACTGGGAGGTCCTGTTATTATGGGGTGCGCTCATTACTGGAATTCACTAATTTTTAGGATGAAATATAAATCACTGGGGGATAATGGAAGATGAGGACTGGAGGTCGCACACTGGGTGAATCCACGGGCGTCGTAGCCCACAAATGTCTGGCCTCCATGGTGGTCAAGGCCTATGTGGTAAAGGTGCAGCCTCGGTGTTTCCTGCTGGGCGCTGCAGGAGGAGGTGAGGGGGAGTCCGGGCTGGGGGCTCACCTTCTCTCGCTGACCGTCCCGCTGTGTCCAGGCCCTGCGCTGGGAAACGCTCTCTAATCCATACAGGGCGAGGGAAGGGTCGGTACCGGGAGACCGGGGAGGAGACGCGGACACGGCAAACACTAAAGAGAATGAAGAGCCGGCGGGGCTACCGGAAGTGACGTCACCCGGCTCTGCAGCGGCGGAGAGGCGGGGAACCCACACCGCCGGTCAGGAGAAGAAACTCCCCCACAAGAAGCCACGCCCATCCACAGTCACACAGCGCACGCCGCACACAATGTAACGTAACGGCGCTTACACGGCCGACACCGAGAGGTAATGCTGCTCCTACCCTGTGTATATATAGTGGTGCTGTCTGTGCGCTATATACACTGCTCAAAAAAATAAAGGGAACGCAAAAATCCCACATCCTAGATATCACTGAATGAAATATTCCAGTTGTAAATCTTTATTCATTACATAGTGGAATGTGTTGAGAACAATAATACCTAAAAATGATCAATGTAAATCACAACTAATATCCCACGGAGGTCTGGGGTTGGAATGATGCTCAAAATCAAAGTGGAAAATGAAGTTACAAGCTGATCCAACTTCAGTGGAAATGCCTCAAGACAAGGAAATGATGCTCAGTAGTGTGTGTGGCCTCCACGTGCCTGTATGATCTCCCGACAACACCTGGGCATGCTCCTGATGAGGCGGTGGATGGTCTCCTGAGGGATTTCCTCCAAGACCTGGACTAAAGCATCCGCCAACTCATGGACAGTCTGTGGTGCAACGTGATGTTGGTGGATGGTGCGAGACATGATGCCCCAAATGTGTTCAATCGGATTCAGGTCTGGGGAACGGGCGAGCCAGTCCATAGCTTCAATGCCTTCATCTTGCAGGAATTGCTGACACACTCCAGCCACATCTGGCATTCTCCTGCATTAGGAGGAACCCAGGGCCAACCGTACCAGCATATGGTCTCACAAGGGGTCTGAGGATCTCATCTCTGTACCTAATGGCAGTCAGGCTATCTCTGGCGAGCACATGGAGGGCTGTGCAGCCCTCTAAAGAAATGCCACCCCACACCATTACTGACCCACTGCCAAACCGGTGATGCTGAAGGAAGTTGCAGGCAGCAGATCACTCTCCATGGTGTCTCCAGACTCTTGTCACGTCTGTCACAGGTGCTCAGTGTGAACCTGCTTTCATCTGTGAAGAGCACAGGGCGCCAGTGGCGAATTTGCCAATCCTCTAACAATAAACATTGAGGGGGCACCACAGTCCAAGAAGTGGGATCTAAACCCTGACCAACAATATATATAGCATGTTCCAATTTGTTATTGCACATTAATAAAAAGCTGTGTTCACTTTAGCCAAATCCATTGTGTGGTGATCCCCGTTTATATGACCTTCGCTTTTTTTCTTTGTTTTCTTATGAATTTGCCAATCCTTGTGCTCTGTGGGAAATGCCAAGCGTCCTGCCCGATGTTGGACTGTGAGCACAACCCCCATCTGTGGACGTCGGGCACTCAGACCATCCTCATGGAATTAGTTGCTGTTTGTGCAGACACATGCACATTTGTGGCCTGCTGGAGGTCATTTTGCAGGGCTCTGGCAGGGCTCCTCCTGTTCCTCCTTACACAAAGGCTGAGGTAGCGGTCCTGCTGCTGAGTTGTTGCCCTCCTACGGCCCCCTCCAGGTCTCTTGGTGTACAGTCCTGTGTCCTGGTAGCCCCTCCAGTCTCTGGACACTACGCTGACAGACACAGCAAACCTTCTTGCCACAGCTCGCATTGATGTGCCATCCTGGATGAGCCGCACTACCTGAGCCAGTTATGTGGGTTGTAGAGTCCGTCTCATGCTACCACGAGTGTGAAAGCACAACCAACGTTCAAAAGTGACCAAAACATCAGCCAGAAAGCATTGGTACTGAGATGAGGTCTGTGGTCCCCACCTGCAGAACCACTCCTTTATTGAGTGTGTCTTGATAATTGATGATGCTGCCGGATCCGTTTTTTTTCGAATAGACTTGTATTAGCGACTGATTGTGATGGATGGCCTCACGTTTCATCCGCCGTTCGTCGTTTCATCCGTCGAAAATTGTGGATCCGGTGGCCGGAGACGACAGGCAAAGTATTTTGGATCCCTACGGGCTCCAGTAGGTCTCCTGCAGTATTTGCGGCAGCTGTTGTGTAATTCTATTGAAGATTTATCAGAGAAATCCACCTTCTGCCACTTTTCCAGCGTCCATCTGTTTAGCAGGCTGTGGGACTTAGCAAATGCTTTTTTATTTGCCTTTTGTTTAGTGCTGCCTTGTGAGCACTGATTCGACCATGGAGGCCATTTCAAGACAGAATCCTACAAACTGTTCTAGTTGACACAGGGACTTGAGGTAACCAGGCCTGTTGGAGCTCTACTGCAGTGGAAGAGGGGCTTGCTTTGGATTTTCTAACCAACAAGCGTTCCTCCTGAGCAGTTGTCTTGCAAGGTCTGCCGGGCCTGGGCTTGTCAAACACATCTCCAGTCTCGTCAAATTTTTTAAAATTCTTTGTACTTGACGCTGAGACACATTAAAGGTGCCAGCCATCTCTGCAGTGGATCTGATCTTCAGCCTCTTGATAATCCAGGCTTTGGTCGCATGGGGGATTTTTGGCTTGTTGTCAGAGCTCAAGTTGCAGTTCAATTGAAGGTCTGGGGTGCTGGCTTTCTTTTTATACACACATATTAATTAACCGATCATTTACTGAGCACAGGTGAAGATGTAAACTAGGATTGGGTGCATTATATGAGCAGGCGACAAAACTTTTGTCTTGCCAAAATCTGTGTCCATTATTTTCTTAACCTAAACCACATTTCAAAGCGTTTCAGCTTTCAAAAGAATATTCTATACAACCAATGGATGAATTTAACATCAGGTTATAAGCTTTTATTTACATAGCATGGATAAGCAACATAACGTCTGTCAGGGAGTGTACAGTGGACAGAGTTATCAAGCGGTGGCGGTCACTCACGGATCGCTTCAAGAAGGAGTTCAACAAGGAGATGCAGGCCCCCAGTGGATCGGGAGGCCGCAGGAGCAAATACAAGTATGCTACAGTCCTGTCGTTCCTCCGGTCAACTATGGTGAGCAGAAGGTAAATATTCCCCACCCCATTTACTAAGTAAACATATTTACATGTGTAACCTTTTTTTTTGTTTTGTTTCAGCCAGGAACAAGCAATAACAATAACAATTTATTAATTACATTTTTTTTCTTTGTTCCACAGCACCGTCTGCAGCACTCGGGAGCCTGCAGAGTTGAACCCTTCTGGAGTGATCCCACAGGAGTCCACCACTGGGGCAGAGGTGTAGCTAGAGCTTTTGCCGCCCGGGGCTGTTCCCGAGCTTGGCGCCCCAACCCCCCCCCCCCCCCCCCCAGCAGGAATAAGACCTCAGATGGAGAAGTTAAATTGTTTCGCCGGTGAATGTTACCATCACATGATCGGGACTGCAAAAAAAAAAAACAAGTTCTGCTTACCTGACCGCGCTCCTGCTCTTTCCACGCAGCTGAAACGTGCACTCGCCGGCGACTGACAATGATGTCAGACGCCGGCGACATGCACACTGGGACTGACGTCAGCTGCCAGCCTCAGATTGGCTGGCGGCTGTTAACTATTGACGTGCGGGCGCGGGCCCGCACGTCAATAGCGTTAAACAGCTGCAGCGCCGGCCCAGTGACCCACCCCCAGGGCCGACTCCAGGTTTTTGAGGGCCCCGGGCAAAAGAGTCTCAGTGGGTCCCCCCTTTAACACATACCACGATTCATGATGCCCAGATACGGCAGAGAAATCTAGGTATAGTACAATGCCAGATTTCACTTCTAACATGAGTGACAGCTATTGCAAATTCTACAGTGTATATATACAGGAGGAGTGGTACTGTGCAGTGTATATATACAGGAGGAGCGGTACTGTGCAGTGTATATACACAGGAGGAGCGGTACTGTGCAGTGTATATATACAGGAGGAGCGGTACTGTGCAGTGTATATATAGAGGGGAGTGGTACTGTGCAGTGTATATATACAGGAGGAGTGGTACTGTGCAGTGTATATATACAGGACAGGAGGAGTGGTACTGTGCAGTGTATATATACAGGACAGGAGGAGTGGTACTGTGCAGTGTATATATACAGGAGGAGCGGTACTGTGCAGTGTATATATACAGGAGGAGCGGTACTGTGCAGTGTATATATAGAGGGGAGTGGTACTGTGCAGTGTATATATACAGGAGGAGTGGTACTGTGCAGTGTATATATACAGGACAGGAGGAGTAGTACTGTGCAGTGTATATACACAGGAGGAGCGGTACTGTGCAGTGTATATATACAGGGGAGAGGTACTGTGCAGTGTATATATACAGGACAGGAGGAGTGGTACTGTGCAGTGTATATATATACAGGAGGAGCGGTACTGTGCGGTGTATATATACAGGGGGAGTGGTACTGTGCAGTGTATATATACAGGACAGGAGGAGTGGTACTGTGCAGTGTATATATACAGGAGGAGCAGTACTGTGCAGTGTATATATACAGGGCAGTGGTACAGTGCAGTGTATATATACAGGACAGTGGCACTGTGCAGTGTATATATACAGGGCAGTGGTACTGTGCAGTGTATATATACAGGAGGAGTGGTACTGTGCAGTGTATATATACAGGAGGAGTGGTACTGTGCAGTGTATATATACAGGGCAGTGGTACTGTGCAGTGTATATATACAGGGCAGTGGTCCTGTGCAGTGTGTATATACAGGGCAGTGGTGCTGTGCAGTGTATATATACAGGAGGAGTGGTACTGTGCAGTGTATATATACAGGAGGAGTGGTACTGTGCAGTGTATATATACAGGACAGGAGGAGTGGTACTGTGCAGTGTATATATACAGGGCAGTGGTACTGTGCAGTGTATATATACAGGAGGAGTGGTACTGTGCAGTGTATATATACAGGAGGAGTGGTACTGTGCAGTGTATATATACAGGACAGGAGGCGTGGTACTGTGCAGTGTATATATACAGGACAGGAGGAGTGGTACTGTGCAGTGTATATATATACAGGAGGAGCGGTACTGTGCGGTGTATATATACAGGGGGAGTGGTACTGTGCAGTGTATATATACAGGACAGGAGGAGTGGTACTGTGCAGTGTATATATACAGGAGGAGCAGTACTGTGCAGTGTATATATACAGGG
This sequence comes from Ranitomeya imitator, assembly GCF_032444005.1. Taxonomy (NCBI): domain Eukaryota; kingdom Metazoa; phylum Chordata; class Amphibia; order Anura; family Dendrobatidae; genus Ranitomeya; species Ranitomeya imitator. Next base: position 424,699,006 of record NC_091283.1, read on the forward strand.
CAGTGGTACAGTGCAGTGTATATATACAGGACAGTGGCACTGTGCAGTGTATATATACAGGGCAGTGGTACTGTGCAGTGTATATATACAGGAGGAGTGGTACTGTGCAGTGTATATATACAGGAGGAGTGGTACTGTGCAGTGTATATATACAGGGCAGTGGTACTGTGCAGTGTATATATACAGGGCAGTGGTCCTGTGCAGTGTGTATATACAGGGCAGTGGTGCTGTGCAGTGTGTATATACAGGGCAGTGGTGCTGTGCAGTGTATATATACAGGACAGGAGGAGTGGTACTGTGCAGTGTATACAGGGCAGTGGTGCTGTACAGTGTGTATATACAGGGCAGTGGTACTGTGCAGTGTATATATACAGGACAGGAGGAGTGGTACTGTGCAGTGTATATATACAGGGCAGTGGTACTGTGCAGTGTATATATACAGGGCAGTGGTACAGTGCAGTGTATATATACAGGGCAGTGGTGCTGTGCAGTGTATATATACAGGGGCAGTGGTACTGTGCAGTGTATATATACAGGGCAGTGGTGCTGTGCAGTGTGTATATACAGGGCAGTGGTACTGTGCAGTGTATATATACAGGACAGGAGGAGTGTTACTGTGCAGTGTATATATACAGGGCAGTGGTACTGTGCAGTGTATATATACAGGGCAGTGGTACAGTGCAGTGTATATATACAGGGCAGTGGTGCTGTGCAGTGTATATATACAGGGGCAGTGGTACTGTGCAGTGTATATATACAGGAGGAGTGGTACTGTGCAGTGTATATATACAGGACAGGAGGAGTGGTACTGTGCAGTGTATATATACAGGGCAGTGGTACTGTGCAGTGTATATATACAGGGCAGTGGTACAGTGCAGTGTATATATACAGGGCAGTGGTGCTGTGCAGTGTATATATACAGGGGCAGTGGTACTGTGCAGTGTATATATACAGGAGGAGTGGTACTGTGCAGTGTATATATACAGGACAGGAGGAGTGGTACTGTGCAGTGTATATATACAGGACAGGAGGAGTGGTACTGTGCAGTGTATATATACAGGAGGAGTGGTACTGTGCAGTGTATATATACAGGAGGAGTGGTACTGTGCAGTGTATATATACAGGGGAGTGATGGTACTGTGCAGTGTATATATACAGGAGGAGTGGTACTGTGCAGTGTATATATACAGGGGAGTGATGGTACTGTGCAGTGTATGTATACAGGAGGAGTGGTACTGTGCAGTGTATATATACAGGAAGAGTGGTACTGTGCAGTGTATATATACAGGGGAGTGATGGTACTGTGCAGTGTATATATACAGGGCAGTGGTACTGTGCAGTGTATATATACAGGGCAGTGGTGCTGTGCAGTGTATATATACAGGGGCAGTGGTACTGTGCAGTGTATATATACAGGGCAGTGGTGCTGTGCAGTGTGTATATACAGGGCAGTGGTACTGTGCAGTGTATACAGTGGGGCAAAAAAGTATTTAGTCAGTCAGCAATAGTGCAAGTTCCACCACTTAAAAAGATGAGAGGCATCTGTAATTTACATCATAGGCAGACCTCAACTATGGGAGACAAACTGAGAAAAAAAAATCCAGAAAATCACATTGTCTGTTTTTTTAACAATTTATTTGCATATTATGGTGGAAAATAAGTATTTGGTCAGAAACAAAATTTCATCTCAATACTTTGTAATATATCCTTTGTTGGCAATGACAGAGGTCAAACGTTTTCTGTAAGTCTTCACAAGGTTGCCACACACTGTTGTTGGTATGTTGGCCCATTCCTCCATGCAGATCTCCTCTAGAGCAGTGATGTTTTTGGCTTTTCGCTTGGCAACACGGACTTTCAACTCCCTCCAAAGGTTTTCTATAGGGTTGAGATCTGGAGACTGGCTAGGCCACTCCAGGACCTTGAAATGCTTCTTACGAAGCCACTCCTTCGTTGCCCTGGCGGTGTGCTTTGGATCATTGTCATGTTGAAAGACCCAGCCACGTTTCATCTTCAATGCCCTTGCTGATGGAAGGAGGTTTGCACTCAAAATCTCACGATACATGGCCCCATTCATTCTTTCATGTACCCGGATCAGTCGTCCTGGCCCCTTTGCAGAGAAACAGCCCCAAAGTATGATGTTTCCACCACCATGCTTTACAGTAGGTATGGTGTTTGATGGATGCAACTCAGTATTCTTTTTCCTCCAAACACGACAAGTTGTGTTTCTACCAAACAGTTCCAGTTTGGTTTCATCAGACCATAGGACATTCTCCCAAAACTCCTCTGGATCATCCAAATGCTCTCTAGCAAACTTCAGACGGGCCCGGATATGTACTGGCTTAAGCAGTGGGACACGTCTGGCACTGCAGGATCTGAGTCCATGGTGGCGTAGTGTGTTACTTATGGTAGGCCTTGTTACATTGGTCCCAGCTCTCTGCAGTTCATTCACTAGGTCCCCCCGCGTGGTTCTGAGATTTTTGCTCACCGTTCTTGTGATCATTCTGACCCCACGGGGTGGGATTTTGCGTGGAGCCCCAAATCGAGGGAGATTATCAGTGGTCTTGTATGTCTTCCATTTTCTAATTATTGCTCCCACTGTTGATTTCTTCACTCCAAGCTGGTTGGCTATTGCAGATTCAGTCTTCCTGGTGCAGGGCTACAATTTTGTTTCTGGTGTCCTTTGACAGCTCTTTGGTCTTCACCATAGTGGATTTTGGAGTCAGACTGTTTGAGGGTGTGCACAGGTGTCTTTTTATACTGATAACAAGTTTAAACAGGTGCCATTACTACAGGTAATGAGTGGAGGAAAGAGGAGACTCTTAAAGAAGAGGTTACAGGTCTGTGAGAGCCAGAAATCTTGATTGTTTGTTTCTGACCAAATACTTATTTTCCACCATAATATGCAAATAAATTGTTAAAAAAAACAGACAATGTGATTTTCTGGATTTTTTTTTCTCAGTTTGTCTCCCATAGTTGAGGTCTACCTATGATGTAAATTACAGACGCCTCTCATCTTTTTAAGTGGTGGAACTTGCACTATTGCTGACTGACTAAATACTTTTTTGCCCCACTGTATATACAGGACAGGAGGAGTGGTACTGTGCAGTGTATATATACAGGGCAGTGGTACTGTGCAGTGTGTATATATACAGGGCAGTGGTACAGTGCAGTGTATATATACAGGGCAGTGGTGCTGTGCAGTGTATATATACAGGGGTAGTGGTACTGTGCAGTGTATATATACAGGAGGAGTGGTACTGTGCAGTGTATATATACAGGACAGGAGGAGTGGTACTGTGTAGTGTATATATACAGGACAGGAGGAGTGGTACTGTGCAATGTATATATACAGGGGAGTGATGGTACTGTGCAGTGTATATATACAGGAGGAGTGGTACTGTGCAGTGTATATATACAGGACAGGAGGAGTGGTACTGTGCAGTGTATATATACAGGACAGGAGGAGTGGTACTGTGCAGTGTACATATACAGGGGAGTGATGGTACTATGCAGTGTATATATACAGGAGGAGTGGTACTGTGCAGTGTATATATACAGGAGGAGTGGTACTGTGCAGTGTATATATACAGGGGAGTGATGGTACTGTGCAGTGTATATATACAGGAGGAGTGGTACTGTGCAGTGTATATATACAGGAGGAGTGGTACTGTGCAGTGTATATATACAGGGGAGTGATGGTACTGTGCAGTGTATGTATACAGGAGGAGTGGTACTGTGCAGTGTATATATACAGGAAGAGTGGTACTGTGCAGTGTATATATACAGGGGAGTGATGGTACTGTGCAGTGTATATATACAGGGCAGTGGTACTGTGCAGTGTATATATACAGGGCAGTGGTACTGTGCAGTGTATATATACAGGGGCAGTGGTACTGTGCAGTGTATATATACAGGGCAGTGGTGCTGTGCAGTGTGTATATACAGGGCAGTGGTACTGTGCAGTGTATATATACAGGACAGGAGGAGTGGTACTGTGCAGTGTATATATACAGGGCAGTGGTACTGTGCAGTGTGTATATATACAGGGCAGTGGTACAGTGCAGTGTATATATACAGGGCAGTGGTGCTGTGCAGTGTATATATACAGGGGTAGTGGTACTGTGCAGTGTATATATACAGGAGGAGTGGTACTGTGCAGTGTATATATACAGGACAGGAGGAGTGGTACTGTGTAGTGTATATATACAGGACAGGAGGAGTGGTACTGTGCAGTGTATATATACAGGGGAGTGATGGTACTGTGCAGTGTATATATACAGGAGGAGTGGTACTGTGCAGTGTATATATACAGGAGGAGTGGTACTGTGCAGTGTATATATACAGGGGAGTGATGGTACTGTGCAGTGTATATATACAGGAGGAGTGGTACTGTGCAGTGTATATATACAGGAAGAGTGGTACTGTGCAGTGTATATATACAGGGGAGTGATGGTACTGTGCAGTGTATATATACAGGAGGAGTGGTACTGTGCAGTGTATATATACAGGGCAGAGGAGTAGTACTGTGCAGTGTATATATACAGGGGAGTGATGGTACTGTGCAGTGTATATATACAGGACAGGAGGAGCAGTACTGTGCAGTGTATATATATAGGAGGAGTGGTACTGTGCAGTGTATATATACAGGGCAATGGTACTGTGCAGTGTATATATACAGGGCAGTGGTGCTGTGCAGTGTATATATACAGGGCAGTGGTACTGTGCAGTGTATATATAGAGGGGCAGTGGTACTGTGCAGTGTATATATACAGGGCAGTGGTACAGTGCAGTGTATATATACAGGGCAGTGGTACTGTGCAGTGTATATATACAGGGGCAGTGGTACTGTGCAGTGGTACAGTGCAGTGTATATATACAGGGCAGTGGTACTGTGCAGTGTATATATACAGGGCAGTGGTGCTGTGCAGTGTATATATACAGGGGAGTGATGGTACTGTGCAGTGTATATATTTCAGCAGCCGCCCAGGCCTCCAGCACCTGTCCTGTATATATATTATATATACTGTCATGCAGGCTGTACAGATACAGTATATACATATACAGGACAGGTGCTGGGGGCCTGGGCGGCTGCTGAAGTATATATATATCAGCTGTGGCCGCCCCAGGTCACCCAGACTGTCAGAATACAGCGATACATCGCACTCACTCAGGGCGGCAAGGAAGGAGCTCCTCCAGAATCTGCCTGTCCTGATAAGTGTTCACTTCACAGCAGCCAGGGAGGGGCGGGCAGAGGAGCAGAGCAGGAAAAGTGCTCTCTCCGCCCACAAACAAAGTTACGCTGCGTTCTTAACCCCGATGTGCCTGCACTGCCTGGCCCTGCACTGAATGAAAAGATGCTTGTGCCAGCAGGGCTAGATGCCCGCCCCCCGCATTGTGCCGCCCGGGGCGGCCCGCCCCCCCGCACCCCCCTTCCTACGCCACTGCACTGGGGACCACTTTGACAGATCCGACCCATCTGCACCTTCCCTCACATCTGGTCCCTCAGTCCCATCCACCAGCGCTGGAGCATCGTGGCAGACTTCGTTAAATGAAGCTGCTGGTGAGGATGTAGCTTTTCCTTTACCCCACCCCTCTGACACTGCTGCCACCCACACCTGTGGGTTCTGGGTGGCAGCGCCAGAGGGGTCAGGAAAAGAGCTATGCGCCCAAGTTCTTGCATCTAAATGCATCCTTCCAGAAATCGCTGAAACTGTTGTCTGAGCAAATGACTGCAGGATTTAACCTCATGAACAACAATATTTTGAATTGAGCACGCATCTAGATTGGATGCATTTAAATGCAAGTAAATCCCCAATAATTCCTTTTTCCAGGCAGTAGTCGAGCGCATAGACAAGCTATCTCCTGACCAGCAGATGCATGTAATGCAAGCCTGTCAGTTTGCTCTAGCATAGGTTAGCTCCCAAGCCCCTGCACCTGCCCCGGTAATTCCTCCCGCACCTGCTCCCCCCTCCACCCATTGTCCCTCCTCCCCCTCCTGTACAAAACCAGCTTCCTGCCCCGTACCAGTTCCCAACCACAGCATCTGTGCCTCCACTCCCTGCCCAGTCAGTACTCCCTTCCCAACCTGTACTCCCCTGCCCACTACCACCTGTCTCCTTCCACACCCATCATGCCCCAAATACAGCCCTCTTCTTCACCCACCACCTCTTCTGTCTCCCAATCCCTCCACTCCACCCCTCAAACCGTACCAAATCCCATCCCTACTCCATTTTTTTTGTCTACCAATCTTCTTGCTTTCCCCACCTCTTCACCTTGTGTTTCTGATTTGTCACCACCACAATCTACTCTCCATACTCCCACTGTCGAGGTGGTTTGATCTGTCAGCCCCTACATTACTATCTTCACCCCTCACTACCTTAATTTATAAAATGTTGTGAAGGAAATAAAAATTTATATTTTTCTAAAAAGCTTTATTGTCTTTCATTTATTTAATGATAAGGTAAAATACTTTGGGTAACAAGGTCCAATACTTTGGTTAATAGAAAAAAATCATGGTGTTATCACAAATATGAAAACTGCAATAATGTTTGTACTTCAACATATATTATATCAAAAGACAAAGCTATCAAACCTTCTCATCCTGCCAGTCTACTCTTCCTTGAGGTGAAATAAAGTACTCTGCAAATTTGTCCATCATTCTTGAAACTGACACAGGACTTCGAAAAGTAATATGATAATCATACAAAGAGGTTTCGACGAAGTTGTCATCCATGGCAATCTGTTCTTTGGATACTATGAAATTGTGCAGGACCACGCAAGCTTTCACCACCTCATCCACAGTGTCAGTCTTCAGGTTAATAGCGGTCAACAGAACTCACCATTTGGATGTGAGAATGCCAAAAGCGCACTCCACCATTCTTCATGCTCATGTTAAGCGGTAATTAAAAACTCTTTTTGTTGGCGTCAAGCCACTACTTGCGTTTGGCTTCAGCAGGTGTTCCGAGAGTTGGAACGTTTCATCTCCAACACATACAAACGGCATTAATGGCCCAGAGGTTTCAGGAAGTGGTCTTGGTGGTGCAAATTGGAAGCTGTTTCCATATAAATGATGCCCCATTGCAGACAATTTAAAAACTTGAGAGCCATTGGAGCTTAATATTAATATTGACCGCTTATAAACTTGTTTTGTGCGTCTGCAAAGGCCAAGAGCACGATGGAGAAATATTTTTTGTTTTTGTATTTCTTATTGAAATATTCAGAGCCAGATGCAGCAGGTTTGACGATACGAATATATTTCCCGTCCACTGCACCCAAGCAATTGGGAAACTGACAAATTTTTAGAAAGTTTTGTGCTATGTCCAGCCAACTCTCCGTTGTGGGATATATTCTTCATGTAAACAGTCCCACAATGCACGGCAGGTGTGTTTAACAATCCCCGATATGTTGGAAATCCTGAGTCTGAATTGAAAATGGAGTGAGGAAAGGGATTCGCAAGTTGCAAGGAATCTGTTAAAAAAGGAAAGGCAATAATTAATACAAAATACCAGCAACAACATTACAGTTATAAGTCAGCTTTAACAGGAGGAGATACAATAAAAATGGCTTACCGAAGAGTAACCATCAAACGCTCCACCGTTGAAATTGAGAATCGGCAATACGTGTCATTTCTATGGATGAGATGTCCAATACGTTCCACCAAAAAATCAAAGTTCACCACTTTCAGATGAATGTAGTTAAAAAAAACTTTGGGGTTTCCGCGCAACTCCATATATAATGTAGAATGCTCCCCACATGTCATTCTCAGTGCAGTGATTGGGTGGATCCAAAAATGACGCCAGCGCAGACGCATGATGCTCTGTCTTTCTCGCTCCTTTTCAAGAACGACCGCTTCCAAACGATTCACCTCAAAATAAAATCCACATAAATCTTCACAATGTTCGCAATTACACATTCCATTTTTGCCACTTGCTCTACAACCTGTCAAAGATGGGATGTAGAAACACTGTATATATAGGTTTTCATTAGCCAATCACATTTGGGAGCCTCCCATCGGCGTTTTTAAAAAGCGGATCTGTCGTAAAACGGATAAAAATAAGGATGAAAAACTGATGCGACTGATCCGTTTTTTGCCGGATCCGCTAATCGGATCCGGCGAAAAAACGGATTCGTCGCATCAGTTTTTCACAATCTACGACCGATCCGTTGATCCAACGGATTGTGACTGATGGCAAAAAACTGATGTGTGAAAGGGGACTAAGGCTTCTTTCACACTTGCCCTTATTTTGCGGCCCCATAGATTTCTATGGGGCCGCAAAAAACGGGCTGCAGTAATTCCACATCGCACTGTGCGCCTTATGGCTGTGGGGGCCATATTTACAGCCGTGAAAAAAGATAAAGCCTGCACGATCTTTTTCACGGCTTACGGACACAGCCCCCATTGTACACTGTGTGCAGAATTATTAGGCAAGTTGTATTTTAGAGGATTATTTTTATTATTGATCAACAACTATGTTCTCAATCAATCCAAAAGACTCATAAATATCAAAGCTTAATATTTTTGGAAGTTGGAGTGTTTTGTTTTTTTTAGATTTGTCTATCTTAGGAGGATATCTGTTTGTGCAGGTAACTATAAGGGCGGCGTCACACTCAGCGTATAAAAATACGGCTCGTAATTTACGGCCGTAATACGCTGAAAAGTCCCCAAAATAGTGGTCCGTATCTCCTCCGTAGGCAGGGTGTGTCAGCGTATTTTGCGCATGGCATCCTCCGTATGTAATCCGTATGGCATCCGTACTGCGAGATTTTCTCGCAGGCTTTCAAAACCGACATACGGATATACAAGGGATCCATGTGCTCAAAAAATAATAAAAACATATATACTGTATATATATATGTATATATATAAGAAAAAAAGAAAAGCAGCACAATGACCTGTAGTTACCTTCATTCGCGGTGAGGCGCTCTCTGCTGGTTGTCCTTCGAGCGTGGGAAAAAATCAGAAAAGTTCCCAGGCTCGAGTTCAAATGAGGACAACCAGCAGAGGGCGCCTCACCGCGAATGAAGGTAACTACAGGTCATTGACCTAGTTTCCATTCATTCGCTGGGTTTTTACAGCCACGAGCAGCGCTGCATTAGCAGAGCTCCTGGCTGTAAAAAAAAATAACCCCTTCAGATGGATTTACAACGTGGGACGTTACAGATCTACGGAAGGTATGTATATTGTTGGTTTATTATTTTTTCTTTGTCACAGAGCGAGGGTCTTCAGCGAGTGGATTGAGCGTACAATAAAATATTACAACAAACAGTGTGTTTATTTAATTAAAAGACTTTTTAATAATGTGTGTGTTTTTTTTTAAACTATTTCATACAATTGGATTAATAATGGATAGGTGTCAGAATTGACGCCTCTCCATTATTAATCTGGCTTAATGTCACCTTACAATAGCAAGGTGGCATTAACCCTTCATTACCCCATATCCCACCGCTACACGGGAATGGGAAGAGAGTGGCCAAGTGCCAGAATAGGCGCATCTTCCAGATGTGCCTTTTCTGGGGTGGCTGGGGGTAGATGTTTTTAGCAAGGGGGGGGGGCAATAACCATGGACCCTCTCCAGGCTATTAATATCTGCCCTCAGTCACTGGCTTTACTACTCTGGCGGAGAAAATTGCGCGGGAGCCCACGCCAATTTTTTCCGCCATTTAACCCTTTAATTTAATAGCTAGAACGGCCAAATTTTGCACATACACACTACTAACATTAGTAGTGTGGAATATGCAAAAAAAAAGGGGGATATGACATGGTTTACTGTATGTAAACCATGTCTCATATCATGTCGGGTTTAGGAAGGAGATAGCAAAAGCCGTCAATTGAATTACCGGCTTTTAGGCTATCTAGCGCTGGATGAAATATTAATATATATACATATATGTGTCTCAATGACATATATATATATATAACTATTCTATGTGTACACATTTATTCCACCTATTCTATTCTAAGCTGTCAGTGTGATTTTACTGTACACCGCACTGAATTGCCGGCTTTTCTCGCTAACACCGCTGCATATTTCTCGCAAGTCACACTGCTGGTCCGTGTGTAATCCGTATTTTTCGGGCCCTCATAGACTTGCATTGGCGATTTTTTTGCGCAATACGGTGACAAACGCAGCATGCTGCGATTTTCTACGGCCGTAGAAAGCCGTATAATACGAATCAGTAAAACACGGCAGATAGGAGCAGGGGCATAGAGAATAATTGGGCCGTGTGGAATGCGTGCTTTACGGACGTATTTAATGTGCTCATACGTCCGTAAAACTCGCTAGTGTGAGGCCGGCCTTACTGTGCAGAATTATTAGGCAACTTAATAAAAACCAAATATATTCCCATTCACTTGTTTATTTTCACCAGGTAAACCAATATAACTACACAAAATTTAGAAATAAACATGTCTGATATGCAAAAACAAAACCCCAAAAAATTAGTGCCCAATATAGCCACCTTTCTTTATGATGACACTAACAGCCGTCCATAGATTCTGTCTGTTGCTTGATCTGTTTACGATCAACATTGCGTGCAGCAGCCACCACAGCATCCCAGACACTGTTCCGAGAGGTGTACTGTTTTCCTTCCCTGTAGATCTCACATTTTAAGAGGACCACAGGTTCTCTATGGGATCATCAAAAAGAGGAAAGAGAAGCTATAGCCTTAAAAATTTGACACTTTCCCAGCGGAAGCACAGCATCACACATAACAGCCACTGCCACTATTGATCAAAATGCATGATATATAAGTTCAGTTACTCTTACACATGCCACAGTGCCCCTCAAAAAAGCTACACGTGAAATGTGCCTCGGGGTTTCCAGCCTGCACCTCACAGGTAATGTGCCTACACCACTAGTGTTGCACTTTCTCATTTGGGTTACCTTCAAGTTATACATGTTACCTTCTTTTCCTCTCCATGGCTGCTGGTCAGCATTTAACCAATCTATTGCACATGCATAAGACACTTTATTCACTAACATTATAAATTATTCATTATTACTTTTTCCACATATTTACCATTTTTCAATTGTTAGACTGTGTCTTTGGAGATTTTAGTTAGTTCAATGGTCACTGTGACTACTAAAAGAGGTTGTTTACCCTTGATATATGTACCTATTCCACAATTATTTGTACTATTGATTTATAACTCCCAATATCAAAATCTATTTGATTGGTAACCCTTGGCACCTTACCACCTTGGTGTGGCCTCTATCTTTTGCACATTGTGTCCTCATGTTTTTACCATACTTTGTTCTTCTCGTTTTTTAGAAGATATATTTTTAATCCATTTCTAATAAAGTGTTATATTTTTAAGGCAATAGCTTCTCTTTCCTCTTTTTGATGATTTTGTTTATAGGAAGCTGCCTACCCTAGACATTCTGTATATTTTGAAGGTTCTCTATGGGGTTCAGATCAGGTGAACAAGGGGGCCATGTCATTATTTTTTATTATTTGAGACGTTTACTGGCCAGCCACGCTGTGGAGTAGTTGGAGGCATGTGATGGAGCATTGTCCTGCATGAAAATCATGTTTTTCTTAAACAATACCGACTTCTTCCTGTACCACTGCTTGAAGAAGTTGTCTTCCAGAAACTGGCAGTAGGTCTGGGAGTTGAGCTTCACTCCATCCTCAACCCGAAAAGGTCCCACAAGTTCATCTTTGGTGATACCAGCCCATGCCAGTACCCCACCTCCAACTCGCTGACGTCTGAGTCGGAGTGGAGTTCTCTGCCCTTTAATGATCCAGCCTCTGGCCCATCCATCTGGCCCATCAAGAGTCATTCTCATTTCATCAGTCCATAAAACCTTTGAAAAGTCAGTCTTAAGATATTTATTGGCCCAGTCTTGACGTTTTATCTTATGTTTGTTATTCAAAGGTGGTTGTTTTTCAACCTTCCTTTCCTTGACCATGTCTTTGAGTATTGCACACGCTGTGCTTTTTGTTACTTCAGTAACGTTGCAGCTCTGATATATGGCAAAACTGGTGGCAAATGGAATCTTGGCAGCTTCACACTTGATTTTCCCCAATACATGGGCAGTTATTTTGCGCCTTTTTTGCCCAACATGCTTCTTGCGACCCTGTTGGCTATTTGCCATGAAACGCTTGATTGTTCAGTCATCAAGCTTCAAAAGTTTGGCAATTTCAAGACTGCTGCATCCCTCTGCAAGACATCTCACACTTTTGGACTTTTCAGAGCCCGTCAAATCTCTCTTCTGACCCATTTTGCCAAAGGAAAGGAAGTTGCCTAATAATTAACCCCTTTCTGACCTCGGACGGGATAGTGCGTCCGAGGTCAGAACCCCCGCTTTGATGCGGGCTCCGCCGGTGAGCCCGCATCAAAGCTGGGACATGTCAGCTGTTTTGAACAGCTGACATGTGCCCGCAATAGTGGCGGGTGAAATCGCGATTCACCCGCCGCTATTAACTAGTTAAATGCCGCTGTCAAACGCTGACAGCAGCATTTAACCGGCGCTTCCGGCCGGGCGGCCGGAAATGAGCGCATCGCTGACCCCGGTCACATGATCGGGGGTCAGCGATGCTTCTGTATAGTAACCATAGAGGTCCTTGAGACATCTATAGTTACTGATCCCCGGTAGCTGTGAGCGCCACCCTGTGGTCGGCGCTCATAGCACACCTGCATTTCTGCTGCATTGCAGCGATCTGATGATCGCTGCTATGTAGCAGAGGCGATCGAGTTGTGCCAGCTTCTAGCCTCCTATAGAGGCTATTGAAGCATGGCAAAAGTTAAAAAAAAGTAAAAAATAATGTGAAAAAATATAAAAGTTGAAATCACCCCCCTTTCGCCCCATTTAAAATAAATCAATTAAAATAAAAATCAAACCTACACATATTTGGTTTTGCCGCGTTCAGAATCGCCCGATCTATCAATAAAAAAAGCATTAACCTGATTGCTAAACAGGGTAGCGAGAAAAAAATTCGAAATGCCAGAATTACGTTTTTTTGTCGCCGTGACATTGCATTAAAATGCAATAACGGGCGATCAAAAGAACGTATCTGCACTGAAATGGTATCATGAAAAACGCCAGCTTGGCACATAAAAAATAAGGCCTCAACCGACCCCAGATCATGAAAAATGGAGACGTTACGGGTATCAGAAAATAGGGCAATTTTTTTTGTTGTTGTTGCAAAGTTTGGAATTTTTTTTCACCACTTAGATAAAAAATAACCTAGTCATGCTAGGTGTCTATGAACTCGTAATGACCTGGAGAATCATAATGTCAAGTCAGTTTTAGCATTTAGTGAACCTAGCAAAAAAAAGCCAAACAAAAAAACAAGTGTGGGACTGCACTTTTTTTGCAATTTCACCGCACTTGGAATTTTTTTCCCGTTTTCTAGTACACGACATGCTAAAACCAATGATGTCGTTCAAAAGTACAACTTGTTTCACAAAAAATAAGCCCTCACATGGCCATATTGACGGAAAAATAAAAAAGTTATGGCTCTGGGAAGGAGGGGAGCGAAACACGAACACGGAAAATCCCAAGGTCATGAAGGGGTTAAGCACACCTTATATAGGGTTTTGATGTCAGTAGACAACACCCCTTCTCATTACAGAGATGGACGTCACCTTATTTACTTAATTGGTAGTTGGCTCTCAAGCCTGAACAGCTTGGAGTAGGACAACATGTATAAAAAGTATCATGTGATCAAAATACAACTTGCCTAATAATTCTGCACACAGTGTAAATCAATGGGGCCGCAAAAACAATGGAAGGTTGTTTTTGCAGTGCGCCGTGACTTCCGGTTCTGCGGACCACCGTTTTTTTCCCAATACTTTTGCTATAGTATTGGGAACCCGAAAAAAGGTGATCCGCAAGTTTTTTACAGTCTGTTATTGCAGCAGACCGTTAAAATTGCGGCTATATTGCTCACAATAACGGGCCGCAAAAAACCCGGTATGTGTAAAAGAAGCCTAATAGTGGAGGAGAATCTCAGCAGATGACGTGCTGTTGCTGAAAATAATCTCTATGTAAAGACCACTATTGATATTACCACCATATGGTCAGTGGTAGATACCGGTCTCAGAGTATGTGCACACGTTGCGGATTCTCTGCGGATCCGCAGCGTTTTTTGAGGTCCAGAAACGCTGCAGATCCGCAATTGATTTACAGTACAATGTAAATCAATGAGAAAAAAAAAATACTGTGCACACTTTGCGGAAAATCCGCTGCGGAAACGCTGCGGTTTAAAAGAAGTAGCATATCACTTATTTTTTGTGAATCTGCAGTGTTTTTGTACCCATTCCATTATAGAAAACCGCAGGGGTAAAAACCGCAGCAAATCCGCAAGAAAACCGCAGCAAAAACGCACAAAAAATGCTGCGGAACCGCACAAAAGCCTAATCCGCAACGTGTGCACATAGCCTAACAGAACGTAAAAGAGATCACAGCACAGTTACAGATAATGTCTTAGGCTACGTTCAGACTAGCGTTGTGCGCCGCTGCGTCGGCGACGCAACGCACAACGCACCGAAAAACGCGGCAAAACGCACGCAAAAATGCTGCGTTTTGCGACGCGTGCGTCGTTTTTTGCCGAAAATCGGACGCAAGAAAAATGCAACTTGTTGCGTTTTCTTGGTCCGACGCTTGCGGCAAAAAAAAAGCATGTGTCGCAAAACGCAACAAGCAAAAACGCATGCGTCCCCCATGTTAAACACAGGGGCGCATGACGCGTGCGTCGCCGCTGCGTCGTCCGACGCAAACCCGACGCTCACTAGCACAACGCTAGTCTGAACGTAGCCTTACTGCTGACTTTCTTTCTGATGGAATCGTTCACTTTTCCTGTCTTTTCCATCTGGCTCAGACCGACATAACTTCTTCCAGCCAGGACTCGGCTACAGAGAATACAACACAGACACATTTCACTTCTCATATTCCAGCCCCATCACCATCTATTCCCAACCTGCACAAACTTCTCATCCTGCTGATACCTCAATACTGAGCTGCTGCTGCCGTATGTGACCCTATTACTGCACTTGCTGTGTGGAACAGTGTGTCTCTAGATGGTAAAAAAAAAACCTCCAGAATATAGTAATGCCGGTTGCAAGTGCCCTAGAAAACTGTGGCCACATTTTGTCCCCTAGAAAGTAATATTGCCCTCTGTGTGTCCCATTGACAGTCACAATAACCTGAGTTCCTCTATAGCAATAAGTGCCCACTTTAGGCTAAGTGCACACATTGCAGAATTGCGGCGGAAATTTCCACGGCAATTCTGCAACTCCCTGCCGCGGGTATAACGCATGCAGAATTGGCATGCATATTTCCTCTAAATATTAGCATTTTGCAAGCGTAATTAGCTAGCAGAATTCTAGCGTTTTCCAAGCGATCTGTAGCATCACTTGGAAAACTGATTGACAGGTTGGTCACACTTGTCAAACAGTGTTCGACAAGTGTGACCAACTTTTTACTATTGATGCTGCCCATGCAGCATCAATAGTAAAAAGATATAATGTTAAAAATAATAAAAATAATTTAAAAAATAATAAAAAATCGTTATATTCTCACCTTCCGGCAGTCCCCGCAGCCTTCCCGCTCCTCGTGAAGCTCCCGGCAGCTCCTGTTCCCAGTAATGCCTCGCAGCAATGACCCCAGATGACGTTGCATCATGTCATCACAGGTCATTGTCGTAAGGAATCACTGGGAACGGGAGCATTGCGAGGAGCGGGAAGGCTGCGGTGGCCGCCGGAAGGTGAGAATAAAACTTTATTTTAATTCTTTTTTTGTTACAGGTATATTGCTCCCAGGGCCTGGAGGAGAGTCTCCTGTCCTCCACCCTGGGTACCATCCGCAGATTATCCGCTTACTTCCCGCATGGTGGGCATAGACCCATGCGGGAAGTAAGTGGATCAATGCATTCCTATGTGTGCGGAATCGCCGAGATTAGACACAAAGAATCAGCATGCAGCGTATTTTTCCGCAAAAATATTCCGTTGCGGAAAAATACGCAGCATTACTGTAGCACAGCATTGCGGAATCCCATTGAATTCAATGGGCTGTGTCGTGTATGCGTTTTCGCCGGAAAAAAAGTGTCAAAAATGCACACAATTCGCAACGTGTGTGGAGCGCCCCCAGACACAGGGCCGTGGGTTACTCGGTACCGGTCCTCTCTGTCTCGGTGCTGGGGTTGCCACGGTGGCTGGACCCGGTCCGTGACCCTGCTAAGGGGCGTCCAATAAAAGGGGTGATGAAAGTTCGTCAAGGGTTCGTGACGCCACCTGTGGTATTCGGTCAGGGTGACCGACGCTGCTTAGGGATTCCGCTGGGGTGATGGAATGGCAGCTAGATGGTATACCTTCCCACAGGTGAAGTATATCCCCAGGGCTTCCCAGTAGTGTAGGTGGCGATGATGTGAGGCGCTGTTAATAACGAGGACACAGGGTTGCAGTCTCTTTACCTTTTACTGAAGACTTCGGGATCCGCAATCCAGAGCACTGCTAACTGGGCTGGCTGAGTCCAGCCGGTCCGAAGGCACATCCAGAGTTTCCTTTGCAGGTGGAAATCAGTGCCTACAAACTAGCGCCTGTGTGTTGTAGTCCTTCCCTGCTGAGCATTCGAGATAGTCCTCACAACTTTCGTGTTCGTTCTTTCTCTTTCTCTCCGTCCCCCAAGTTTATCTGGATAGGATGCACCCGTTTCTGGGACCCTAGAGACGCCCCTCTCCAACTTTGCCCCCTATGTCTGCTTAAGTGATGTAAGGTAGACAGCCAACCTAAAATCAACTGTCCTGCCGCTGTTTGAAGTAATGCTTGAAGTCTGTTACTTCCTCGGCGTTCCGGCCACGCGCCTCAGTAGGATGTTGCCGATCTCGGGGCACGACTCCTACTGGATATCTCCTTGTGCTGCAATTTTATTTCTCACTTCTCCACAATATCCTTCGCTTCGTGTCCTTCCTTAGGATGCCGCCGCAAGGTAGTGCAGGCGTGGCTCCGTAGCATTCTGTCCTTTCTGCTAGGTACCTGCCAGGAACCCACCCCTGACAGGTCCTCCCTGGAGCTCTCCCAGGCTGCGTTCTCTCTAACTCCCTATCCAACCCCCAGTTTTACCAAAGTGTGAGGAGTGGCCTAATACATAGTGCCTTTTGCTCCCCCTGGTGGCCGGAGTGTGAAGTGTAATGTGTGACTGTGATACCTGGTCAGGTGAACTCTTTTAGTGCATTCAGACATAACATCACTCCCCTTAGTGGCAGAGTGACATTACTGCAACGACCAGGACTTTGGGGCACTGCATGTGCACATAGCCTTACATTTAATAATGTCCCAAGTCTCCCCCCTGTACAGCTCCCCTATACACAGTATAATGACCCCTCGCTGTATAATACCACCTACACAGTATACTGACTGCTTAGTAGCTACCAAACTTTTTAATGGCTCCAAAACTGAATGATGGCCCCCTCACTGTAATCTCTATATGATGGCCCCCTAGATAGCCTCCATATAGTATAATGCACCAGATAGTTCTCAATATAGTATATATAGTATAATGAACTCCTCGTAGGCCTCCATATAGTATAATGCATTCCCATGGGCATACTCTATTTAGTATAATGCACTCCCCATAGAGAGACTCTTAAGTATGATGCACCCCCACATAGGCAGACTCTATAGTATACTGCACTCTCCATAGGCAGATTCTATAGTATAATGCAGCCCCTATAGGCAGACTCTGTAGTATAATGCACCCCACCCATAGACAGACTCTATAGTATAATGCACCCCCCATAGGCAGACTCTATAGTATAATGCACCCACCATAGGCAGATTCTATAGCATAATGCACCCTCCATAGGCAGACTCTACAGCATAATGCACCCCCATAGGCAGACTCTATAGTATAATGCACCCCACTTAGGCAGACTATATCATAACGCACCCCCATAGGCAGACTCTATAGTGTAATGCACCCCCATAGGCAGATTCTATAGTATAATGCACCCCCTCACAGGCAGACACTATAGTATACTGCATCCCCCATCGGCAGACTCTATAGTATACTGCACAACACAACCCCTCCCCATAGATAGACCTGATAGTATACTGCACACACACCCTCCCTATAGGCAGACTCTATAGTATATTGCACACACCTCCTCCCCATAGACAGACCCTATAGTATACTGCACACATCCCTCCCCATAGGCAGACTCTATAGTACATTGTACACACTTCCTCCCCGTAGGCAGACCCTATATTATACTGCACACACACACACCCCATAGGCAGACCCTATAGTATACTGCACACATTCCCTCCCCAAAGGCAGACCCTATAGGATACTGCACACACCCCTCCCCATAGGCAGACACACCCCCTTCCCATAGGCAGACCCTATAGTATACTGCACACACACCCTCCCCATAGGCAGACTATAGTATACTGCACACACCCCCTCCCCATAGGCAGACCCTATAGTATACTGCACACACCCCCTCCCCATAGGCAGACCCTATAGTATACTGCACACACACCCTCCCCATAGGCAGACAGACTATAATATAATAATACAAATTCCCATATGTGATAATAGGAGTGCATGTGTTGCATCCCAATTGCCCATATAAAATAAGGGGACAAATAATATGATAGCTATCCATTTTTAGTGCATATAATAAATTGAAATCCAGCATATCATTTATGGTCAAAGCTGTGATATCAGTCATAATATTTTTCTGTGACCTGTCATTGGGGAATCAGTGGACCATGGTGGTGTTTATAATATAACTCATCACACACTATGATCCAATATACAATTATAGATGTATGTATATTTAATTTAAATAATAATTTTATACATGATTAATAAAGATTACATTTTATATTCACTTTCCCATTCCCTCTCTTTAGTATCCTATTGGTGGTGAACACCTTGTGAATATGTACCATGAGTTTGGATTTCTATCCTCTATATAATATGAAGCACCCAAAAAAAACAAGAAATCCAATACTCACCTCTCTTTCTCCTGGTTCCTCCACTGCTCTGAGCGCCCGCACACCTCCGGACAACGGGCGCCGAGCAGTGACGTCATCACGCCCGCTGTCGGTGATGTCAGACGCTGACAGGGGGATGATGGGACAGGGAGTGTAACGCTAGATAGATGCCGATACAGTTGAACCTGCGATGATGGGCGGGGGGCCCACTGCTTGCACCGGGACCCCCACCGCCTGCTCAGGGGCCCCACAGCGGCCGAGTGGCAGTTCAGGGAGATCGATTCTCCCTGCTCTGCCGCAGAATGTAACTGTATCGGCTCAATGTGCAAATTGATGCAGTTACAGTAGCGTAGCTCCGGGTGAGCTACTGGGTAGGAGCAGTGGTGCTGTGCAGGGGGGAGGGGGTGTATATCTACAGGTACTTCTCACAAAATTAGAATATCATAAAAAAGTTAATTTATTTCAGTTAATAAAAAAGTGAAACTCATATATTATATAGAGTTATTAAAACAGAGTGATCTATTTCAAGTGTTTATTTCTGTTAATGTTGATGATTATGGCTTACAGCCAATGAAAACCCAAAAGTCATTATCTCAGTAAATTAGAATACTTCATAACACCTGCTTGAAAAATGATTTTAAAATCTGAAATGTTGGCCTACTGAAAGCATAGCTCCCAACCATCCCTCATTGTGCCGGACTGTCCCGGTTTTGATGCTCTGCCCCGCTGTCCCGCACGGGAAACTCTGCTTCCCACAGACAACAGGAGAAGCAGCCGTCACACGGCCCCTTGTGTTAGGCCACGCTCCTTCCCCATGTTCCTGAGTCCTCCAGTGTGCGTATGCGGTACAGTTCAGAGAGGGAGAAAGGGGACACTTTTTTGAGGTACATAACACAGTCACCACCTTACCAGGGCTTATCGGCCGAACACAGCCTGGGTGCCGCAATGTAAGCAGCAGACCAGTAGACTGGAGCTAATGCTTGGTTAGTAATCGTGCGTGGAATAAGTGGGGCTGAGCAGGGTGGGATGGACACTCACAGCCTCCTCTGTTTGCCTCGGCTGCTCAGTGCTGTGTGATTGCAGAGCGAAAGATGATCACCAGTAGTCGATGTCACAGACGACTTCAGTGCATTGCGGAGGAGGAGCAGCTGCAGCTCCCTGGGAGAGGGCGACGACGCTAGGCTAATCAATTGTGGCTGCTATTTTTCCCCACGCATAAAGGGCTAAGCTAAGCCTGTGATACTGTATCATCATGTGCTTATAATGAGACAGCAAATCATGGCACAATTCAATTGCTCTACACAAAAATTACAAGCAGCTCCGCTCGGTACACTTCGTACACACACATGCGGCTCCGCTCGGTACACCTCGTACACACACACGCGGCTCCGCTTGGTACACCTCGCACACACAAACGCACGGCTCTGCTCAGAGGTGTATGGAGCAGAGCCGTGTGTGTATGAGGTGTATGGAGCGGAGCTGAATGTGTACGAGGTGTACGGAGTGGAGCCGTGTGTGTATGACGTGTATGGAGCGGAGCTAAATGTGTACGAGGTGTACGGAGCGGAGCCGCGTGTGTACGAGGTGTATGGAGCCGAGCGCATGTGTATGGAGCGGAGCCTTGTGTGCAAAGTGTGCAGAGCGCAGCCACGTGTGTAGGAGTAGCTATGTGTGGCCATTATACGGTACGAAGTATCATGTGTGGCCAATACACTGTGCTCCAAATTATTATGCAAATTGGATTTAATTTAACATAAACCGACATATCAAGGACATCGACTAATGACCAATACAGGAAAGATGTCCAAATAATTTCTGGACCGCAGGACAACTCTCATAAACAATAACACCTATAAAGAAACAACGGAGTGTAACGCCCCAAAAGGAATATTTAACACTGTACGTAATGTAGTGAAAAATGTATAACTTTATTGAAAAATACACAACATCATAAAAGGACAGTAAAATGATGGATAGTTGGTGATGACACGAAAGACAAAACACAGCGGTACCATAACAATACATTTTAGCACCCAATAGTAACATAGATCTTGGATTTCAGACCTCAATATGAAAATCTAGCTGCACTTCATATGAATAAGTAGATAGGTAAATAGAGATCTTCCAAGCACCCACAGGAAACTCCGGCATTACCCCAAGTGAGTAAAAAATGACATCCTGCCGGGAGACCCATGAACTGCCACCATGAAGTAAAGTGCCAAGTGCTCAGCATCTGTATTGCATAAGGTGCTTACCCATGTGGGAATGGTGCCCGCCGGGTTTGTAGCCCCGACATACGTTTCGCAATAAACGTAAAGATTTAATTGTTTTGTTTTTCAAATAAACTTGTGGATGGTATTGTGTCTCAGGTCTCAATAGATAACTGAAATCAATCTTAAACACATGTGATAATTAGTTTTCCAGGTGATTCTAATTAAAGGAAAACTACTTAAAAATGATGTTCCACATTATTAAGCAGGCCAAAGGTTTCAAGCAATATGAAAAATAGAAAGGATCTCTCTGCTGCTGAAAAGCATTAAATAGTGCAATGCCTTGGACAAGGTATGAAAAAATTAGATATTTCACAAAAACTTTGTGATCATCATACTGTGAAGAGATTTGTGACTGAAACAGAGCACAGACAGAGTTCATGCAGATAAAGACATAATGAGGAAGGTTTCTGCCAGACAAATTCATTGGATTAAGGGAGCAGCTGTCAAAAACCATTACAAAGCAGCAAACAGTTATTTGAAGCTGCTGGTGCCTCTGGAGTCCCTCAAACCTCAAGGCGTATGATCCTTCAAAGGCTTGCTGTGGTACATAAACCTACTATTCGGCCATCCCTAAACAGTGTTAATGAGCAGAAACGGTTGCAGTGGGCCCAGACACACATGAAGACTAATTTTCAAACAGTCATGTTTACTGAAGAGTGTCGAGCAACCCTGGATGGTCCAGATGGATGGAGTAGTGGATGGTTGGTGGATGGCCACCATGTCGCAACAAGGCTGCGACATTAGCAAGGAGGTGGAGAAATCATGTTTTGTGCCGGAATCATGAGGAAACAGCTGGTGGGACCCTTTAAGGTTCCTGAAGATGTGAAAATGACCTCTGTAAAGTAAATAGCATTTCTGACTGACAACTTTCTTCCATGGTCTAAAAGCAGAAACGTGCCTTCAGGTGCAAAATCATCTTCATGCATGACAATGCCCCATCTCATGCTGCAAATAATACCTCTGAGTCATTGGCAGCTATGTGCATAAAAGGAGATAAACTCATGGTGTGGCCACCATCTTCCCCTGACCTCAACCCTATAGAGAAACTTTGGAGTATCATCCAGCACAAGATCTATGAGGGTGGGAGGCAGTTGACATCAAAACAGCATCTCTGAGAGTGGGATGGGATTTCATGTATCAAACATTGGAGGGAATTGGCTTACAGAGGAGGGCGTTGTGGAGTGTCAAGGCCCTCTATGAATTTCCTTCTGCTCAGGTAAAGGTGAATGGCTCGTTGTCAGACCCTTTCCATATACGAAATGGCACAAGGCAGGGATGTCCTCTGTCCCCCCTGCTATATGTACTAACCATGGAACACCTGGCAATCGCCATTCGTAACAATCCATCTATAGCAGGAATGAGGATCCAATCAGAAGAGCATAAATTGGCATTATTTGCTGACGACGTACTTATGTATGTTACCTCTCCCATTACTAGTTTGCCTAATATCTTATTAGAATTACACAGCTTTGGCGCACTAAGTAATTTTAAAATAAACTCGCATAAGTCCGAAATACTAAATGTTTCATTGCCATCCTCTTTAGTCTCCCAGTTAAGCTCTTCCTTTCCATTTAGATGGCGGTCTGACTCCCTCGCCTACCTGGGTATAAGATTGACTGCTAAGTCACTACAATTATACGACGCCAATTACAAAATAGCCCTGAACAAGGCGGAACTTGATCTGGAGAAATGGAACAAATTAAATCTATCATGGCTGGGAAGAATTAACGCTATTAAAATGGACTTACTGCCACGCCTTCTTTACTTCTTCCAGACCATCCCTTTGTTCCTACCAGCATCTTTTTTCTCCAGACTTAAGGCAGCAATAACGAGATTTATTTGGTCGGGAATGCGTCCACGCTTAGCATATCATCTCCTGAGCAGAATTAAACAAACCGGGGGGTTGGGTCTCTCAGACTTTTCACTCTACAAAAGCGCATCCCTTGGAACCTGTATTCTAGATTTATTTCACCACAAACTCAGTAAAAAATGGGTTGACTTAGAGATGAAGCTCTTGGACCATAACCCTATAGCTCAAATCTGGAGGGAGGGAACCACGAACGCCCAGCGAAACGATCTACCCTTTATCACAAGAAATCTAATATTATTCATTAAATACGGTAATCATAAGCTTAACACTTCTTCTATACCAGGACCCCTAACTCCACTCTCTGACAATCTAGACTTTCCAGCAGGTCTTGACAAGGCCAATTTTCTACACAAACATAAAGACAACTATCCAATAGTCTACGACTACACGGATCAGGCCTCGATAAGATCCCTACAGACGATTTTCGCCGGAACTGAACCCCCACCGGGCTCCTGGTTCTTCCATAAACAAATTAAAAGCTATCTCACCAAGCTGTCTAGACAAACTGACATTTACAGACAGCTTACCCCCTTTGAGTCTGCGTGCCTGGGTGGGGACCCTCTGCCTCATACAGTATCATTATTATATAGAACTAGCTGAAGAGCCCGGCGTTGCCTGGGCATAGTAAATATCTGTGGTTAGTTATAGCACGTCACTTCTCTTATTTTCCCATCACGCCTCTCATTTTCCCAATCACATCTTTAATTTTCCCCCTCACATCTCTCATTTTCTCCCTCACACCTCTCATTTTCTCCTTCACTCCTCTCATTCCCGCCTAACACTTGTCAGTTCGACCTCACATCTGTCATTTTCCGATCACTACACTATTTTCCCTCACTCCTCTCATTTTGCACTCACACCTTTTCATTTTCACCTCACACCTCTCATTTTCACCTCAGTATATACATGTTTGTCATCTCCCTTATATATAGTATACACCTGTATGTCATCTCCTGTATATAGTATATACCTGTATGTCATCTCCCCTGTATATAGTATATACCTGCTGTGTGTCATCTCCCCTGTATATAGTATATACCTGTATGTCATCTCCTCCTATATATAGTATATACCTGTATGTCATCTCCTCCTATATATAGTATATACCTGTATGTCATCTCCTCCTGTATATAGTATATACCTGTATGTCATCTCCTTCTATATATAGTATATACCTGTATGTCATCTCCTCCTGTATATAGTATATACCTGTGTGTCATCTCCCCTGTATATAGTATATATCTGTGTGTCATCTCCTCCTGTATATAGTATATACCTGTATGTCATCTTCTATATATAGCATATACCTGTATGTCATCTCCTCCTGTATATAGTATATAGCTGTAGGTAATCTGCTCCTATATATAGTATATACCTGTGTGTCATCTCCTCCTGTATATAGTATATACCTGTATGTCATCTCCTCCTGTATATAGTATGTACCTGTATGTCATCTCCTCCTTTATATAGTATATACCTGTGTGTCATCTCTCCTGTATATAGTATATATCTGTGTGTCATCTCCCCTGTATATAGTATATACCTGTGTGATCTCCTGTATTAGACCTCGTTAACACGTTATTTGCTCAGTATTTTTACCTCAGTATTTGTAAGATAAATTGGCAGCCTGATAAATCCCCAGCCAACAGGAAGCCCTCCCCCTGGCAGTATATATTAGCTCACACATACACATAATAGACAGGTCATGTGACTGACAGCTGCCGTATTTCCTATATGGTACATTTGTTGCTCTTGTAGTTTGTCTGCTTATTAATCAGATTTTTATTTTTGAAGGCTAATACCAGACTTGTGTGTGTTTTAGGGCGAGTTTCGTTTGTCAAGTTGTGTGTATTGAGTTGTGTGTGGCGACATGCATGTAGCGACTTTTGTGAGATGAGTTTTGTGTGGCAACATGTGTGTAGCAACTTTTTGTGTGTCGAGTTGCATGTGACAGGTTAGTGTAGCAAGTTGTGTGCAGCAAGTTTTGCGCATGGCGAGTTTTGCGCGTGGTGAGTTTTATGTCTGGTGCCTTTTGAGTATGTGCAAGTTTTGTGTGATGCAACTTTTGCATGTGTTGCAAATTTTGTGCATGTGGCAATTTTTTCCGCATGTGCAAGTTTTGCGTGTGGCGAGTTTTCCATGAGGTGAGTTTTGCACTTGTGGCGAGTTTTGCGTGAGCCTATTTTTTGCATGTGGCGAGTTTTGCGCGTGGTGAGTTTTGAGCGGCGACTTTTGTGTTTCGACTTTTATGTGACGAGGTTGGTGTGTGTGGTGAAATGTGTGCTGAGGGTGGTATATGTGTTCAAGCACGTGGTAGTGTGTGGCGCATTTTGTGTGTGTGTTCATATCCCCGTGTGTGGTGAGTATCCCATGTCGGGGTCCCACCTTAGCAACTGTACGGTATATACTCTTTGGCGCCATCGCTCTCACTCTTTAAGTCCCCCTTGTTCACATCTGGCAGCTGTCAATTTGCCTCCAACACTTTTCCTTTCACTTTTCCCCATTATGTAGATAGGGGAAAAATAGTTTGGTGAATTGGAAAGCGCGGAGTTAAAATTTCACCTCACAACATAGCCTATGACGCTCTCAGAGTCCAGACGTGTGACTGTGCAAAATTTTGTGGCTGTAGCTGCGACGCCTCCAACACTTTTCATTTCACTTTTTCCCCATTATGTAGATAGGGGCAAAATTGTTTGGTGAATTGGAAAGCGCGGGGTTAAAATTTCACCTCACAACGTAGCCTATGACGCTCTCAGGGTCCAGACGTGTGACTGTGCAAAATTTTGTTTCTGTAGCTGCGACGCCTCCAACACTTTTCCTTTCACTTTTTTCCCCATTATGTAGATAGGGGCAAAATTGTTTGGTGAATTGGACAGCGCGGGGTTAAAATTTCACCTCAAAACGTAGCCTATGATGCTCTCAGGGTCCAGACGTGTGACTGTGCAAAATTTTGTGGCTGTAGCTGCGACGCTTCCAACACTTTTCCTTTCACTTTTTTCCCCATTATGTAGATAAGGGCAAAATTGTTTGGTGAATTGGAACGCGCGGGGTTAAAATTTCACCTCACAACGTAGCCTATGACGCTCTCAGGGTCCAGACGTGTGACTGTGCAAAATTTTGTTGCTGTAGCTGCGACGCTTCCAACACTTTTCCTTTCACTTTTTTCCCCATTATGTAGATAGGGGCAAAATTGTTTGGTGAATTGGAACGCGCGGGGTTAAAATTTCGCCTCACAACGTAGCCTATGACGCTCTCGGGGTCCAGACGTGTGACTGTGCAAAATTTTGTGGCTGTAGCTGCGACGGTGCAGATGCCAATCCCGGACATACACACACACACACACACATACACACATTCAGCTTTATATAGTAGATGTTCCAGAGTCACCAAATAACCTCAACTGATTCCACTATATTTTTCTCTAAATGGGAAAGTGAAATAGGCAAACCACTGACACTGGAGGACCGTTGCAAAAGTCTCCTCTTCACTTTTAGATCTTCATTGTGCTCAGATTATCAGGAAAGAAGCTATAGGCTTTTGTCTAGGTGGTACAGATTCCCATTAAATATTCATATTATATTTCCCACCACCCCTGACATTTGCTGGAGGTGCTGGGGGGACAAGGGGACATACTCACACATCTGGTGGTCCTGCCCGCCTATTCACAGCTTCTGGGAAAGGGTCTTTGAGCTTCACAATAAAATGTCTTTCCACAAAATACAACCTACAATGGAATTGGCCTTACTATCTATATGTGACCTTTCCATCGCCAAATTCAAGAAAAGTCTGCTATGGCACTTCCTAACGGCAGCGCGTAACCTGATTCCCCATTATTGGAAGCAATCAAAATCTCCTTCACGCGCTGATTTTGTCACAGAGCTCAACCACATTTTTAGAATGGAGCAACTGATTGGTCAGGACACTAGAACCTCGGATAAAGTATTAAATGCTTGGTCTCCCTGGATTACCTTTAGAGAGACTGAAGAGCTGAACAATTGGTTACGCTAGTTAGCTCAATTGGAACGATTAAAACCTGTACCTATCACTTTCCTCGAAAATGGGACAAATAATATAATACCACGAAACTACAGACCCAAGTTCATCCGGACCGGATTCTAGACTCCTATCCCTTGTTCCCTAACCCCACCTCCCTATCCTCCTTTCCCCTCCCCCCCCCCTTTTTTTTTCTTCTTCTTTCTTCTCTCTTATTTCTCCCTTCCTCTCTTCCTCTTTTTCTTTTCTTCTCTCTCTTACTTCTCTTCTTTTCTCCTCATGACCTAGGTTATAATCAGATTTCCTTAGGTGTCAAGTGTTATAGAGCAGGGGTGTCAAACTGCATTCCTTGAGGGCTGCAAACAGGTCATGTTTTCAGGATTTCCTTGTACTGCACAGGTGATAATTTAATCACCTACACAAATAAAGAGTTGGTGATTAAATTATCACCTGTGCAGTACAAGGAAATCCTGAAAACATGACCTGTTTGCAGCCCTCGAGGAATGCAGTTTGACACCCCTGTTATAGAGTGCCTAGACATCATCACTCCCAATTGATAACTAAATAACTTTTCCGAATTATATGGAAACAGAATAATGGGAGGTCAGGAGACGTAATATCAGTAAAAATTTTATTTCAAAATTAATTAATCTTTAACCCCTCTGTGACCTTAGACGTACTATCCCGTCGAGGTGTCCTGGGCTTATCTGACCCTGGACGGGATAGTACGTCATAGCCGATCGGCCGCGCTCACGGGGGGAGCGCGGCTGATCGCGGCCGGGTGTCAGCTGCTTATCGCAGCTGACATCCGGCACTATGTGCCAGGAGCGGTCACGGACCGCCCCCGGCACATTAACCCCTGGCACACCGCGATCAAAGATGATCGCGATGTGCCGGCGGTGCAGGGAAGCACCGCGCAGGGAGGGGGCTCCCTGCGGGCTTCCCTGAGACCCCCGGAGCAACGCGATGTGATCGCGTTGCTGCGAGGGTCTCACCTCCCTCCCTGCTCAGTCCAGCCCCGGATCCAAGATGGCCGCGGATCCGGGTCCTGCAGGGAGGGAGGTGGCTTCACAGAGCCTGCTCAGAGCAGGCACTGTGAAGCCTGCAGCGCTGCATGTCAGATCAGTGATCTGACAGAGTGCTGTGCAAACTGTCAGATCACTGATCTGTGATGTCCCCCCCTGGGACAAAGTAAAAAAGTAAAAAAAAATGTTTCCAAATGTGTAAAAAAAATAAAAAAAAATATTCCAAAATAATGAAAAAAAAAAAAAAATATTATTCCCATAAATACATTTCTTCACCTAAATAAAAAAAAAACACCAATAAAAGTACACATATTTAGTATCGCCGCGTCCGTAACGACCCGACCTATAAAACTGTCCCACTAGTTAACCCCTTCAGTAAACACCGTAAGGAAAAAAAAAAAAAAACGAGGCAAAAAACAACGCTTTATTATCATACCGCCGAACAAAAAGTGGAATAACACGCGATCAAAAGGACAGATATAAATAACCATGGTACCGCTGAAAGCGTCGTATTGTCCCGCAAAAAACGAGCCACCATACAGCATCATCAGCAAAAAAATAAAAAAATTATAGTCCTGAGAATAAAGCGATGCAAAAATAATTATTTTTTTAGTAAAATAGTTTTTATCGTATAAAAGCACCAAACCATAAAAAAATGATATAAATGAGGTGTCGCTGTAATCGTACTGACCCGAAGAATAAAACTGATTTATCAATTTTACCAAACGCGGAACGGTATAAACGCCTCCCCCAATAGAAATTCATGAATAGCTGGTTTTTGGTCATTCTTCCTCACAAAAATCGGAATAAAAAGCGATCAAAAAATGTCTCGTGCCCGAAAATGTTTTCAATAAAAACATCAACTCGTCCCGCAAAAAACAAGACCTCAGATGACTCTGTGGACCAAAATATGGAAAAATTATAGCTCTCAAAATGTGGTATTGCAAAAAATATTTTTTGCAATAAAAAGCGTCTTTCAGTGTGTGACGGCTGCCAATCATAAAAATCCGCTAAAAAACTCGCTATAAAAGTAAATCAAACCCCCCTTCATCACCCCCTTAGTTAGGGAAAAATAAGAAAAATGTATTTATTTCCATTTTCCCATTAGGGCTAGGGTTAGGGCTAGGGCTAGGGTTAGGGCTAGGGCTAGGGTTAGGGTTAGGGCTAGGGTTAGGGCTAGGGTTAGGGTTAGGGCTAGGGTTAGGGTTAGGGCTAGGGCTAGGGCTAGGGCTAGGGTTAGGGTTAGGGCTAGGGTTAGGGTTAGGGCTAGGGTTAGGGTTGGGGCTACAGTTAGGGTTGGGGCTAAAGTTAGGGTTAGGGTTTAGATTACATTTACAGTTGGGAATAGGGTTGGGATTAGGGTTAGGGGTGTGTCAGGGTTAGAGGTGTGGTTAGGGTTACCGTTGGAATTAGGGTTAGGGGTGTGTTTAGATTAGGGTTTCAGTTATAATTGGGGGGTTTCCACTGTTTCGGCACATCAGGGGCTCTCCAAACACGACATGGCGTCCGATCTCAATTCCAGCCAATTCTGCGTTGAAAAAGTAAAACAGTGCTCCTTCCCTTCCGAGCTCTCCTGTGTGCCCAAACAGGGGTTTACCCCAACATATGGGGTATCAGCGTACTCAGGACAAATTGGACAACAACTTTTGTGGACCAATTTCTCCTGTTACCCTTGGGAAAATACAAAACTGGGGGCTAAAAAATAATTTTTGTGGGAAAACAAAAAGATTTTTTATTTTCACGGCTCTGCGTTATAAACTGTAGTGAAACACTTGGGGGTTCAAAGTTCTCACAACACATCTAGATAAGTTCATTGAGGGGTCTAGTTTCCAATATGGGGTCACTTGTGGGGGGTTTCTACTGTTTAGGTACATTAGGGGCTCTGCAAACGCAATGTGACGCCTGCAGACCAATCCATCTAAGTCTGCATTCCAAATGATGCTCCTTCCCTTCCGAGCCCTCCCATGCGCCCAAACGGTGGCTCCCCCCCACATATCGGGTATCAGCGTACTCAGGACAAATTGGACAACAACATTTAGGGTCCAATTTCTCCAGCTAACCTTGGAAAAATACAAAACTGGGGGCTAAAATATAATTTTTGTGGAAAAAAAAATATTTTTTTATTTGCACGGCTCTGCGTTATAAACTGTAGTGAAATACTTGGGGGTTCAAAGCTCTCACAACACATCAAGATGAGTTCCTTAGGGGGTCTACTTTCCAAAATGGTGTCACTTGTGGGGGGTTTCTACTGTTTAGGTACATTAGGGGCTCTGCAAACGCAATGTGACGCCTGCAGACCATTCCATCTAAGTCTGCATTCCAAATGGCGCTCCTTCCCTTCCGAGCCCTCCCATGCGCCCAAACGGTGGTTCCCCCCCACATATGGGGTATCAGCGTACTCAGGACAAATTGGACAACAACTTTTGGGGTCCAATTTCTCCTGTTACCCTAGGGAAAATACAAAACTGGGGGCTAAAAAATAATTTTTGTGGGAAAAAAAATTTGTTTTATTTTTATGGCTCTGCATTATAAACTTCTGTGAAGCCCTTGGTGGGTCAAAGTGCTCACCACACATCCAGATAAGTTCCTTAGAGGGTCTACTTTCCAAAATGGTGTCACTTGTGGGGGGTTTCAATGTTTAGGCACATCAGGGGCTCTCCAAACGCAACATGGCGTTCCATCTCAATTCCGGTCAATTTTGCATTGAAAAGTCAAACGGCGCTCCTTCCCTTCCGAGCTCTCCCATGCGCCCAAACAGTGGTTTACTGCCACATATGGGGTATCAGCATACTCAGGACAAATGGGACAACAACTTTCGAGGTCCAATTTCTTCTCTTACCCTTGGAAAAATAAAAAATTGGGGGCAAAAATATAATTTTTGTGAAAAAATATGATTTTTTATTTTTACGGTTCTGCATTATAAACTTCTGTGAAGCACTTGGTGGGTCAAAATGCTCACCACACATCCAGATAAGTTCCTTAGGGGGTCTACTTTCCAAAATGGTGTCACTTGTGGGGGGTTTCAATGTTTAGGCACATCAGGGGCTCTCCAAACGCAACATGGCGTCCCATCTCAATTCCTGTCAATTTTGCATTGAAAAGTCAAACGGCGCTCCTTCCCTTCCGAGCTCTCCCATGCACCCAAACAGTGGTTTACTGCCACATATGGGGTATCAGCGTACTCAGGACAAATTGGACAACAACTTTTGGGGTCCATTTTCTCCTGTTACCCTTAGTAAAATAAAACAAATTGGAGCTGAAGTAAATTTTTTGTGTAAAAAAGTTAAATGTTCATTTTTATTTAAACATTCCAAAAATTCCTATTAAACACCTGAAGGGTTAATAAACTTCTTGAATGTGGTTTTGAGTACCTTGAGGGGTGCAGTTTTTAGAATGGTGTCACACTTGGGCATTTTCTATCATATAGACCCCTCAAAATGACTTCAAATGAGACGTGGTCCCTAAAAAAAATGGTGTTGTAAAAATGAGAAATTGCTGGTCAACTTTTAACCCTTATAACTCCCTAACAAAAAAAAAAATTGGTTCCAAAATTATGCTGATGTAAAGGAGACATGTGGGAAATGTTACTTATTAAGTATTTTGTGTGACATATCTCTGTGATTTAATTGCATACAAATTCAAAGTTTGAAAATTGCGAAATTTTCAAAATTTTCGCCAAATTTCCGTTTTTTTCACAAATAAACGCAGGTACTATCAAAGAAATTTTACCACTATCATGAAGTACAATATGTCACGAGAAAACAATGTCAGAATCACCAGGATCCGTTGAAGCGTTTCGGAGTTATAACCTCATAAAGGGACAGTGGTCAGAATTGTAAAAATTGGCCTGGTCATTGACGTGCAAACCACCCTTGGGGGTAAAGGGGTTAAAGTAGTTAAAAGTAACATATTCACAGGACTGAAAATACAATCATCAGTTTTCAACACTCCAACTCTCTTTAGGAGTCAGTTATATTTGTATTTTAATAACTCAAGAGAGACAAATATTGATTACAAGCAAAGTTGTTCATTTATTACCGTATTTTTCGGACTATAAGACGCACCGGACCATAAGACGCACCCCAAATTTGGGGTGAAAATTGCAGAAAAAAAGATTTTTTATAACATGGGGGTCCGTCTTATTGTCCGAATTTACAGTATCTTATGGCGGTGGCAGAGCAGGGTCACAGGAGGCAAGGTGGGGTGATGCTGGGATGAGGAGGTGCTGGGATGAGAAGGTGCTGGGATGAGAAGGTGCTGGGATGAGAAGGTGCTGGGATGAGGAGGTGCTGGGATCAGGAGGTGCTGGGATCAGGAGGTGCTGGGATCAGGAGGTGCTGGGATGAGAAGGTGCTGGGATCAGGAGGTGCTGGGATCAGGAGGTGCTGGGATCAGGAGGTGCTGGGATCAGGAGGTGCTGGGATGAGAAGGTGCTGGGATCAGGAGGTGCTGGGATCAGGAGGTGCTGGGATCAGGAGGTGCAGTGAGAGGTATGGCGTGAGAGGGGTCCCTGGCGTACCATGCAGGCTTACCTAGGTGGCAGAGGTGCGGTGGCAGAGGTCCGGTGGCAGAGGTGCGGTGGCGGGGGTGTGGCAGCAGAGGAGGCGCAGGAAGCGGGGTCCCTTTCCCCGGTATGGTGATGCAGCAGGCCCGGTATGCAGCAGAGCCGGGTGAATCCTCTTGTTATCGGTGGGCGCGGCCATCTTCCTGAGGCCGCGCGTGTGCAGATGAAGCGCTCTGCTCCCGGGGCTTCAGGAAAATGGCCGCGGGAGGCCGCGCGTGCGCAGATGGAGATCGCGGCGGCCATTTTCCTGAAGCCCCGGGAAGCAGAGCGCTCCATCTGCGCACGCGCGGCCTCCGGAAAATGGCCGCCACCACCGATAACAAGAGGATTCACCCGGCTCTGCTGCATACCGGGCCTGCTGCATCACCATACCGGGGAAAGGGACCCCGCTTACTGCGCCTCCTCTGCCGCCACACCCCCGCAACCGCACCTCTGCCACCGGACCTCTGCCACCGCACCTCTGCCACCTAGGTAAGCCTGCATTGCGACTATTAGACGCTCCCCCCATTTTCCCCCCTTTTTTGGGGGGGAAAAAGTGCGTCTTTTAGTCTGAAAAATACGGTACATTCACCTTATACCTTTGTATGTGAGTATAATTGCAAATTATTATTTTGAATCTTATGTATGTTCATATGCAACTTAATAAACTTGATTTGCACAAAAAAAAAAACCAGCAGCTCTGGGAAGCTATTCTGACTTCATGCAAAGACGTACAAGCAGAAACTCTCCAAAAACTCAAGAATGCAAGAATTGTGAAGGTGATATCAAAAAAGGGGTCCTATGTTAACATGTAACTTGGCCTGTTAGGATGTTTTGGCGTTAAATAGCTTTTTTGTTCAGTGAATGTGACCTCCTAATGCTGCAAATTCCACAAATGAGCATTTTCAGTTCTTTAAAACATATCAAAATGTTTAGAAATTCTACTGTGCCTAATAATTTGGAATAGTGCATTTTGAGTTTTTATTCATTTTGGAGATTATACTGTTATCATTGGGAGGTTTCTTCAATAAAATTTGATGTATACTCTAACGGGTGATGACTTTTATTAGACTGACTGTCATTTGCACCGACCATTTAGGAAAATCCGAGAAAAATGTCATCTGCATAATAACACAGTGTATACAGTATGGAGCATCATGTGCGGTCATTATACAGCATGGAGCATCATGTGCAGTCATTATACAATATGGAGCATCATGTGCGGTCATTATACAGTATGGAGCATCATGTGTGGTCATTATACAGTATGGAGCATCATGTGTGGCCATTATACAGTATGGAGCATCATGTGTGGCCATTATACAGTATGGAGCATCATGTGGGGCCATTATACAGTATTGAGCATCATGTGTGGCCATTATACAGTATAGAGCACTGTGTGGCCATATATATTTTTGTTTATAATTATTCTTTATGAAACAGTGTGATCAGCAGTGCTAAATGGGTGTGGTTGGGACGTGGATATGGGTGTGACTAGTTACGAATGGTTGTGGTCAGAGGCGTGGCCTAAAATTTGCCGCGGCACGCAACACGCGCCGCAAACTTTGTCCCTCTTTCCCATCTTAAAAAGTTGGGTGGTATGCTGAAATGTATGTTCAGTGACTACACTCAGTAGTTGGTCGGGGCTCCTTTTGCATCAATTACTGCATCAACGTGGCATGGCATGGAGGCGATCAGCATATGGCACTGCTGAGGTGTTATGGAAGCCCAGGTTGCTTTGATAGCAGCCTTCAGCTCGTTTGCATTGTTGGGTCTGGTGTCTGATCTTCCTCTTGACAATAACCCATAGATTCTCTATGGGGTTAAGGTCAGACGAGTTTGCTGGCCAATCCAGCACAGTGATACTGTCATTTCTAAACCAGGTATTGGTACTTTTGGCAGTGTGGACAGGTGCCAAGTCCTGCTGGAGAATGAAATTTACATCTCCTAAAAGCATGTCGGCAGAGGGAAGCATGAACTGCTCTAAAATTTCCTGGTAGACGGCTGCACTGACTTTGCTCTTGATAAAACACAGTGGACCTACACCAGCAGATGATATGGCTCCCCAAACCATCACTGATTGTGGAAACTTCACACTAGACCTCAAGCAGCTTGGATTGTGGCCTCTCTACTCTGGGACCTTGATTTCCAAATGAAATGCAAAAAAAAGCTGTTAGGGTATAAAGCCACATCAAATAGGAAAGTGCAGTGGATATTATTTAGGCCTCTACATTGAACCTGATGATAGATTGATACATACCAGCACCATTGGAGCACACCACATCCCTCTCCACAAACTGTAACGCGCGTTTTGCACCATCATTGCAGTTATTGTCAAAATAGCACAGTGCACCTTTCTATTGTCCGATTGAAGGTTGATGCAGGAGGAGTCCGTGGTTACTCACCTACTTATCCAGGCGTCACTTCCTCTCTGGCATGGACCTGTAGAAGCCCTTTCTTACAGCGTGAAACGGCCGTCGTCTCCTCCGACGCACTCCTTGTTCGTTTCACTCCCCCGAGCCGTGAAGATGTTTTTTCGTGTGTTTCAATAAAGGACAATTGAACTACAGGATTGGTGAGTGCTGCCGCATTTGTTCTATCTTGTTCGGATGATTTATACTTTATATCACGCGAGCACCTCCTTTTTTCATCGGACGACCTATTGTTTTGTGAATTACACACTGCTATTTATCTCTGGACATTTAGGCTGTGCTGCTCTCTTTTCTCTTGGTTATTGCATTTATTGTCAAGTTTGCTATCTTTTGTATTTGAGCATCATGCAATGTAGCTATGTGCAATATATTTGGTCGGTTGTCCCCTTAATGACCACCGATACGTCTTTTAACTGACCTGAGATATAAGAGAATAGCATCCCCATACAGGTGACAATCCAGTAGCTGTCGGCTGTACACTATAGCTGACAACTTGCTGCATCAGCCATGATCAGTGTTTGCACCATCCAACTCTGTTTAACCCCTTAGATGCTGCTGTCAATAGTGACTACATCATATAAATGGTTCACGGAGTGTGGGGGCTTCCTATTTATCCCAATTGGTGCCCTCAGATCATAATTGTGTGGTCCTGATGATGTTTGCCATGGCAGTTCATGACCAAATAGCGGCCTTAGGCTACATTCACACTAGCGTCGGACTCGGCCCGTCGCAGTGCGTAGGGCTGAGGTTCCGGCGCTAGCAGTGAAACGGAGGCACAACGGAGGCTGCGGATGCATTTTTCCTGCGCATCCGCTGCTCCATTGTAAGGTGCGGGGAGGTGGGGGCGGAGTTCCGGCCGCACATGCGCGGTCGGAAAAAGCGGTCCGTCAGCAGCAAAAAACGTTACATGTAACGTTTTTGGCTCCCGGCGGTCCGCCACAACACGGCGCAACCATCGCACGACGGTTGCAACGTGTGTCAATGCGTCGCAATGCGTCGCTAATGTTAATCTATGGGGCAAAAACGCATCCTGGAAACAACTTTGCAGGATGCGTTTTTTCCCCTAAACGACGCATTGCAACGTATTGCAAAAAATGCCAGTGTGAAAGTAGCCTTAGAGTCTGACGGCTGTAGTAATCTGTTCAAAGCTAGAAGCATTTAGGTGGTAAAAATACACATTTTCATTTCTGTCATGCCACTTTGCTTTAATTCCTGAAAATCACCTGAAGGGTTAATAAACTACTTAACAGCAGTTTTCAATATGCCAGGGGGTGCTGTTTTTAAAATATTATAACTCTTGGAGGTCTTGCAATATATGGGACCCCTAAAGGCACTTCAAACATGGATTGGTCCCTAAAAAAAATAAATTTCGTAAATTTCCTTAAAAAAAATGAAAAATTACTGCTACATTTTTAAATCGCCTAAAATGCTAGCAAAATAAAAGAACATTTTATAAATGATGCTGAAGTAAAGCAGACATGTGGGAAATGTTATTTATTAATGTTTTTGTGAGTTATGACTATCTGGATTAACCCCTTTACCCCCAAGTGTGGTTTGCACGTTAATGACCGGGCCAATTTTTACAATTCTGACCACTGTCCCTTTATGAGGTTATAACTCTGGAACGCTACAACGGATCCCAGTGAATCTGACATTGTTTTGTCGTGACATATTGTACTTAATGACAATGGTAAAAATTCTTTGATAGTACCTGCGTTTATTTGTGAAAAAAATGGAAATTTGGCGAAAATTATGAAAATTTTGCAATTTTCCAACTTTGAATTTTTATGCAATTAAATCACAGAGATATGTCACACAAAATACTTAATAAGTAACATTTCCCACATGTCTACTTTACATCAGCACAATTTTGGAACCAAAAATTTTTTTTTGTTAGGGAGTTATAAGGGTAAAAAGTTGACCAGCAATTTCTCATTTCTACAACACCATTTTTTTTTAGGGACCACATCTCATTTGAAGTCATTTTGAGGGGTCTATATGATAGAAAATACCCAAGTGTGACACCATTCTAAAAACTACACCCCTCAAGGTGCTCAAAACCACATTCAAGAAGTTTATTAACCCTTCTGGTGCTTCACAGGAATTTTTTGAATGTTTAAATAAAAATGAACATTTAACTTTTTTCACAAAAAATTTAATTCAGCTCCAATTTGTTTTATTTTACCAAGGGTAACAGGAGAAAATGGACCCAAAACATTGTTGTACAATTTGTCCTGAGTACGCCAATACCCCACATGTGGGGGTAAACCACTGTTTGGGCGCATGGCACAGCTCAGAAGCGAAGGAGTGCCATTTGACTTTTCAATGCAAAATTGACTGGAATTGAGATGGGACGCCATGTTTCGTTTGGAGAGCCCCTGATGTGCCTAAACATTGAAACCCCCCACAAGTGACACCATTTTGGAAAGTAGACCCCCTAAGGAACTTATCTAGAGGTGTGGTGAGCACTTTGACCCACCAAGTGCTTCACAGAAGTTTATAATGTAGAACCGTAAAAATAAAAAATCATATTTTTTCACAAAAATTATCTTTTCGCCCCCAATTTTTTATTTTTCCAAGGGTAAGAGAAGAAATTGGACCCCAAAAGTTGTTGTACAATTTGTCCTGAGTACGCTGATATCCCATATGTGGGGGTAAACCACTGTTTGGGCGGATGGGAGAGCTCCGAAGGGAAGGAGCGCCGTTTGACTTTTCAATGCAAAATTGACAGAAATTGAGATGGGACGCCATGTTGCGTTTGGAGAGCCACTGATGTGCCTAAACATTGAAACCCCCCACAAGTGACACCATTTTGGAAAGTAGACCCCCTAAGGAACTTATCTAGAGGTGTGGTGAGCACTTTGACCCACCCAGTGCTTCACAGAAGTTTATAATGCAGAACCGTAAAAATAAAAAATCATATTTTTTCACAAAAATTATCTTTTCGCCCCCAATTTTTTATTTTCCCAAGGGTAAGAGAAGAAAATGGACCACAAAAGTTGTTGTACAATTTGTCCTGAGTACGCTGATACCCCATATGTGGCGGTAAACCACTGTTTGGGCGGATGGGAGAGCTCGGAAAGGAAGGAGCGCCGTTTGACTTTTCAATGCAAAATTGACAGGAATTGAGATGAGACGCCATGTTGCGTTTGCAGAGCCCCTAATGTACCTAAACATTGAAACCCCCCACAAGTGACACCATTTTGGAAAGTAGACCCCCTAAGGAACTTATCTAGATGTGTGGTGAGCGCTTTGACCCACCAAGGGCTTGACAGAAGTTTATAATGGAGAGCCGTAAAAATAAAACAAAAATTTTTTCCCACAAAAATTATTTTTTAGCCCCCAGTTTTGTATTTTCCCGAGGGTAACAGGAGAAATTGGACCCCAAAATTTGTTGTCCAATTTGTCCTGAGTGCGCTGATACCCCATATGTGGGGGGGAACCACTGTTTGAGCGCATGGGAGGGCTCCAAAGGGAAGGAGCTCTATTTGGAATGCAGACTTAGATGGAATGGTCTGCAGGTGTCACATTGCATTTACAGAGCCCCTAATGTACCTAAACAGTAGAAACCCCCACAAGGGACACCATTTTGGAAACTAGACCCCGTAAGGAACTCATCTAGATGTGTTGTGAGAGCTTTGAACCCCCAAGTGTTTCACTACAGTTTGTAACGCAGAGCCGTGAAAATTAAAAAAAAAATCTTTCCCCCAAAAATTATTTTTTAGCCCCCAGTTTTGTATTTTCCCGAGGGTAAGAGGAGAAATTCTACCCCAAAAGTTGTTGTCCAATTTGTCCTGAGTACGCTGATACCCCATATGTTGGGGGGAACCACCGTTTGGGCGCATGGGAGGGCTCGGAAGGGAAGGAGTGCCATTTGGAATGCAGACTTAGATGGAATGGTCAGCAGGCATCACATTGCGTTTGCAGAACTCCTAATGTACCTAAACAGTAGAAACCCCCCACAAGTGACCCCATATTGGAAACTAGACCCCCCAGGGAACTTATCTAGATGTGTTGTGAGAACTTTGAACCCCCAAGTGTTTCACTACAGTTTATAACGCAGAGCCGTAAAAATAAAAAATCTTTTTTTTTCCCACAAAAATTATTTTT
This sequence comes from Ranitomeya imitator, assembly GCF_032444005.1. Taxonomy (NCBI): domain Eukaryota; kingdom Metazoa; phylum Chordata; class Amphibia; order Anura; family Dendrobatidae; genus Ranitomeya; species Ranitomeya imitator. The sequence continues at coordinate 424,738,198 of NC_091283.1, forward strand.
TAGCCCCCAGTATTGTATTTTCCCAAGGGTAACAGGAGAAATTGGACCCCAACAGTTGTTGTCCTATTTGTCCTGAGTACGCTGATACCCCATATGTTGGGGTAAACCCCTGTTTGGGCACACGGGAGAGCTCGGAAGGGAAGAAGCACTGTTTTACTTTTCAAAGCAGAATTGGCTGGAATTGAGATCGGACGCCATGTCGCTTTTGGAGAGCCCCTGATGTGTCTAAACAGTGGAAACCCCCCAATTATAACTGAAACCCTAATCCAAACACTCCGCTAACCCTAATTCCAACGGTAACCCTAACCACACCTCTAACCCTGACACACCCCTAACCCTAATCCCAACCCTATTCCCAACTGTAAATGTAATCTAAACCCTAACTGTAACTTTAGCCCCAACCCAAACTGTAGCCCTAGCCCTAACCCTGGCCTTAGCCCTAACCCTAGCCCTAACCCTAGCCCTAATCCTAGCCCTAACCCTAACCCTAGCCCTAACCCTAGCCCTAACCCTAGCCCTAACCCTAGCTCTAACCCTAGCCCTAATGGGAAAATGGAAATAAATACATTTTTTTAATTTTTCCCTAACTAAGGGGGTGATGAAGGGGGGTTTGATTTACTTTTATAGCGGGTTTTTTAGCAGATTTTTATGATTGGCAGCCGCACACACTGAAAGACTCTTTTTATTGCAAAAAATATTTTTTGCGTTACCACATTTTGAGAGCTATAATTTTTCCATATTTTGGTCCACAGAGTCATGTGAGGTCTTGTTTTTTGCGGGACGAGTTGACGTTTTTATTGGTAACATTTTCGGGCACGTGACTTTTTTTGATCGCTTTTTATTCCGATTTTTGTGAGGCAGAATGACCAAAAACCAGCTATTCATGAATTTCTTTTGGGGGAGGCGTTTATACCGTTCCGCGTTTGGTAAAATTGATAAAGCAGTTTTATTCTTCGGGTCAGTACGAATACAGCGACACCTCATTTATATCATTTTTTTATGTTTTGGCGCTTTTATACGATAAAAACTATTTTATAGAAAAAATAATTATTTTTGCATTGCTTTATTCTCAGGACTATAACTTTTTTATTTTTTTGCTGATGATGCTGTCTGGCGGCTCGTTTTTTGTGGGACAAGATGCTTTCAGCGGTACCATGGTTATTTATATCTGTCCTTTTGATCGCGTGTTAGTCCACTTTTTGTTCGGCGGTATGATAATAAAGCTTTGTTTTTTGCCTCGTTTTTTTTTTTTTTCTTACGGTGTTTACTGAGGGGGTTAACTAGTGGGCCAGTTTTATAGGTCGGGCCGTTATGGACGCGGCGATACTAAATATGTGTACTTTTATTGTTTTTTTTGTTTATTTAGTTTCAATAACTTTTTATTTTCAAAAACATAGCAATTGAACAACAGATTCCCTTACAAGGGAGTTCAATAAGCTTAAATCTAAACAAAGAGGAAAAACCATACATATATTAACTCAAATTCGAAAATACAGATATGACGAGACAAGAACATGGGGGGACATAAAAGAGGGAAAATGGGGAAGGAAATGAGATTCTGCACTTTACTTTATGGTAAGCTGCAGTACATTTACAAGTCAGGATTATACTTTGCTCCGTTTTATGAGTTCCGCCTCCCGCTTCCCCGCACCCCACCCAACGTAGGCTCAACCCCAGTGTCATCAGAATCTCTCACAGGATAATGAAGTCTCAAATAGATAAAGTCAAGGTTTGTTCAAGATTCAAGTTCGTGTTAAGATCCATCCACGGTTTCCAAATTTGGTAGAAGGCCTCCCACAAATCTTCCCTAGTCGCATGTATACGTTCATATAAGAGGATTGTATTCATTTTATCTCTAACTGATTGGACAGAGAGAAATGGCGACCTCCAGTTGGTAGCTATATGTAGCTTAGCGGCCATAAGCAGCTGGCCTATCAACCTGTGGAATTTGTTAGAAAAGCCTGGGTACATGGCTCCCAAAAGGAATGTGGCCGGATCAAGTTGTATTGCCCCGCCATACATTTTTTCAATTATTAATCCTACTTCCCGCCCCATAGTCGAGGCTATCGGACATTCCCACCAAATATGCTTCATATCTCCCACTGCGCCACATCCTCTAAAGCATTTATCTGAAATGTTGGGGTATATAGTGTGGAGTTTACTTGGGACTTGGTATGTTCTGTGTAGGACTTTAATGGATGTCTCTGCCAGGGAGGCTTGATGACTACCCCTGGAAACTGTAAATGAAAGAAAGAAAGCAGCATCCATACCAGGTGAATCGTGTCCAAAAAACGATCTTTATTCAGCCATAAAAAAGATGCAACGTTTCGGCCACAATGGCCTTTGTCAAGCATACAAAACATCAATAGTGGCCATCTTAAATAGTGTGGAGCCTATACAGGGACCAATCACTACCAAGGGGCGGCCTTTATTAAATCACACTAAAATCACAAAATATATAATTACATTGTGTGCCACATATAAAACATCAGCCATCATTAACTGATAACAAACATATAATCCAAATACTAACACAATAAACTAAGAAAAACACAGAGGATAGAAATATCCGGACTATGGCCCAATCACTGCTCAAGCTACTTGGTTGTCATGGTAGTGCGTCTTCCAATCGCTGATGCAGTTTATGTCCACACACCCATGTATCCAATCACCTTCTGCGGTACAAAAGGCCTGCCAGCTGATCCCCATAGTTAGTTCCTTACCCACATGTGTGTATCAGTCCACCTACGAACGCCAGCGCCTGCGCACACCACAGAAGCGGTCACATGACCGCCACCTGGTGCGACGCACGGCGCCCGCGACCGGCGTCACAGGTCGAACATCATCGCTAGTCTCCACAAGCAGCCGGATGCGATCACATGACCGGCAAGGAGGAGCCATGACGCAACAGCGCCCGTACCTCCAGCAGGCCCATATGACGCAACACGCCTGCGCACAGGAGAAAAATGGAAACATAGCCAAATCCATGGCACCCGCACTCCACTTTACATCAGTAAACTAAGCGAATCATTATCCCCAAATAATCAAGAAGATTTGGCAGGCAAGGATCAAAGGGAGGAAAAAAACATCTAAAAATAAAAACCAAAACGAACAGAAAAATTTTTTTGTAATAGAAAACAAGAAAATTATTTTTTACAGAAAACAAACAAAGAATTTCAAAAAAAATATATTTTTCAATATCCTCCATGTGCTCCTTGGATAGCCAATCCTGAATCCACTGTAAACACAAATAAATAAAATAACAATTAAAAACATGTAACAACACAAATAATTCTTAAAATCGTACACAGAGCTAGAAGTATACATCAGAAGAGGCAGGCGATCCGAACATACCAACTTTATATGCATTTGGAATGGACATAACAAAAAAAGGGCCATCGCCTATATATTACGTCTACATTAAGACATGCAAATATGAAGATTGTAATCTACATTCAACCCTTTGGGTTGTAAAGTCTCTAAAACCGAGATCCACCTCAACTCCTTTTGTTTAAGTTTTAATACCCCTGGAAACTGTGTCACAGCATCGCCTCCAATTTTCCAAAGTTAATTGAATACCCAGGTGTTCCTCTCACTGTTTCATATAATGTAATTTTTCGACTCCATGTGCCGCATTGAGAGATTTGTATAGCAGAGAAATAGTTCTTTTTTTATTTATTTAGATAAAGAAATGTATTTATGGGAATAATATATTTTTTTTTTTCATTATTTAGGAATATTTTTTTTAATTTTTTTTTACACATTTGGAATTTTTTTTTTTAACTTTTTTACTTTGTCCCAGGGGGGGACATCACAGATCAGTGATCTGACAGTTTGCACAGCACTCTGTCAGATCACCGATCTGATAGCAGTGCAGGCTGCTTCACAGTGCCTGCTCTGAGTAGGCTCTGTGAAGCCACCTCCCTCCCTGCAGGACCCGGATCCGCGGCCATCTTGGATCCGGGTCTGGAGCAGGCAGGGAGGGAGGTTAGACCCTCGCAGCAACGCGATCACATCGCGTTGCTGCGGGGGGCTCAGGGAAGCCCGCAGGGAGCCCCCTCCCTGCGCGATGCTTCCCTGCACCGCCGGCGCATCGCGATCATCTTTGATCGCGGTGTGCCAGGGGTTAATGTGCCGGGGGAGGTCCGTGACCGCTCCTGGCACATAGTGCCGGATGTCAGCTGCGATAGGCAGCTGACACCCGGCCGCGCTCCCCCGTGAGCGCCGCCGATCGCGCTGGACGTACTATCCCATCCGTGGTCATAGGGGCCCACCCCACCTCGACGGGATAGTACGTCCGATGTCAGAAAGGGGTTAAAGGGATAATAATTCAAAGCTTGAAAATTGCAAATTTTTAACATTTTTCTCAAATTTCTGATTTTTTTTAATAAATAAACACAAAACATATTGACCTAAATTTACAATTATCATAAAGTATAACGTGTCACGAAAAAACATTCTTGAAATCACTGGGATATGTTGAAGTGTTCCAGAGTTATTACTACATAAAGTAACACTGGTCAGATTTCAAAAATTTGGCTCCGTCACTAAGGGGTTAATATAAATTAATCTTATTTGATGTAAAATTCCTTGCCTATTATATTTGTTTATAGTTTTTTTTCAACCTGATCATATTATATATTGACATTGTTTTGCACACAGCACTTTTTTCATTATCCCTCTATGCCCTAGACCAGGAGTCCCCAACCTGTAGCTCGTGGTCCTATGAATTGTGGCTCGCGGCTGTCTGTCAGCTTGGTGCATTAGCTCCAGTTCTAGCAAACAGGTATGAAGAGCACATTTGAAAATGGTGAATTTTGTGTGCAGCCCTGCACAGAAGAGCAGATCTGGATGCACATATACTGGTGTTAGGGGTTTTGAGATGAATTACTGTATACTCGAGTATAAGCCGAGATTTTCAGCCCAGTTTTTTGGGCTGAAAGTCCCCCTCTCAGCTTATACTCGAGTCATACCCAGGGGTCGGCAGGGGAGGAGGAGCGGGGGCTGTGTAATTATACTCACCTGCTCCCGGCGCGGTCCCTGCTTCTTCCAGCGCTAAAGTTTCTTCCTGTACTGAGCGGTCACATGGTACCGCTCATTACAATAATGAATATGCGGCTCCACCTCCCAAAACGACGGATTGCGATGGATGCCAAACGACGCAAGTGTGAAAGTAGCCTTAGGGCTAGGGTTAGGGTTGGGGCTAAAGTTAGGGCTAGGGTTGGGGCTAAAGTTAGGGTTAGATTTGGGGTTAGGGTTTGGATCAGAGTTGGTATTAGGGTTAGGGTTGGCATTAGGGTTACGCTTGGGATTAGGGTTAGGTTTGGGATTAGGGTTGTGATTAGGAGTGTATTGGGATTAGGGTTAGGTTGAGATTAGGATTAGGGTTGTGTTGGATTTAGGGTTTTGATTAGGGTTATGGTTAGGGTTGACATTAGGGTTGTTTTGGGGTAAGGGTTGTGATTATCGTTAGGGTTAGTGATTAGGATTATGGATTGGGTTGGGATTAGGGTTAGGGGTGTGTTGGGGTTAGGGTTGGAGCTAGAATTAGGGGGTTTCCACTGTTTAGTTACATCAGGGGGTCTCCAAACACGACAGCCAATTTTGCGCTCAAAAAGTCAAATGGTGCTCCCTCCCTTCTGAGCTCTGCCGTGCGCCCAAACAGTGGGTTACCCCCACATATGGGGCATCAGCGTACTCGGGATAAATTGGACAACAACTTTTGGGGTCCAATTTCTCCTGTTACCCTTGTGAAAATAAAAACTTGGGGGCTACAAAATCTTTTTTGTGGAAAAAAAAATATTTTTTTATTTTCACGACTCTGCATTCTAAACTTCTGTGAAGCACTTGGGCATTCAAAGTTCTCACCACACATCTAGATAAGTTCCTTGGGGGGTCTAGTTTCCAAAATGGGGTCACTTGTGGGGGGTTACTACTGTTTAGGTACATCAGGGGCTCTGCAAACGCAACATAACGCCCACAGACCATTCTATCTAAGTCTGCATTCAAAAACGGCGCTCCTTCCCTTCCGAGCTCTGCCGTGCGCCCAAACAGTGGTTTACCCCCACATATGGGGCATCAGCATACTCGGGATAAATTGGACAACAACTTTTGGGGTCCAATTTCTCCTGTTAACCTTACGAAAATAAAAACTTGGGGGCTACAAAATCTTTTTTGTGGAAAAAAAAATATTTTTTTATTTTCATGACTCTGCATTCTAAACTTCTGTGAAGCACTTGGGCATTCAAAGTTCTCACCACACATCTAGATAAGTTCCTTAAGGGGTCTAGTTTCCAAAATGGTGTCACTTGTGGGGGGTTTCCACTGTTTAGGCACATCAGGGGCTCTCCAAACGCGACATGGCGTCCGATCTCAATTCCAGCCAATTCTGCATTGAAAAAGTCAAACGGCGCTCCTTCACTTCCAAGCTCTGCGGTGCGCCTGAACAGTGGTTTACCCCCACATATGGGGTATCAACGTATTCAGGAGAAATCGCACAACAACTTTTGTGGTCTAATTTCTCCTGTTACCCTTGTGAAAATAAGAATTTGTGGGCGAAAAGATCATTTTTATGTAAACAAATGCGATTTTTTATTTTCACGGCTCTACCTTATAAACTTCTGTGAAGCTCTTGGGGGTTCAAAGTGCTCACCACACATCTAGATAAGTTCCTTAAGGGGTCTAGTTTACAAAATGGGTTTGGGCACATCAGGGGCTCTCTAAACATGACATGGCGTCCGATCTCAATTCCAGCCAATTCTGCATTGAAAAAGTCAAACGGCGCTCCTTCACTTCCAAGTTCTGCGGTGCACCCAAACAGTGGTTTACCCCCACATATGAGGTATTGGCGTATTCAGGAGAAATTGCATAACAAAATTTATGGTTACATTTCTGTTTTTACACTTGTGAAAATAAAAAAAATGGTTCTGAATTAAAATGTTTGCAAAAAAAAAGTTAAATGTTCATTTTTTCCTTCCACATTGTTTCAGTTCCTGTGAAGCACGTAAAGGGTTAATAAACTTCTTGAATGTGGTTTTGAGAACCTAGAGGGGTGTAGTTTTTAGAATGATGTCACACTTCGTTATTTTCTATCATATAGACCCCTCAAAATGACTTCACATGTGATGTGGTCCCTAAAAAAAAAGGTGTTGTAAAAATGAGAAATTGCTGATCAACTTTTAACCCTTATAACTCCCTAACAAAAAAAAATTTTGTTTCCAAAATTGTGCTGATGTAAAGTAGACATGTGGGAAATGTTATTTATTAACTATTTTTTTGTGACATATCTCTCTGATTTAAGGGCATAAAAATACAAAGTTTGAAAATTGCAAAATTTTAAAAATTTTCACCATATTTCAGTTTTTTTCATAAATAATCGCAAGTAATATCGAAGAAATGTTACCACTAACATGAAGTACAGTATGTCACGAAAAAACAATCTCAGAATCAGCGGGATCCGTTGAAGCGTTCCAGAGTTATAACCTCATAAAGTGACAGTGGTCAGAATTGCAAAAATTGGCTCGGTCATTAAGTACCAAATTGGCTCTGTCACTAAGGGGTTAAACTTAGGAGAAGAAACCTTCATAGGAACATGACGAGAAGACAACCAAACCAAATCCCCCACACGAAGCCGGGGACCAACACGCCGACGGCGGTTAGCAAAACGTTGAGCCCTTTCCTGAAACAACGTCAAATTGTCCACCACATGAGTCCAAATCTGCTGCAGCCTGTCCACCACAGAATTAACACCAGGACAATCAGAAGGCTCAACCTGCCCAGAAGAAAAACGAGGATGAAAACCAAAATTACAAAAGAAAGGTGAAACCAAAGTAGCCGAATTAGCCCGATTATTAAGGGCAAACTCGGCCAACGGCAAGAAAGACACCCAATCATCCTGATCAGTAGACACAAAGCATCTCAAATAGGTCTCCAAGGTCTGATTAGTTCGCTCAGTTTGGCCATTAGTCTGAGGATGAAACGCCGAAGAAAAAGATAAATCAATGCCCATCCTAGCACAAAAGGCCCGCCAAAATCTAGAGACAAACTGAGAACCTCTGTCAGACACAATATTCTCCGGAATGCCATGCAAACGAACCACATGCTGAAAAAAACAATGGAACCAGATCTGAGGAGGAAGGCAACTTAGGCAAAGGTACCAGATGGACCATTTTAGAGAACCAGTCACAAACAACCCAGATAACAGACATCTTCTGGGAAACAGGAAGATCCGAAATAAAATCCATGGAAATATGCGTCCAGGGCCTCTCAGGGACCGGCAAAGGCAAAAGCAACCCACTAGCGCAGGAACAGCAAGGCTTGGCCCGGGCACAAGTCCCACAGGACTGCACAAAAGCACGCACATCGCGAGACAAGGAAGGCCACCAACAGGACCTAGCAACCAAATCTCTGGTACCAAAAATCCAAGGATGACCAGCCAACACTGAACAATGAACCTCAGAAATTACCTTACTTGTCCATCTATCAGGAACAAACAGCTTCCCCACTGGACAGCGGTCAGGCCTATCAGCCTGAAATTCCTGAAGCAAAATCAGGGGAGATAGCAGAAAGAATCACCCCTCCTTAAGAATGCCAACCGGCTCCAGGACTCCAGGAGAATCAGGCGAAAAACTCCTAGAGAGGGCATCAGCCTTAACATTCTTAGATCCCGGAAAATACGAGACCACAAAATCAAAACGGGAGAAAAACAGGGACCATCGAGCCTGTCTAGGATTCAGCCGCTTGGCCGACTCGAGGTAAATCAGATTCTTATGATCGGTCAGGACCACAACACGGTGTTTAGCTCCCTCAAGCCAATGTCGCCACTCCTCAAACGCCCACTTCATAGCCAACAACTCCCGATTGCCGACATCATAATTGCGTTCCGCAGGCGAAAACTTTCTGGAAAAAAAAGCACACGGTTCATCAAAGAACCATCAGACTCCCTCTGAGACAAAACGGCCCCTGCCCCAATCTCAGAAGCGTCAACCTCAGCCTGAAAAGGAAGAGAAACATCCGGTTGACGCAACACAGGGGCAGAAGTAAATCGGCGTTTAAGTAAGGGGCTTAACCACACTGGAAAAGTTGGCAATGAAATGGCAATAGAAATTAGCAAAGCCCAAACATTTTTGAAGACCTTTCACAGATGTGGGTTGGATCCAGTCATGAATAGCTTGGACCTTAACAGGATCCATTTCTATAGATGAGGGAGAAAAAATAAAACCCAAAAAAGAGACCTTCTGAACTCCGAATAGGCACTTAGACCCCTTCACAAATAAAGCATTATCACGAAGGATCTGGAACACCATCCTGACCTGCTTCACATGAGACTCCCAATCATTGGAAAAAATCAAAATATCATCCAAATATACGACCATGAATTTATCAAGATAATTGCGGAAAATATCATGCATGAAAAACTGGAACACAGATGGAGCATTAGAGAGCCCAAATGGCATCACAAGGTATTCAAAATGGCCTTCGGGCGTATTAAATGCAGTTTTCCATTCGTCACCCCCTGTTTAATACGAACAAGATTATATGCCCCTCGGAGGTCAATCTTAGTAAACCAACTAGCCCCTTAATCTGAGCAAACAAATCAGTAAGCAAAGGCAAGGGGTATTGGAATTTGACCGTGATCTTATTAAGAAGGCGATAATCAATACAGGGTCTCAAGGAGCCATCCTTCTTAGCAACAAAAAAGAAAACCGCTCCCAATGGTGACGCAGAGGGCCGAATATGCCCTTTCTCCAAAGATTCCTTAACATAGCTCCGCATGGCGGCATGCTCTGGCACAGACAGATTGAAAAGTCGGCCCTTAGGGAACTTACAACCAGGAATCAAGTTAATAGCACAATCACAGTCCCTATGTGGAGGAAGGGAACTGGACTTGGGCTCATCAAATACATCCTGGAAATCCGACAAAAACTCAGGGACCTCAGAAGAGGGGGAAGAGGAAATTGACATCAAAGGAACGTCACTATATACTCCTCGACAACCCCAACTAGTCACCGACATAGTTTTCCAATCCAGCACCGGATTATGTTCCCGTAACCATGGAAAACCCAGTACAACAACATCATGCAGGTTATGCAACACCAGAAAACGGCAATCTTCCTGACGTGCAGGAGCCATGTACATAGTCATCTGTGTCCAGTACTGAGGTTTATCCTTGGCCAAGGGTGTAGCATCAATGCCCCTCAAAGGAATAGGGCTCTGCAAAGGCTGCAAGGAAAAACCACAGCGCCTGGCGAATTCTAAGTCCATTAAGTTCAGGGCAGCGCCTGAATCCACAAATGCCATGACAGAAAAGGACGACAATGAGCAAATCAGGGTCACAGATAAGAGAAATTTAGGCTGTATAGTACTAATGGTAACAGACCTAGCGACTCTCTTAGTACGCTTAGGGCAATCAGAGATAACATGAGCCGAATCACCACAGTAAAAACACAGCCTATTCTGACGTCTGAATTCTTGCCGTTCTATTCTAGTCAAAATCCTATCACATTGCATAGGTTCAGGACTATGCTCAGAGGATACTGCCATATGGTGCACAGCTTTGCGCTCGCGCAGACGCCGATCAATCTGAATCGCTAGACATAGATTCGCTCAAACCGGCAGGCGTAGGAAAGCCCACCATCAGGGCCGGGGTCAGCACCCGGCGCACCTGGGCAAATGCCGGGGCCCTGGGAAGGGAGGGGGGCCCATGGGAAGGGAGGGGGGCCCACTCACGCTGTCATAGATACAGCTGGGAGAGCAGAGCAGGAGAACATGCTCTCTCCGCCCACAAAGTCACTGCTGGCTGCATTCTCTTAACCCCTATGTGCCAGCTCTGACACAAGCATCTTCTCACTCAGTCAGTGCAGCCAGGCAGGCACACATAGGGGTTAAGAGAAAGCAGCCAGTGTGACTGTTTGTGGGCGGAGAGAGCATGTTCTCCTGCTCTGATCTCTGCCCCTGGCTGGCTGCAGTGCTGAGCTGAACTTATCAGGCAGATTCCGGAGGAGCTGCTACCAGCGACTGAGTGAGTGCAAAGGTATCCAGCAGTGATTGCAGTTGGTCTTATGGCTCAGTCTGCTGCTGTCTGTCTCAGCTGCCTAAAAATGTGGGTGATGTCTGGAGGAGCAGCTGGTGGGGTGCAGCCTGCAACCTGCAGCCGCCCAGCTCTCCCAGAATACATGCATGCTGTACCAAACCTGCACCAGTGGGGTAGGAAGAAGCTTAACCCCTTCCCATCTGTATGAAGGTTATTGCTAAACCTTAAAGATAACAATCCGACCCACATAAATAGGGTTAACCAGATGCCAGGAGGAAGGGGAGCTGCTGCCATGGATAAAACTGAGCTGTGGGCTGTACGTTGGGGCCCCGTGGCCCCAGGCTAGTGACTGGAGGGACTTTGCCCAGTGCTGGCATGTGGGTGATTTCTGCTCCGGAGTCTCAGCTTCTCTCCTCCACATCACACTGTGCAGTCACAGCAACATTGGTTGTGTCTGTCCAGGTCCCAGCAGCTGCCACTGCTCCCACCAAGGACATGGCATCACTTAACCCTTCCCCTGCAGCCACCGGCAACAAATCCACATTATTCCTTGAACAAATCAAGTTCCAACCCAATAGAGGAGCAGACATTTCCTGCTGCCATTAGGGTCCGGGAGGGGGTGACCTGTGACATTGGCTGCCCTGCTACTCTGTAGTGGGGGGTGACAAGTGTAACATGGGGTAACGATGAAGGAGAAATGCACAGGATAATAGTGAGCGCGACAGAGGGCAGTGTATGGTATGGAGCAGTCAGGGGGTGGGCTGCAGGATCCCCCCATACTGTACATGACTGCTCGGGACAGGGAGGCGTTTAATGAGCTTCTAATGGCAGGGCACTAATTGGGTCATTAGGGTTTGTGGAAAGGATTCAGCATCAGGTCCCTCATTAATGCCCGAGCCGCCTGTTACTTTGTAGCACAGATCTGTTAGGGCCGCAAAACCAAACAACGTTGTTTATGTAGAAAAGTCTTTGTTTCATAGAAAAACTCAAAACAGAAAAGATTTTCTGATACAACAACGCCCTGCTCACGACACTGCACAGCACCTCTCCTGTATATATACACTGCACAGCACCTCTCCCCCTGTATACATACACTGCACAGTACCGCTCCTCCTGTATATGTATACTGCACAGCACCTTTCCTCCTGTATATATACACTGCACATCACCTCCTGTATATGTACACTGCACAGCACCTTTCCCCTGTATAGATACACTGCCCAGTACCGCTCCTCCTGTATATATACACTGCACAGCACCTCTCCCCCTGTATATATACACTGCACAGTACCGCTCCTCCTGTATATGTACACTGCACAGCACCTTTCCTCCTGTATATTTACACTGCACAGCACCTTTCCTCCTGTATATATACACTGCACAGCACCTTTCCTCCTGTATATATACACTGCACAGCACCTTTCCTCCTGTATATATACACTGCACAGCACCTCTCCCCCTGTATATATACACTGCACAGTACCGCTCCTCCTGTATATATACACTGCACAGTACCACTCCTCCTGTATATATACACTGCACAGCACCTCTCCCCCTGTATATATACACTGCACAGCACCTTTCCTCCTGTATATATACACTGCACAGCACCTCTCCTGTATATATACACTGCACCTTTCCTCCTGTCCTATATATACACTGCCCAGCACCTTTCCTTCTGTATGTATACACTGCACAGCACCTCTCCTGTATATATACACTGCACAGCACCTTTCCTCCTGTATATATACACTGCACAGTACCACTCCTCCTGTCCTGTATATATACACTACAGAATTTACAATAGCTGTCACTCATGTAAGAGTGAAATCTGGCATTGTACTATACATTTCTCTGCCGTATTTGTGCATCATAAATCGGGGTTATGTGTTAAAGGGGGGGGGGGGCACTGAGACTCTATCGCCCAGGGCCCTCGAAAACCTGGAGCCGGCCCTGCCCACCATAACATCTTTAAGGGTTTCAGAAAGACCTTTTCTGAAAATAGCAGCCAGAGCCTCTTCATTCCATTTAGTGAGCACAGACCATTTTCTAAATTTCTGGCAGTATAACTCTGCCGCTTCCTGACCTTGACACAAGGCCAACATGTTTTTTTCTGCATGATCCACAGAATTAGGTTCGTCATACAATAATCCGAGCGCTTGAAAAAATGCATCTACATTCAATAATGCCGGATCCCCTGATTCAAGAGAAAAAGCCCACTCTTGAGGGTCACCATGCAGCAAGGATATGATGATTTTCACCTGCTGAATGGGATCACCAGAAGAACGGGGTTTCAAAGCAAAAAACAATTTGCAGTTATTTTTAAAGTTCAAAAACTTGGAATTCTGGGCTCTAAAGCCGGAGTCTGGACAACATAGTCCTGGATACTCTGTACTCTTGCAGCAAGTTGATCCACACGAGAAAACAAACCCTGAACATCCATGCCAAAACATATATCCTGAACCACCCAGATATCAAGAGGAAAAAAAAAAGACAAACCAAAGCACAGAAAAAAAAATGGTTCAGAACGTTCTTTTCCTTCTTTTGAGATACATTTAATTCATTTTGGGCCACTTGTACTGTTATGATCTGGTGGTTTAGGAACAACATGAGACAAGCTCTGAAGGAGGTGGTATCTGTACTGACCGCAAACCCTGAACCTAGCAGCGCAACTAAAAATAGCCGTGGGGGGTACCTGACGCTCCCTAGACCCCTCGGCACAGCCTAAGATCTAACTTCCCTTAAAGATGGAAATAGGAAACCTATCTTGCCTCAGAGAAAATCCCCAAAGGAAAGATAGCGCCCCACAAATATTGATGGTGAGAGGAGGGGAAAATAACATACGCAGAAATGAAATCAGATTTTAGCATAGGAGGCCAGTCTAGCTTGATAGATAGGACAGGAAAGGATACTGTGCGGTCAGTATAAAAACTACAAAACAATCCACACAGAGTTTACAAAATCTCCACACCTGACTAAAGGTGTGGAGGGTAAATCCGCTTCCCAGAGCTTCCAGCTAACAGAAATAATCCATACTGACAAGCTGGACAAATATAGAATGCACAGAACAATAAGTCCACAACATGTGGACTGAAATGAGCAAAGCCAGAACTTATCTTTGCAGAACTGGTCAGGAAACCAGGAGAATCCAAGCAGAGATGTGAATCCAGCCAGGAAACATTGACAAGTGGCACAGGCTGAAGAAATAGCCAGACTTAAATAGCTGAGCAGAAGAGACGATAAGTGGAGGCAGCTGATGACAGCTAACTCCAAGGAGCAGCCATACCACTAGAAACCACAAGAGGTAGCCCAAGAGCAGAACTCACAAAAGTGCCACAACCACCGGAGGGAGCCCAAGAGCGGAATTCACAACAATGGAGCATCTTATGGGGCCATGTGCAGCATTATATGGGGCAAATCCTGTCATAGAAAAATGCGGCAGCACTCACCGATCCTGGAGTGAGGAAAGTCTTTATTGAGACAAGTGATAATACATCTTCACAGCTCAGAGGATGTGCAGTGACAGCAGGAATGTGCAGGGGTCGACGACGGCCGTTTCGCGCTGTATCTAGCGCTTCTACGGGTCCATCATATATGGGGCAGTTATCTGTATGGAGCATCTTATGGGGCAATGTGCAGCATTTTATGGGGCAAATTTCTGTATGGAGCATCTTATGGGACCATGTGCAGCATTATATGGGGCAAATATCTGTATGGAGCATCTTATGTGGCCATGTGCAGCATTATATGGGGCAAATATCTGTATGGAGCATCTTATGTGGCCATGTGCAGCATTATATGGGGCAAATATCTGTATGGAGCATCTTATGGGGCAATGTGCAGCATTTTATGTGGCAAATTTCTGTATGGAGCATCTTATGGGACCATGTGCAGCATTATATGGGGCAAATATCTGTATGGAGCATCTTATGTGGCCATGTGCAGCATTATATGGGGCAGTTATCTGTATGGAGCATCTTATGGGGCCATGTGCAGCATTATATGGGGCAAATATCTGTATGGAGCATCTTATGTGGCCATGTGCAGCATTATATGGGGCAGTTATCTGTATGGAGCATCTTATGGGGCCATAATCCACATTTGTGGAGCATTATACGGGGCAAATGTCTGTATGGAGCATCTTATGGGGGTCATAATCAACATTTGTGCAGCATTATATGGGGCATATTTTAATATGGAGCCCATCATAAACTGTATGGAGCACTATAGGCTCCTGATTCAATGTGGATATTCAAAAAGACTTAACCTACTGATGTCTCAATTCATTTTAGTTTTATTGGTAACTTTTTTTTTTTTTTTAATTTACCGGTAGCTGCTGCATTTTCCACCCTAGGCTTATACTCGAGTCATTACGTTTTCCCAGTGTTTTGTCGGCTTATACTCGAGTATATACGGTAAGTATGGTACGCTGGAGACAAGATGACACAACCTGTCAGAGGAGGTGTTTGAAGCTCGATGTGACAGTGACTTGGGAGTGCTTGATAGGAGAATACTGAATTGGGGGTATTGTAGCAACCCCTGGATCTTTGTATACTGCTTTGGAGTGATTGATTTTTGTGGAAAAGCTTTCGTTACCATTATGCCTATAATGGGGGCTTTGGTTGCCACTATTGTGAAGGGGGCGGGAGCTGAATGTGGCTCGCGACCCTCTCTGAGCTGAATGTGGCTCTCAAGGTCAGAAACGTTGGGGACCTCTGCCCTAGACTATATGCAGTGGTTTCTGTTTTACTCATATTAACTTGTACCTGATGTTTTACATTGCATCATTTTGGATTAATATGTTATAATACATTATGAATTGATTGATTACTTGGCACACCCATCTCCCTTCTTATTTTGTATATATATTTTTTTCTATATTTCTCTACTTGTATGGTGTTATGTTTTTGATGTATAATATATCAATATTTTAATATATTTTGATTGGCTTTGCCTAACAATATTTTGTGGGTTTGTGAAGGAATAGATTAAGAAAGATTCTCCATTTTGTGTTAGATTCTCCATTTTGTGCTTTGACTCCATTTTCTTGTTGGTTAAAGATAAATTCTGTTATTTAATTCGGTAAAAGGTTACAGCTGCCATGAAGTAACTTTATCTTGTTTTTCACAAGACTGTTATTCAACTAGGCTATGGTTCATAATTGGTATAAAGACCTTGAGTGTTCTAACTCAAGCCAGATAAGAGACTCGGGGGTGTATCGCTATACAAGACTGAGGCATCTGTTAGTATGTGTTTTTTTATGCCAAGAAGACATGACCATATCTGTAGTTTCCGTTTTTTCCTGTATCTTCATGGGTTAAGTTTTTCCTGCATTCTTATAGGTTAAGAACTGTGAGCGTGTTCTTATGCTGATTGGTTGAAGTATAATTTCTATGACTATGAAAAGTCATACACAATAAACGGGGGCCAGAGATCTGCTCGATCCCCCATACAGAGGCACGCGTCTCCGTCTGGTCATTTTCAGTTGCCGGCAACGCCCTGTAGATTAATTTGGAAATCACTGAGTCAACTGTGAAGGATCAATTTAGATCCTCCCTCAACAGCTTGGCACCCGAAACGTGGGGCCCCAAACAGGAACCCCTCTGCCCCCTGGAGGACAAGACAAAGGACCCTCGGACCGGACACAGGCACTGGAAAATTGGGACTGATCATCCCCCACAACAACCACGGTAAGTTGGCAGTTATACTGTCCAGACTGACCGTTTGGTGTGGTTTTCCTGTGTTTGTGCTGCAAAGAGGATCTGAGGTTTGTCCCCGATGGTGGGGTGATTTTTGGGTGGAATCATATAGAGGTGTAGTTCCTTTGGGAGCCCAGTGCTCGAACCGTACCTCATAAGGGACGGACACCCCGGATTGACCAATGATGTAATTCTATTTATAGTCAAAATATCCTGAATTCCTGATCACTGTTAGAATCAGGCGCGGTGAGGTGATCGAAGATTGGGTAGGATACGTAGCTCAGTTATATATTGATATACAGTAAATATATCCAGAGGTATCCGGAGGGTTAGTCTAAGACGCCCTCCTCCTTTCACTGAGTACCGCGTTTTTGGGTTGTCCCAGCGGGGGACAGAGAGACCCAGTGGAACAAAACTAATACAGCCGCTCTGGTATTATGCACAACTAAAGTAAGGATATTTAGCTCTAAAGGAGAATCAGTTTCCGTGGAACAAAAAGAAGACTTTGAATTTGTGTGATGAATCTGATATTGTTAGCCCAGAGATGGGAAAAATGTTCTCAATCATGGGTTTTTCTAAGGTGGTCTGGTTTTTCATATGAATTGTGTGATGAAGGTTTTGTAGAAATTAATTAAGTCTGAGAACTGCTGTATTCTGTTTCGGTGTAAATTTCTAAGATACCGGATGGGAGGGCTAAGTCAAACAGCTGCGCTATTGCTTTTTTTCTTTCTGTGTTGAGGAATTCTTATCTCTGCTGTGTCTCTGGTATGGAGGGGGCACGTAGCTGCGTTCTCTCTGAATTTTCTATCTTTGTGTAGTATGTGCTGGGAGATCTGTGTTTTGTTTGAAGCAACAATATTGTTTTGCAGTAGAAAGAAATATTGTATGTTGAAAAAGGAAAGTTGTCTATTACTATGACAAAAAACTGGATGTTTGTGATTCAAGAAGGAACTCAGAAAGTGACTGAGATTAACGTGTTGGGAAAGCAAATAATTAAAAATTTGGAACAGGGGGTCTCCCTGCTAGATAATATGGTCCCTCCCCAGGAAATTAAGCCTCTTCTCCCGACTGTAAGCCCTACGCCCCTTAACCCCAAGGCACCAATATATCCTGGACTGCCGAGAAGTTCTATGGGCATCTTATGGTAGTATTTAAAGTTCTGGGATTCTCATTGTAAATAATTTTTGTGGCAGCTTTTATGCCCGGCCTTAAATCTGAATTGAAAGAGGTAATAATGTCAGTCAGACCTGATATTGAGATTTCTATTCTGGACGATGCATTGGAAAAAAGTAGTACAAAGTTTTTAGAATGTAACCCATTCTGCATCAGCAGGGAAATTAAAGGTTAAATCAGTAGCCGCAGCGATTCTTGCTCGCTCTCTAGCCCCCACCGCAGTACAAGGACACAGCTCCGTTCCTTATCAGTGGCCCACGCAACAGACTCCAGCTCCAGCCCTCCCACCGTACACAAATCCAGTCCCATACTCCAATATCCCTTTTAACCCTATGTCTGGGAATCTCCCTACCAAGCCCTGCCATGTCAATTCTCAGATCAAGAGCTTGTTTTAAATTAGAGTAGATGGCAGACCCAATAAACATACTCTCACAAAACCCATACCTGTGGGACCTTTCCCTGAAGTCACGGCCCAGTTCGTAATCTCGCCCACATGTCCGGTAAATTTACTGGGGGCAGATTTATTATCACAGTTCCGCTCCAGAATACAATTCCAAGATGATGGTCAGATGGTCCTTACGTTATATAACCCCTATGCAGATGAACACAATGAGATCTGGATCCTACACGCCCTTCCCACGGTTATGATGGCTCTTATAGGCCCAGATTCACCCCCAATAATGCCTGTAGAACCAGTAAAAGTGTTTCTCAAACCTGGTGCCTCTGTTCCCAAAGTCCATCAGTACCCTTTGAAATATGATCAGGAGTGGGGCCTCAAGGGTCAAATACAAACGTTACTCGATAATGGTGCCCTGGTACCCTGTGTTTCCCCAAGTAACACGCCCTTGTTTCCCGTTAAGAAAAAGACCCCACCCGGCCAACCCCCTGTGTACCGGCTGGTACAAGATCTACAGGCAGTTAATGCAGCTACTGTTCTAGAAACTCCGGTGGTGCCTAATCCACATACTCTTTCCCAGATACCTCAGGATGCTGCTTGGTTCACAGTCATCGACCTCGCCAATGCCTTCTTCAGCATACCATTACACCCAGATTGCCAGTTTGTTTGCATTCACTTATCAGGGACAATTGACTTGGACAGTTATGCCACAAGGGGCCCAAAACAGTCCCAATCAGTTTGCAAAAAATATGGGCCAATGTCTTTTACCCTGGCAGTTAGATCACCCCTATGTCACGCTGCTTCAGTATGTGGCTGATCTTTTGTTGTGTGCACGGACAGAGCAGGAAGCCATTGTTGCCACTGTTAGCCTCCTCAAGTATCTGGCAGATCTGAACTGTCGGGTTTCGGCCTCGAAACTTCAGTTCTACCTTGGTCAAGTGATATTTTTGGGTCACTGTCTCATTCAGGGTGCCAGACACCTCACAGAAGAAAAATAGCCGTCAGCTCCCTTCCTTTTCCAAAAGATGAGACTGAAATCCAGCGTTTTCTTGGACTATGTACTTATTGTTGTCAGTGGATACCGGACGCATCCCGCATAATGCAACCTCTCTACAATGCCCTGAAAGACGGTTCAAGATATGCTGATGATTTTGGCAGATTCCACACCGGATACGCTGTAGTGCATGCAGCTGCACTCCCTCCCTCACAGTCAGCACAAGAAGCAGAACTTCAGGCTCTGTCTACTGCATGTGTTCTGGCCAAAGACAGGCGGGCTAATATATACACGGACTCACAGTATGCATTTGGTATTGCTCATGAGTTTGGAGCCCTATAGGCCAATCGAGGGTTTGTTACTACTGCCGGGACTCTAGTGGAGAATGCTGAAGCTGTTAAAACCCTCATGGACTCAATCAAATTACCTACCCAGGTGGCCATTATCAGGGTCAAGGCGCACGGTACTATGGAACAGTCCACAGACTGTTGGTAACGCCTGTGCGGATATGCAAGCAAAAGCTGCTGCTCTAGTACCCGTTGAACTGACCATACCAACTATGGTGACCACACACTCTCAGCGTAAACAGTTACAAGAAATACTGACTCTACAGGAACCTGATTACCCACGACAGACTGAAGTTTTCTGCCAGACCCCGCGAAACTGCTTAATGACGATGCAGAGAATGTCTCCAAAGGAAGAGGTGAAGCAGTGGAAGGCTGATGGAGCATGTATGGACAATGGTCTCTGGAAGAAGGACCAACTTGTGTGTCTCCCTAAGCGGATGTACCCTGCTATTGCCACATGGGCCCACACATCGAGGAAAAAAAAAACCAGGCCCTTGACCTGGTACAAAATTCTACTGGGCTCCAGGTATTTCTACAGTCCTGACAGCACTCAACTGTGCATGTAATATCTGTCAGACCTGCAATCCTGGTCAAGTTCAACGTGTACCCCCGAAGCACCTTGCTAAGTCCGACTATCCTTTCCAAAGGCTCCAGGTGGACCATATCACGTTGCCTAAGTCTGGAAGGTATGAATATTGTCTGGTGGTTGTCGACATGTTCTCCAGTTGGCCAGAAGCATTCCCTGTTACCAACATGACTGCAAAGACCACAGCGAAGAAACTGGTGATGGATGTTTTATGCAGATATGGTGTTCCAGAAGTCGTCGAAAGTGACCAAGGCCCGGCCTTTTCTTCTTATGTGTATCAGGAGGTTCTGACAATGCTTGGATCCACGGTAGCCCTCCATACTCCGTACCATCCACAATCCAGTGGGAAAGTTGAGAGGCTGAACGGCACACTGAAGGGACAATTGACCAAAATGATGCAGGAGACTACGGCTCCATGGCCAGAGCTCCTACCCATTGTACTGTACCACATTTGTACTACCCTTATTGCAAAACATGGCCTGTCCCCTAATGAGATATTGTTTGGTGCTAGGCCCTCAGATGCAAATTTCAAGCCTCAGTAGTTATCAGAACAAAATGACCGTGCTGTTCAATATGCTATTCAGCTTAGTAAAAATGTTGCTAACACCCCTGTTTTAGTTTCTTCTTCCCTTCCAGATTCAGCAGAAACCGACACTTGTCACAATTTGAAGTCTGGTGATTGTGTAGTCGTGAAAAAGCTATGTCAGAAAACACGGACTAGAACCCTTGTATGACGGTCCCTACCAAGTCCTCCTCATCACTCATATGTCAGTAAAGCTGGAAGAAAGGCCGACGTGGATCAACGTATCGCACTGCAAGCTGGTCAAACAGACTAGTAGCAAATAAGGGGACATAATGCTTTAGTTTTTCGTATTTCCATATAATATTGGTAACCGCATGGGACAGCCTAAATTTTCCAACATCTTTGAATAATAAGTTTATAAATATCATGAAAGATTAGTAGTACAGATGGGTATAGCCAATAAAATTGTCAGTTCTATTTTCATTTACCCTACGATTACACAAATGTGGGATAAATTGCTTAGTCTGTAGCCCTATCTAGATGATCATATTTGGGATATATTGGATATATTTAATTCAAGTGTTTCTGTCCAAAACTAACTTATCATAGTCATTAATCAATATAATGAAGTACTGGATTATTTAACAGCAGCACAGGGTGGTATGTGTCAGGTTATTGGACCCGCTTGCTGTCATTATATAGTTACCAATAGTACTCTAAAGTTAAAGTTAGAGGATATTCAAAGACTCAGAGATCAATATGATAAAGACAATGACGTAATAAGGACAGTTGGTGAGCAGACACCTTCTCCTTTCTTAATCCAGCCAATTGGTTTGAGGGACTTGGGGGCTGGATAGCTGGAATCTTGCAAAGTTTGTTACACTTCGCTGCCTTTATCCTTGTCATGTATGTAATACTAAAACTTGTTCTTTGGTGTATTTCTATATGTATTAGGAAATCCTGCACTAAGACAACTAATGATGAAACCAAAAGCGTTGCCACCCCTGCTCTTCTCTACACCGATTTCACAAAGTTACCTGATGAAGATGTTGAAGCCAAGCGCATGGCTATCTTCAAAAGATCCCCACCACCGTTATCAATAATTGTTATTCGGAAATTCTAGTATACAGCGGGGACGGGTATGCCGCAACAGCCATGGTTGGTAACATGGCACCAGTCATGTGAAGACCAGTACCCCTCGAGCTTATAGCTTGGGATAGTACCTCTGATGCTGGACATTAACAAAATTTGTCTAGGGGGGAATGTGAAGGAACAGATTAAGAAAGATTCTCCATTTTGTGCTAGATTCTCCATTTTGTGCTTTGACTCCATTTTCTTGTTGGTTAAAGATAAATTCTGTTATTTAATTAGGTAAAAGGTTACAGCTGCCATGAAGTAACTTTATCTTGTTTTTCACAAGCCTGTTATTCAACTAGGCTATGGTTCATAATTGGTATAAAGACCTTGAGTGTTCTAACTCGAGCCAGATACAGTTATGGCCAAAAGTATTGACACCCCTGCAATTCTGTCAGATAATACTAATTTTCTTCCTGAAAATGATTGCAAACACAAATTATTTGGTATTATTATCTTCATTTAATTTGTCTTAAATGAAAAAACACAAAAAGAATTGTCATAAAGCCAAATTGGATATAATTCCACCCCAAACATAAAAAAGGGGGTGGACAAAAGTATTGGCACTGTTCGAAAAATCATGTGATGCTTCTCTAATTTGTGTAATTAACAGCACCTGTAACTTACCTGTGGCACCTAACAGGTGTTGGCAATAACTAAATCACACTTGCAGCCAGTTGACATGGATTAAAGTTGACTCAACCTCTGTCCTGTGTCCTTGTGTGTACCACATTGAGCATGGAGAAAAGAAAGACCAAAGAACTGTCTGAGGACTTGGGAAACCAAATTGTGAGGAAGCATGAGCAATCTCAAGGCTACAAGTCCATCTCCAAAGACCTGAATGTTCCTGTGTCTACCGTGCGCATTGTCATCAAGAAGTTTAAAGTCCATGGCACTGTGGCTAACCTCCCTAGATGTGGACGGAAAAGAAAAATTGACAAGAGATTTCAATGCAAGATTGTGCAGATGTTGGATAAAGAACCTCGACTAACATCCAAACAAGTTCAAGCTGCCCTGCAGTCCGAGGGTACAACAGTGTCAAACCATACTATCCGTCGGTGTCTGAATGAAAAGGGACTGTATGGTAGGAGACCCAGGAAGACCCCACTTCTTACCCCGAGACATAAAAAAGCCAGGCTGGATTTTGTCAAAACGTACCTGAAAAAGCCTAAAACGTTTTGGAAGAATGTTCTCTGGTCAGATGAGACAAAAGTAGAGCTTTTTGGGCAAAGGTGTCAACATAGAGTTTACATGAGAAAAAAAAGAGGCATTCCAAGAAAAGAACACGGTCCCTACAGTCAAACATGGTAGAGGTTCCCTGATGTTTTGGGGTTGCTTTGCTGCCTCTGGCACTGGACTGCTTGACCGTGTGCATGGCATAATGAAGTCTGAAGACTACCAACAAATTTTGCAGCATAATGTAGGGTCCAGTGTGAGAAAGCTGAGTCTCCCTCAGAGGTCATGGGTCTTCCAGCAGGACAATGACCAAAAACACTAGAAAGCACTGGAGACTTCTAAGGTGGCCAGCAATGAGTCCAGACCTGAATCCCATAGAACACCTGTGGAGAGATCTAAAAATGGCAGTTTGGAGAAGGCACCCTTCAAATATCAGGGACCTGGAGCAGTTTGCCAAAGAAGAATGGTCTAAAATTCCAGCAGAGCATTGTAAGAAACTCATTGATGGTTACCGGAAGCGGTTGGTTGCAGTTATTTTGGCTAATGGTTGTGCAACCAAGTATTAGGCTGAGGGTGCCAATACTTTTGTCTGGCCCATTTTTGGAGTTTTGTGTGAAATGATCAATGTTTTGCTTCATTCTCTTTTGTGTTTTTTAATTTAAGATAAATTAAATTAACATAATAATACCAAATAATTTGTGTTTGCCATCAGTTTCAGGAAGAAAATGAGTATTATCTGACAGCATTGCAGGGGTGTCAATACTTTTGGCCATGACTGTAGGTATATAGAGGAGGAGATGACATACAGCAGGTATATACTATATACAGGGGAGATGACATATAATTCTCAGTATCTGTATTGTCCTGTATATACACACTGCACAGTACCACTTCTGTCCTGTATACGGAGTGTAACTCTCAGTATCTGTACTATCCTGTATATATATATATATATATATATATATATAGTGCACAGTACCACTTCTCCTGTCCTGTATACTGGGTGTAATTCTCAGTATTTGTATTATCCAGTATTTATACAATGCACAGTACCACTTCTCATGTCCTGTATACTGGGTGTAATTTTCAGTATCTGAATTCTCTATATATACACTGCACAGTACCACTTCTCCTGTCCACTGGGTGTAATGGTCTGCATCTGTATTATCCAGTATTTCTACACTGCACAGTACCACTTCTCATGTCCTGTATACTGGGTGCAATTCTCATTATCCCGTATATATACACTGCACAGTACCATTTCTCCTGTTCTGTATACTGAGTGTAACTCTCAGTATCGTTATTAGCCTGTATATATACACACTGCACAGTACCACTTCTGTCCTGTATACTGGGTGTAATTGTCGGTATCTGTATTATCCTGTATATATACACAGCACAGTACCACTTCTCATGTCCTGGATACTGGGTGTAATTCTCATATGTATTATTCTTTATATATACACTGCACAGTACCACTTCTCCTGCACTGTATACTGGGTGTAATTCTCAGTATTTCTATTTTGATTAATGCGCTTCACTGGGGAACACAGGAGATAATGAGTGTCAGCCTCTCCTGGTGGCAGCAGCGTACACGGATTACAACTAAGAAAAAAAAAGTTGCCTACTGACAAGCTGATGCAAGTCTGTAGCTCCAAACCAATTTGTGCCAAAAAATGTAGTTTGGATTTTTATTAATCTTCTTTTATTCCCAGAGAAAGAGCAACAAAGCGGATTTGGCCACTCTGATTTCCCGACCAGAGGACAGAAGGCTTAGTCTGCCAGGCAGGGGCAGACATATCATTGTGGCATCACAGGGGTCCAATAAGTATGGAGGCTCATTTATATCTTCAAATCAGCTTCTCTCCCAGACACCAAGATGGGCCCATATACTATTCTTTCACAGGAGTGCTCTTCAGTGTGCATTTGCCAGGGTTAAGACTGTATCCTTTCTTGCATGGGACGCAGGCCTTTATATTTTTTTCTATCGTGGTAGGCATTATGTACAGAGGCGGACGGTCCATGCCTTTTCTTCTCCGTGTGTCTTTTCCTTTCAGAGTCTCTCTCCAGGCTCCCCCATTCCTCCATGGCCACGCTGGCAGCCTTCTGGAGCCTCAAACTCAAATTTAGTCCATGGCTTTAGCTGTGGCCTAATCTAGCTCGTGGGCCACACCTTTTCCCCTCAACTAATCAGATGCTTGCACTGGCATGTCTATGACTCTGCAGAATCTCTGATCCCTCCGCCTCCTTCCTCAGCAGCGCCATGTTTTCTTCCCTGCGGCATTCTAAGGGGATCCTTCACATCCTACAGAATTTTTTATAGATCCTCTAGACTCCTGTCACAAGGACACCTCTTCCAGCGCTATCAAACAGGTCTCCAGCAGTGATAGGCTGCCTGCTCAGAACCCATAGAACTGCTAGTCTGTCCACTTCCTGGCAACCATTAACCCTTTTGTATCTATTGCCATCTTCACTTTTTTCCCCTAAGCTTTTAACCATGTCTGCCCCTATTCAAAGTAATACATGCCAGATTTCCCCAACGCTAGCTGGTCATATACGTTGCTTGCAGATCCTGAAAGCAAAAATTCCCTTCAAGAAAATCCATGGCGATCTAAGCTGCCTGCTGCCCCTATCTCTGGCCAAAGAGCCCCCCATAGATTGCAACAAGTGTGGAGCCCCTACCCTGGGCCAATAACCTCTCTGTCTGTTACGAAATCGACCAAGATATCCCAGACTCTGGTCACCATCATGGAGTGCCTGTCCATTTCTACCTCTGCATCAAGTACCTCAACCACTATCCAGAGTCAGACCCGCCAACTATTCCGCACGAGTCTGGCAGAGCACTTGAGCAGTGTGTGTGTCCCAGAGTCCATTCTTCATTTCAGTTGGCATTTTTCTCGATTATTCCCAAGACTGCAATCACCATCATGCTCTCACTCTTCACAGTCTTGGTCATTTGAGGTATGGGCTCACCATTCTGACTCAGACCTGGATTCCACTCAGACTTCTAAACGGAGAGACATGGTCGCCACTCTGGTTTGCTCTGTAAAGAAAACACTCAATTCGAAAGAAGAAAACCCCTCACCCCATTCAGAATTAGTATCTTTCAGGAGGGTCAAAGACAAGGAGTGGGCCCAACCCAAAAAGCGTTTTTACACACATTAACGTATGGAGATTTTGTTTCCCTTTCCTGCAGATCTGATTGCTACCTGGTCATCATCTTTGTTGATTCTCAGGTGTCTAGACTGTCAAGGACCATGGTCCTATCAATCTACAAACCAGTCTCTCTAAAGGACCCCAGAGACAGGCATGAGGAATCCTTAATCAAATCTCTCTTTGAAGCTTCATCTCTGCCCAATCCTTTGCTGCAACCTGGGTACTATGCCAAGGCATCCTCGCTTGGTGTTCTTGGAGCTGGCAGTAACTTGCACAGGTAGGAAGGTACTCTGTTCTATCGAAGCTACAAAGTCTGCAGCTCACGGTGGACTGAGAAAACAAGTTTGCAGAATCCCACCCCAGAGTAGTGCAGCTGGCGCTACTTTTCCGCTGGGGCAATTCTGTGCTCTCCCTGGATACTTTGATCCATCTTTTCACCGGGTCAGACAGTCTCTGCTATTGTGGTGAAACTCACCCCTCACTTTTCTCAGTCATTCCTTGCTCCTCATTTACTGGCAGATCGTGACAACGGACGCCAGCCTACTCTGTTAGGGAAGTCTTCTGGAAGTTGACGGTGCAGGATCTGTGGAAGAGCCATGAAGTCCTCCTCCCAGTCAAGATCCTGGAACTCAGGGCAATTCATCTTGCACTATCGCATTGGTTGGGTCATCTGTGGGGTCTCCTAGTCCAGAGGTCCCCAACTCCAGTCCTCAAGGCCCACCAACAGGTCATGTTTTCAGGATTTCCTTTGCATTGCACAGGTGATGCAATTATTACCTGGGCAAGACTAAGGAAATCCTGAAAACATGACATGTTGGTGGGCCTTGAGGACTGGAGTTGGGGACCCCTGTCCTAGTCCAAAAACACCACTATTTGGCTTATATCAATGACCGAAGAGGCGAGTTGTCATGCAATGTCAGAGGCATCTCAGATTCTCGACTGGGCGAAACGAAGAATCCCAGCCATTTAGCAATCCACATCCCTGGAGTGAATAACTGGGCTGCAGATTTCCTAAATCGCAAAACTAACCACGGGACAGTGGTCCCTGCATCTTGTCGTCTTTGATCAGATCTGTCTCCAGTGGGCACTCCAGACGCTGACCTGATGACATCCAGACACAACCAAAAGGCACCCTCTAACAGTTGCATCCGATACCAAGGCGATTCCTTGGTTTCAGTTTTCCCTTATCTATTCCCTCCACTAACTCTGCTACAAAAGGCTTTTTAAGAAGATCAGATCAGAAGGCATCATCATCATCGTGGCCCTGAACTGGCCCATATCACAGTATATGGAAGTGGTCAAACTTACAGATATTCCCAATGAGTTTCCCGAACCATTCAGAACTTCTCTACCAAGATCACCTCTTCCACCCAAATTCTCGGCAACTAAATTTAACGGCATGGCTGTCATGGGTGTGTCAGATGCTGCAGCAAGTCGCACATTATCTGGCTGCAGAAGTTCTCTGTGGTTGGCTTCCTTGTCCTTCTGACTCTTGGACCAGTGGCAACCTCTCCCTGGCTTTAACTGACATACCTGGACTGGGTGTTTATAGACTTCCTGTCTGCTTCTTTGGAATCGCCAGTGATATTTCCATTTTGAGACTTGGAGCTATATCAGTCGGCTATCTTCTTCTTTGGTGGTACTGGGGGACATCTGTGTTACCTCTCTGAGACTACTCAAGATAAGTGTTCCCCATGTTTGTCTATCCGAGCTGTCTTTAGTTGTAGTGGGGATTGACTAGTGCACACCCCATCCTTCCCTAAGCAGGACTTATTGCCAAGGACAGGCAGGAATTAGGTTCCTGCTCGGCGTTACGTGCAGAACCTATATAGTGACGTTGAGGACAGACAGGCTGACTTTAGATCTGCTTAGGAGTCCCCACTCCCCTAGTGTTGGGCTCCCTGCCGCTCATTCCTTCATGTTGCACTTAGTGCAGGGGTGTCAAACTGCATTCCTCGAGGGCTGCAAACAGGTCATGTTTTCAGGATTTCCTTGCATTGCACAGGTGATAATTTAATCACCTGCAGAGAATGATTCCAGCACCTTCTGCAAAGCTAAGGAAATCTTGAAAACATGCATGGTTTGAGGCCCTCGAGGAATGCAGTTTGACACCCCTCACTTAGTGTTTCCTACACTATGCATAACAATGGCTGTTGAAACCACAGTTCTACTATTACCATTTTTCTCTGGCGAGGTTGTACAGACCATGGTCAAGGCTCAGAAGCCTTTACCATGTCGAAGCTACCATTGTACATGGAAGGTCTTCCACTGGTGTGAGTTCAATTATTTCTTGCTTATGTGTTTTTTTCACCCCTTCCTGCTGTCGGATCTCAAGTCCAGTTTGCCGCTCAGCTCCCTCAAGCTCCAGGTCTCGGCCCTGTCAAATGTCTTTCAGAAGGATTTTTACTTGCGAAGTGCAAACCAAGATTTTTTTCATCAGGGTGTAGCCCACTCTGTTCCTGCTTTCCTTTGATCCTTGGGACCTTAAACTGTGTCTCAGCACTCTTCAGTGTCCTCCCTTTGAACTAATCTACAACATTTCCCCATTCTGGCCTTCCAGAAGACTGGTGTTCTTGATTGCCATGACTTCTATAAGGCGAGTATATGAACGAGCGGCTCTGTCCTGCCACTCTCCTTTTATTGTGCTTGACCTGGACATGATGGTGTTTCGTTCCTAAAGGTACCGTTACACTAAACGATTTACCAACGATCGCGACCAGCGATACGACCTGGCCGTGATCGTTGGTAAGTCGTTGTGTGGTCGCTGGAGAGCTGTCACACAGACAGCTCTCCAGCGGCCAACGATGCCAAAATCCGCGGGTAACCAGGGTAAACATCGGGTTACTAAGCGCAGGGCCGCGCTTAGTAACCCGATGTTTACCCTGGTTACCATTGTAAATGTAAAAAAAAAAAAAGTAAATACTCACATTCCGGTGTCTGTCACGTCCCCCGGCGTCACCTTCCCGCACTGACTGTGTCAACGCCGGCCGTAAAGCACAGCACTGACGTCACCGCTGTGCTTTACGGCCGGCGCTCACAGTCAGTGCGGGGGACGTGACAGACACCGGAATGTGAGTATGTTGTTTTTTTTTTACTTTTACAATGGTAACCAGGGTAAATATCGGGTTACTAAGCACGGCCCTGCGCTTAGTAACCCGATGTGTACCCTGGTTACAAGTGAACACATCGCTGGATCGGCATCACACACGCCGATCCAGCGATGACAAGCGGGTGATCCAGCGACGAAAAGGAGATTTTTGTGTACTCACCGTAAAATCTCTTTCTCTTAGCCTCTAATTGGGGGACACAGGACCATGGGTGTTATGCTGCTGTCCATTAGGAGATGACACTATGCATAATCTGAAAAAGATTAACTGTGGCTCCTCCTCTGCAGTATACATCCCTGGACGGCGTTAGCCTTCTCCAGTTTTGTGCAAAAGCAGTAGGAGGAATGTAACATGAATAACATAGGCATGCCTATAAGAAGGCCACTATGTATGAGCTCAAAGAACAATATGAGAACTCAACAGGGTGGGAGCTGTGTCCCCCAATTAGAGGCTAAGAGAAAGATTTTACGGTGAGTACACAAAAATCTCCTTTACTCTGTCGCCTCATTGGGGGACACAGGACCATGGGACGTCCCAAAGCAGTCCCTGGGTGGGAAGCAATGGATGAATATTGTGCAGACAGGCTGCTACACTTGGGGCACCGCCGCCTGCAGAACACATCTACCCAGGATCGCGTCCGCTGAGGACTGGGTATGAGCCCTGTAGTGTTTAGTAAATGTGTATAGGCTAGTCCAAGTGCCGAAGCCTGGTGCTGAATGGCCCAGGAGGCCCCTACCGCCCGTGTAGAGTGTGCCGTAATACCGACTGGAAGAGGACAATTCTTAAGGCGGTAGGTGTCTTGTATGGTGAATCTGATCCACCTGGCAAGGGTAGCCTTGGAAGCTGGCAGACCCTTGCGGCCGCCTTCCGGAAGAAGAGAATCAGACCTCCGGAAGAACGTAGTCCTAGACACATATACGCAATGCCCTGACAAGGTCAAGCATATGCAGAGCCTACTCCACTCTATGAACCGACCGAACAAAAGGGTGGCATTGAATTTTCCTCATTAAGGTGGAAGTGGGACACAACCTTCGGAAGGAAGGATGGGACTGTACAGAAACAACTACCTTGTCCTGGTGAAAAACCAGGAAGGGCCGTCTGCAGGAGAGTGCTGTCAGTTCAGACACCCTGCATAGCGAGGTGATTGCCACCAGGAAAAAAACACCTTCTGTAATAGAAGGCAGAGCTGGACCTCCTTAAGGGGTTTGAAGGGTGGTTCCTGCAATGCTGTCAGGACCAGGTTGAGGTCCCACGTTTCCAGTGGTCGTCTGTAGGGGGGAACCAAATCGGGAAACCCCCTGAAGAAAAGTCCTTACTTGCGGCTTGGTAGCAATGCGCCTTTGAAAAAAGCACAGAGAGGGCTGACACCTGGCTCTTAAGCGAGCTGGATAGCTGGAATCTTGCAAAGTTTGTTACACTTCGCTGCCTTTATCCTTGTCATGTATGTAATACTAAAACTTGTTCTTTGGTGTATTTCTATATGTATTAGGAAATCCTGCACTAAGACAACTAATGATGAAACCAAAAGCGTTGCCACCCCTGCTCTTCTCTACACCGATTTCACAAAGTTACCTGATGAAGATGTTGAAGCCAAGCGCATGGCTATCTTCAAAAGATCCCCACCACCGTTATCAATAATTGTTATTCGGAAATTCTAGTATACAGCGGGGACGGGTATGCCGCAACAGCCATGGTTGGTAACATGGCACCAGTCATGTGAAGACCAGTACCCCTCGAGCTTATAGCTTGGGATAGTACCTCTGATGCTGGACATTAACAAAATTTGTCTAGGGGGGAATGTGAAGGAACAGATTAAGAAAGATTCTCCATTTTGTGCTAGATTCTCCATTTTGTGCTTTGACTCCATTTTCTTGTTGGTTAAAGATAAATTCTGTTATTTAATTAGGTAAAAGGTTACAGCTGCCATGAAGTAACTTTATCTTGTTTTTCACAAGCCTGTTATTCAACTAGGCTATGGTTCATAATTGGTATAAAGACCTTGAGTGTTCTAACTCGAGCCAGATACAGTTATGGCCAAAAGTATTGACACCCCTGCAATTCTGTCAGATAATACTAATTTTCTTCCTGAAAATGATTGCAAACACAAATTATTTGGTATTATTATCTTCATTTAATTTGTCTTAAATGAAAAAACACAAAAAGAATTGTCATAAAGCCAAATTGGATATAATTCCACCCCAAACATAAAAAAGGGGGTGGACAAAAGTATTGGCACTGTTCGAAAAATCATGTGATGCTTCTCTAATTTGTGTAATTAACAGCACCTGTAACTTACCTGTGGCACCTAACAGGTGTTGGCAATAACTAAATCACACTTGCAGCCAGTTGACATGGATTAAAGTTGACTCAACCTCTGTCCTGTGTCCTTGTGTGTACCACATTGAGCATGGAGAAAAGAAAGACCAAAGAACTGTCTGAGGACTTGGGAAACCAAATTGTGAGGAAGCATGAGCAATCTCAAGGCTACAAGTCCATCTCCAAAGACCTGAATGTTCCTGTGTCTACCGTGCGCATTGTCATCAAGAAGTTTAAAGTCCATGGCACTGTGGCTAACCTCCCTAGATGTGGACGGAAAAGAAAAATTGACAAGAGATTTCAATGCAAGATTGTGCAGATGTTGGATAAAGAACCTCGACTAACATCCAAACAAGTTCAAGCTGCCCTGCAGTCCGAGGGTACAACAGTGTCAAACCATACTATCCGTCGGTGTCTGAATGAAAAGGGACTGTATGGTAGGAGACCCAGGAAGACCCCACTTCTTACCCCGAGACATAAAAAAGCCAGGCTGGATTTTGTCAAAACGTACCTGAAAAAGCCTAAAACGTTTTGGAAGAATGTTCTCTGGTCAGATGAGACAAAAGTAGAGCTTTTTGGGCAAAGGTGTCAACATAGAGTTTACATGAGAAAAAAAAGAGGCATTCCAAGAAAAGAACACGGTCCCTACAGTCAAACATGGTAGAGGTTCCCTGATGTTTTGGGGTTGCTTTGCTGCCTCTGGCACTGGACTGCTTGACCGTGTGCATGGCATAATGAAGTCTGAAGACTACCAACAAATTTTGCAGCATAATGTAGGGTCCAGTGTGAGAAAGCTGAGTCTCCCTCAGAGGTCATGGGTCTTCCAGCAGGACAATGACCAAAAACACTAGAAAGCACTGGAGACTTCTAAGGTGGCCAGCAATGAGTCCAGACCTGAATCCCATAGAACACCTGTGGAGAGATCTAAAAATGGCAGTTTGGAGAAGGCACCCTTCAAATATCAGGGACCTGGAGCAGTTTGCCAAAGAAGAATGGTCTAAAATTCCAGCAGAGCATTGTAAGAAACTCATTGATGGTTACCGGAAGCGGTTGGTTGCAGTTATTTTGGCTAATGGTTGTGCAACCAAGTATTAGGCTGAGGGTGCCAATACTTTTGTCTGGCCCATTTTTGGAGTTTTGTGTGAAATGATCAATGTTTTGCTTCATTCTCTTTTGTGTTTTTTAATTTAAGATAAATTAAATTAACATAATAATACCAAATAATTTGTGTTTGCCATCAGTTTCAGGAAGAAAATGAGTATTATCTGACAGCATTGCAGGGGTGTCAATACTTTTGGCCATGACTGTAGGTATATAGAGGAGGAGATGACATACAGCAGGTATATACTATATACAGGGGAGATGACATATAATTCTCAGTATCTGTATTGTCCTGTATATACACACTGCACAGTACCACTTCTGTCCTGTATACGGAGTGTAACTCTCAGTATCTGTACTATCCTGTATATATATATATATATATATATATAGTGCACAGTACCACTTCTCCTGTCCTGTATACTGGGTGTAATTCTCAGTATTTGTATTATCCAGTATTTATACAATGCACAGTACCACTTCTCATGTCCTGTATACTGGGTGTAATTTTCAGTATCTGAATTCTCTATATATACACTGCACAGTACCACTTCTCCTGTCCACTGGGTGTAATGGTCTGCATCTGTATTATCCAGTATTTCTACACTGCACAGTACCACTTCTCATGTCCTGTATACTGGGTGCAATTCTCATTATCCCGTATATATACACTGCACAGTACCATTTCTCCTGTTCTGTATACTGAGTGTAACTCTCAGTATCGTTATTAGCCTGTATATATACACACTGCACAGTACCACTTCTGTCCTGTATACTGGGTGTAATTGTCGGTATCTGTATTATCCTGTATATATACACAGCACAGTACCACTTCTCATGTCCTGGATACTGGGTGTAATTCTCATATGTATTATTCTTTATATATACACTGCACAGTACCACTTCTCCTGCACTGTATACTGGGTGTAATTCTCAGTATTTCTATTTTGATTAATGCGCTTCACTGGGGAACACAGGAGATAATGAGTGTCAGCCTCTCCTGGTGGCAGCAGCGTACACGGATTACAACTAAGAAAAAAAAAGTTGCCTACTGACAAGCTGATGCAAGTCTGTAGCTCCAAACCAATTTGTGCCAAAAAATGTAGTTTGGATTTTTATTAATCTTCTTTTATTCCCAGAGAAAGAGCAACAAAGCGGATTTGGCCACTCTGATTTCCCGACCAGAGGACAGAAGGCTTAGTCTGCCAGGCAGGGGCAGACATATCATTGTGGCATCACAGGGGTCCAATAAGTATGGAGGCTCATTTATATCTTCAAATCAGCTTCTCTCCCAGACACCAAGATGGGCCCATATACTATTCTTTCACAGGAGTGCTCTTCAGTGTGCATTTGCCAGGGTTAAGACTGTATCCTTTCTTGCATGGGACGCAGGCCTTTATATTTTTTTCTATCGTGGTAGGCATTATGTACAGAGGCGGACGGTCCATGCCTTTTCTTCTCCGTGTGTCTTTTCCTTTCAGAGTCTCTCTCCAGGCTCCCCCATTCCTCCATGGCCACGCTGGCAGCCTTCTGGAGCCTCAAACTCAAATTTAGTCCATGGCTTTAGCTGTGGCCTAATCTAGCTCGTGGGCCACACCTTTTCCCCTCAACTAATCAGATGCTTGCACTGGCATGTCTATGACTCTGCAGAATCTCTGATCCCTCCGCCTCCTTCCTCAGCAGCGCCATGTTTTCTTCCCTGCGGCATTCTAAGGGGATCCTTCACATCCTACAGAATTTTTTATAGATCCTCTAGACTCCTGTCACAAGGACACCTCTTCCAGCGCTATCAAACAGGTCTCCAGCAGTGATAGGCTGCCTGCTCAGAACCCATAGAACTGCTAGTCTGTCCACTTCCTGGCAACCATTAACCCTTTTGTATCTATTGCCATCTTCACTTTTTTCCCCTAAGCTTTTAACCATGTCTGCCCCTATTCAAAGTAATACATGCCAGATTTCCCCAACGCTAGCTGGTCATATACGTTGCTTGCAGATCCTGAAAGCAAAAATTCCCTTCAAGAAAATCCATGGCGATCTAAGCTGCCTGCTGCCCCTATCTCTGGCCAAAGAGCCCCCCATAGATTGCAACAAGTGTGGAGCCCCTACCCTGGGCCAATAACCTCTCTGTCTGTTACGAAATCGACCAAGATATCCCAGACTCTGGTCACCATCATGGAGTGCCTGTCCATTTCTACCTCTGCATCAAGTACCTCAACCACTATCCAGAGTCAGACCCGCCAACTATTCCGCACGAGTCTGGCAGAGCACTTGAGCAGTGTGTGTGTCCCAGAGTCCATTCTTCATTTCAGTTGGCATTTTTCTCGATTATTCCCAAGACTGCAATCACCATCATGCTCTCACTCTTCACAGTCTTGGTCATTTGAGGTATGGGCTCACCATTCTGACTCAGACCTGGATTCCACTCAGACTTCTAAACGGAGAGACATGGTCGCCACTCTGGTTTGCTCTGTAAAGAAAACACTCAATTCGAAAGAAGAAAACCCCTCACCCCATTCAGAATTAGTATCTTTCAGGAGGGTCAAAGACAAGGAGTGGGCCCAACCCAAAAAGCGTTTTTACACACATTAACGTATGGAGATTTTGTTTCCCTTTCCTGCAGATCTGATTGCTACCTGGTCATCATCTTTGTTGATTCTCAGGTGTCTAGACTGTCAAGGACCATGGTCCTATCAATCTACAAACCAGTCTCTCTAAAGGACCCCAGAGACAGGCATGAGGAATCCTTAATCAAATCTCTCTTTGAAGCTTCATCTCTGCCCAATCCTTTGCTGCAACCTGGGTACTATGCCAAGGCATCCTCGCTTGGTGTTCTTGGAGCTGGCAGTAACTTGCACAGGTAGGAAGGTACTCTGTTCTATCGAAGCTACAAAGTCTGCAGCTCACGGTGGACTGAGAAAACAAGTTTGCAGAATCCCACCCCAGAGTAGTGCAGCTGGCGCTACTTTTCCGCTGGGGCAATTCTGTGCTCTCCCTGGATACTTTGATCCATCTTTTCACCGGGTCAGACAGTCTCTGCTATTGTGGTGAAACTCACCCCTCACTTTTCTCAGTCATTCCTTGCTCCTCATTTACTGGCAGATCGTGACAACGGACGCCAGCCTACTCTGTTAGGGAAGTCTTCTGGAAGTTGACGGTGCAGGATCTGTGGAAGAGCCATGAAGTCCTCCTCCCAGTCAAGATCCTGGAACTCAGGGCAATTCATCTTGCACTATCGCATTGGTTGGGTCATCTGTGGGGTCTCCTAGTCCAGAGGTCCCCAACTCCAGTCCTCAAGGCCCACCAACAGGTCATGTTTTCAGGATTTCCTTTGCATTGCACAGGTGATGCAATTATTACCTGGGCAAGACTAAGGAAATCCTGAAAACATGACATGTTGGTGGGCCTTGAGGACTGGAGTTGGGGACCCCTGTCCTAGTCCAAAAACACCACTATTTGGCTTATATCAATGACCGAAGAGGCGAGTTGTCATGCAATGTCAGAGGCATCTCAGATTCTCGACTGGGCGAAACGAAGAATCCCAGCCATTTAGCAATCCACATCCCTGGAGTGAATAACTGGGCTGCAGATTTCCTAAATCGCAAAACTAACCACGGGACAGTGGTCCCTGCATCTTGTCGTCTTTGATCAGATCTGTCTCCAGTGGGCACTCCAGACGCTGACCTGATGACATCCAGACACAACCAAAAGGCACCCTCTAACAGTTGCATCCGATACCAAGGCGATTCCTTGGTTTCAGTTTTCCCTTATCTATTCCCTCCACTAACTCTGCTACAAAAGGCTTTTTAAGAAGATCAGATCAGAAGGCATCATCATCATCGTGGCCCTGAACTGGCCCATATCACAGTATATGGAAGTGGTCAAACTTACAGATATTCCCAATGAGTTTCCCGAACCATTCAGAACTTCTCTACCAAGATCACCTCTTCCACCCAAATTCTCGGCAACTAAATTTAACGGCATGGCTGTCATGGGTGTGTCAGATGCTGCAGCAAGTCGCACATTATCTGGCTGCAGAAGTTCTCTGTGGTTGGCTTCCTTGTCCTTCTGACTCTTGGACCAGTGGCAACCTCTCCCTGGCTTTAACTGACATACCTGGACTGGGTGTTTATAGACTTCCTGTCTGCTTCTTTGGAATCGCCAGTGATATTTCCATTTTGAGACTTGGAGCTATATCAGTCGGCTATCTTCTTCTTTGGTGGTACTGGGGGACATCTGTGTTACCTCTCTGAGACTACTCAAGATAAGTGTTCCCCATGTTTGTCTATCCGAGCTGTCTTTAGTTGTAGTGGGGATTGACTAGTGCACACCCCATCCTTCCCTAAGCAGGACTTATTGCCAAGGACAGGCAGGAATTAGGTTCCTGCTCGGCGTTACGTGCAGAACCTATATAGTGACGTTGAGGACAGACAGGCTGACTTTAGATCTGCTTAGGAGTCCCCACTCCCCTAGTGTTGGGCTCCCTGCCGCTCATTCCTTCATGTTGCACTTAGTGCAGGGGTGTCAAACTGCATTCCTCGAGGGCTGCAAACAGGTCATGTTTTCAGGATTTCCTTGCATTGCACAGGTGATAATTTAATCACCTGCAGAGAATGATTCCAGCACCTTCTGCAAAGCTAAGGAAATCTTGAAAACATGCATGGTTTGAGGCCCTCGAGGAATGCAGTTTGACACCCCTCACTTAGTGTTTCCTACACTATGCATAACAATGGCTGTTGAAACCACAGTTCTACTATTACCATTTTTCTCTGGCGAGGTTGTACAGACCATGGTCAAGGCTCAGAAGCCTTTACCATGTCGAAGCTACCATTGTACATGGAAGGTCTTCCACTGGTGTGAGTTCAATTATTTCTTGCTTATGTGTTTTTTTCACCCCTTCCTGCTGTCGGATCTCAAGTCCAGTTTGCCGCTCAGCTCCCTCAAGCTCCAGGTCTCGGCCCTGTCAAATGTCTTTCAGAAGGATTTTTACTTGCGAAGTGCAAACCAAGATTTTTTTCATCAGGGTGTAGCCCACTCTGTTCCTGCTTTCCTTTGATCCTTGGGACCTTAAACTGTGTCTCAGCACTCTTCAGTGTCCTCCCTTTGAACTAATCTACAACATTTCCCCATTCTGGCCTTCCAGAAGACTGGTGTTCTTGATTGCCATGACTTCTATAAGGCGAGTATATGAACGAGCGGCTCTGTCCTGCCACTCTCCTTTTATTGTGCTTGACCTGGACATGATGGTGTTTCGTTCCTAAAGGTACCGTTACACTAAACGATTTACCAACGATCGCGACCAGCGATACGACCTGGCCGTGATCGTTGGTAAGTCGTTGTGTGGTCGCTGGAGAGCTGTCACACAGACAGCTCTCCAGCGGCCAACGATGCCAAAATCCGCGGGTAACCAGGGTAAACATCGGGTTACTAAGCGCAGGGCCGCGCTTAGTAACCCGATGTTTACCCTGGTTACCATTGTAAATGTAAAAAAAAAAAAAAAAAAAGTAAATACTCACATTCCGGTGTCTGTCACGTCCCCCGGCGTCACCTTCCCGCACTGACTGTGTCAACGCCGGCCGTAAAGCACAGCACTGACGTCACCGCTGTGCTTTACGGCCGGCGCTCACAGTCAGTGCGGGGGACGTGACAGACACCGGAATGTGAGTATGTTGTTTTTTTTTTACTTTTACAATGGTAACCAGGGTAAATATCGGGTTACTAAGCACGGCCCTGCGCTTAGTAACCCGATGTGTACCCTGGTTACAAGTGAACACATCGCTGGATCGGCATCACACACGCCGATCCAGCGATGACAAGCGGGTGATCCAGCGACGAAAAGGAGATTTTTGTGTACTCACCGTAAAATCTCTTTCTCTTAGCCTCTAATTGGGGGACACAGGACCATGGGTGTTATGCTGCTGTCCATTAGGAGATGACACTATGCATAATCTGAAAAAGATTAACTGTGGCTCCTCCTCTGCAGTATACATCCCTGGACGGCGTTAGCCTTCTCCAGTTTTGTGCAAAAGCAGTAGGAGGAATGTAACATGAATAACATAGGCATGCCTATAAGAAGGCCACTATGTATGAGCTCAAAGAACAATATGAGAACTCAACAGGGTGGGAGCTGTGTCCCCCAATTAGAGGCTAAGAGAAAGATTTTACGGTGAGTACACAAAAATCTCCTTTACTCTGTCGCCTCATTGGGGGACACAGGACCATGGGACGTCCCAAAGCAGTCCCTGGGTGGGAAGCAATGGATGAATATTGTGCAGACAGGCTGCTACACTTGGGGCACCGCCGCCTGCAGAACACATCTACCCAGGATCGCGTCCGCTGAGGACTGGGTATGAGCCCTGTAGTGTTTAGTAAATGTGTATAGGCTAGTCCAAGTGCCGAAGCCTGGTGCTGAATGGCCCAGGAGGCCCCTACCGCCCGTGTAGAGTGTGCCGTAATACCGACTGGAAGAGGACAATTCTTAAGGCGGTAGGTGTCTTGTATGGTGAATCTGATCCACCTGGCAAGGGTAGCCTTGGAAGCTGGCAGACCCTTGCGGCCGCCTTCCGGAAGAAGAGAATCAGACCTCCGGAAGAACGTAGTCCTAGACACATATACGCAATGCCCTGACAAGGTCAAGCATATGCAGAGCCTACTCCACTCTATGAACCGACCGAACAAAAGGGTGGCATTGAATTTTCCTCATTAAGGTGGAAGTGGGACACAACCTTCGGAAGGAAGGATGGGACTGTACAGAAACAACTACCTTGTCCTGGTGAAAAACCAGGAAGGGCCGTCTGCAGGAGAGTGCTGTCAGTTCAGACACCCTGCATAGCGAGGTGATTGCCACCAGGAAAAAAACACCTTCTGTAATAGAAGGCAGAGCTGGACCTCCTTAAGGGGTTTGAAGGGTGGTTCCTGCAATGCTGTCAGGACCAGGTTGAGGTCCCACGTTTCCAGTGGTCGTCTGTAGGGGGGAACCAAATCGGGAAACCCCCTGAAGAAAAGTCCTTACTTGCGGCTTGGTAGCAATGCGCCTTTGAAAAAAGCACAGAGAGGGCTGACACCTGGCTCTTAAGCGAGCCCAGGGACAGCCTGGCCTCCAGACCCGATTGGAGAAAACCAAGTACTTTGGGTAAGGAATAAGGGAGTGGAATCTGGCCACGAGATTCACACCAGGTAAAGAAAGCTTTCCAGGTACAATAATAGATCTTGGCAGAGGCTGGCGTCCATGCCCTGATCATGGTTCCAATGACGTCCGTCGAGAGCCTTGACTGGATTAGAACCTAGGTTTCAAGGGCCACGCCGTCAAATTGAGAGCCCCTGAGTTCTGGTGGTAGAACGGGCCTTGTGATCCAAGATCTGGGCGGTCGGGGAGGCGCCAGGTAGCGTCTGCTGTAAGTTGTACGATGTCAGCGTACCGTGTACGTCTGGGCCAGACCGGTGCGATTAAGATGGTTGGAACTCCATCTTGCTTTATTTTTCCTCACCACTCTGGATAACAGGGGGAGAGGTGGAAAAAAAAGTACAGAAGCTGGAACTGGGTCCAGTCCTGAACCAGAGCATCTGCTCCGAGCGACCACAGATCGTGTGTTCTAGCCATGAAGTTGGAGACCTTGGCATTGAAGTGGGATGCTATTAGGTCCACATCTGGGGTCCCCTAGCTGTCACATCTGGCGAAAAATTTCGGGATGGAGAGACCACTGTCCCGAATCTATTCTTTGTCGTCTGAGGAAGACTGCTTCCCAGTTGTCCACATCCGGAATGTGGACCACTGAGAGAACCGAGCCTGTGTCCTCCACCTAGTGGAGGATGTGCGACACTTCTCGCATCGCCTGGGTACTGCGGGTCCCCCCTTGGTGATTCACCTATGCCACAGTTGTGGCATTGTGCGATTGTATTCTTATGTGAGAGGCTGCCAGTAAGTGATGGAAGGCCCTCAATGCCAGGAGGATGGCACAAATTGTCTTGATGGGCATGGTCGCTTCCACTGGGGACCACTTGCCCTGTGTTGTAGGTGCACTGCACCCCAACCCGTCAGGCTTACGTCGGTGGTCAGAACCTTCCATTGACCTGTGAGAAAAGATTTTTCTTTGCTAGCAAGGTTGGCTTGAGCAGCCAGTGCAGGGACCTCCTGGTTGACGACATTAGCTGGAATTCCCTGTCGAGAGGAAACAGGATTCCTGTCCCAGGACTTGAGAATGGCTAGTTGGAGAGGCCTGAGGTGAAACTGGGCCAAATGGGACCGCTTTATTGCTGCCCCCATCCTGCCAGGGACTCTCATAGCAAACCGGAGAGATCGGAGGGGTTTGCGGAGGAGGATGCGAACTTCTAGGCGGAGAGCCAGTGCCTTGTCCCTGGGAAAGGGCACTAGACCCCTGGAGGTGTTGTCTAGCATTCCCAGGAAGGTCAGAAACTGACTCAGGGTTGGTGATGACCTTTGTAGGTTGACTAACCAGCCCATGCGACTCAGAGTGTCGATTGTGATTGAGACGCTGAGCTCGCAGTCATTGAAGGCAGGAGCCTTGATGAGTAGATCGTCCGGGTATGGAACGACTACTATGCCTCTGGAGTGTAGGACGTCCATGGTGGCTGCCTCTGGAATGCAGGACGTCCATGGTGGCTGCCATGACCTCTGGGAGCCGTGGCGAGTCCGAACGGGAAAGCCACGAACTGGTAGTGGTCCTGGTCGATTGCGAACCTGAGAAACCTCTGATGGGCCGGTGCAATCGGTACATGCAGGTATGCGTCTTGTATGTCCATGGAGGCGAGATATTCTCCCTTTTCCATAGACACAATGATGGACCGAAGAAACTCCGTGCGGAAGTGACGGACCCGTACATATTTGTTGAGATGTTTTAGGTCCAGTATGGGCCGCACACTGCCTCCTTTCTTGGGTACTACGAATAGATTGGAGTAGAACCCTCGGAAGCGCTCGGCCATGGGGACAGGTACTGACTCCTGCTTGAAGAAGAGAGGAAACCGCTTGGTGGAAGGCACGAGCCTTGGCTGACGGTTTGGGGGGTGGGGGGGGCGAGAGGAAGAATCGGTTCATGGTTGGAAGTTGTACACTATCTTGTATCCGGAAGACACCAGTTCCCCGATCCACCTGTCTTCAGTAGTAGGCGTAAAGACTTGCTGAAAGGAGCAAAGTCGCCTACGGGTGGGATGTCTGCCGGGGTGCCTGAGTCATGAGGAGGAAAAAAAAGTCTGAGGTTTTCCTCCTTTGGTCTTTGACTGGCCTGCTTTTAACTGCCAGGTCTTGTCCGACCTTTGCGTCGACCACGAGTTGTCCCTGTGTGGGGAATGGTTGCGTGCTGGACGCAAGACTGACCAGCCCGAGGAATTCCGAAAGAATCGGAATCAGGTTTGTTACACTTTTTGTCAGTGCGTATAGGTTTCAGTTGAGGGAGAGAAATACTCCTACCCCCGGTGGCGTTGGATATCATTGTGTCCAACCTTTCACCAAAAAAGGTCACCCACTGAGATACGGGAAGTGTGTGAGGGACTTCTTTGAGGCTGCAAAAATAAAAAAAAAAATGCGTTAAACCGCACCTTACACCCATACGGCGCTTAGTGGCGCACGTCACTGCCAGGGGGTCAGCCCAGCTACAAAG
Source organism: Ranitomeya imitator (assembly GCF_032444005.1). Classification (NCBI taxonomy): domain Eukaryota; kingdom Metazoa; phylum Chordata; class Amphibia; order Anura; family Dendrobatidae; genus Ranitomeya; species Ranitomeya imitator. Next base: position 424,780,550 of record NC_091283.1, read on the forward strand.
TCCAATCCGTAACAAAGAAGTGCTTGATAAAGGTCATTGTACCGAAACGTCGCCGCAGATGGCAGATTAAATCTGTAAGTCATTTTTCTTTGAGGCTGCGTCCGCTTTCCATTCCGCAGCCAGAGGATATGCCGAGTCGTGATGGCGTTTGATGCTATCCTCGTTACGCCCCTTGCTGAATCCAGAGCTGCATGAAGCATGTAATCTGCTACAACTGCTATTTAAACCGCTTGGTCCGACAGCTCAGGGGCAGATGCTTGGAGGCCAGCTTGTAAATTTTTGGCCCAAGCCAGGATGGCCTTGGCAGCCCAAACTGAAGCGAACGCGGGAGCCAGGGAGGCCCCTGCCGCCTCGAAAAATTGAACAAGCCATGAGTTCTACCTGCCGGTCTGCTGCGTCCCTGAGGGTTGAGCTATCTGGCAGTGAAGAGAGGGTCTGTGCTGCTAGTCTAGAGACTGGGGGGGTCCACTTCGGGTGGATCTGTCCATTCCTTGGTGTGGGAAAAGGTACTTTGCCTCCAGATATTTGCGATTAGCAAATTTTTTGTCAGGCTGTGAGAGCTGCTTCTTAAGGATCGCTTTAAACTCTGGGTGGTTAGAGAAAACCTTAGGCAGCCTCAGAGGTCCTTCAAAGGAGATCTTGGGGCCTCTGGTGGCAGATTAGAAATGTCCAGCACCCGATGGATGGAAGAGGTTATGTCCTTGACTAGGGCTGTATTGTTAGGGGGGATTGGGATCAGAGACCCCTCCGTTTGCCTGTCTGAGTCGGAGTCACAGATGCCTTCCGAATCCTGTGTATCGCTGAGGCGTCCCCTGCTGGGTGAGCTGGGGAGGAAGCCTTCACTGGTCGGGGATTACGGAGATCTGCATTGTCTGCCCCTGGAAGGGGACGGTCTAGATGACCTGGAGCTACGGTGTCTCTCCATATAAGGGGATGACCGTGCTATAGGATGACGCAGATGGACTTGACCTATGGGTCCGCTTGCGTCCTGACCTAGTCGTGGATGTGCCAGGTCGTTCTGTTCCTGAGTCAAGCTCTCCATTTGCTTGGTAACAGTCATAGCCGCCGAGGCATGACTCTGCAGAGCCTGAAGCAATGTGGAGGTTCGTTATCTATAGACTGCGTCATAGATTGCGACCTCTGAGTGACCCATTCCGGCTTGACATTAGACACCGAGGCATTGGCAGGGGCTTCTTGGGGCTCTGACACATTAGTTTGTTTGCACTTCTGGCAATGCGGGTACATGCTGCCGCTGGGGAGAGCGGTCCCGCAGGCTGTGCAGAATGCATAATAGCAGTTCTGCCTGGTTCTCTTGGACCTTGAGCCCGGCATAGTGCACAGAGTGCAGAAGGGCTGCCGGCAGAGGGCCTTACAGGGTTAGAGAAACCAGACAGGGTTAGAGGGGACAGACAGCGGAAGGTAAGTATGAAGTGTTTGTTTTTTTACTTTTAGGATGGTAACCAGGGTAAACATCGGGTTACTAAGCGCGGCCCTGCGCTTAGTAACCCGATGTTTACCCTGGTTACCGGCATCGTTGGTCGGTGGAGAGCTGTCTGTGTGACAGCTCTCCAGCGACCAAACAGCGACGCTGCAGCGATCCGGATCATTGTCTGGATCGCTGCAGCGTCGTTTAGTGTGAAGGTACCTTTAGTTGTAATTCCTAGTCTCGGCTTCCTGGCGGCACCAGAATACACCCATGGTTTACAGATTCCCCAAAGAAGGCTATGAGAGATTTTACGGTAAGTACCCAAATCCTCATATACCCAAACTTTTTATAATTATAGATACATACAGACACACAGCACAGTACTACAGTTGTGCTTAAAAGTTTACAGACCCTGGCAAAATGTTTGCTTTCTTGGCCTTTTTTCACAGAATATGAATGATAACACCACAACTTTTTCTCCACTCATGGTTAGTGGTTGGGTGAAGCCATTTATTGTCAAACTACTGTGGTTTCTTTTTTTATATATCATAAAATCCCCTGATTTTCCATTTGTTAAACACAGTTTGAATGCTGCTGACTGGCATTACCAATTCATTGAATATCTTTTTGAATCCCTTTCCTGTTTTATACAGTTCATCTAACTCTTCCCGTAGACAATTCTTTTGCTTTCCCCATGACTCACAAACCAGAAACGTCAGTGAAAGATGCAAGAGTCTGTCTGGATCCCAGAAACTCACTCAGCTTTTATGCACACACTGATTACAAGCAAACAGGTCACAGGAGTGGATATTACCTTTAGTAGCCATTCAAACCCATTTGTGTCAACTGTGCATGTTATCAGGCCAAAATCACCAGGGTATGTGAACTTTTGATCAGGGTCATTTGGATGTTTTGGGTTGTCATTATGATTTATCCCTGCTGTGGAACCACGAAAAAAAATCACTGCTTTGGTACCATGGGGTCTATATGACCCCAAGCTCAAAATCGTCATATTTCATTAAAATGAACATGCTGGCTTTTCAGAATCATCAAGTTTTATTCTATCATTTCAGAACACAGTTCTGAAATCAAACGTAACTTTGAAGTGATTTATTGGTCATCAAACACAAACTGAAATTTTTACCAAAATGCTTAACTAATAAAGTATTAAAATTAAATTTAAAAAAGCACAATAACTGCAACTGCGTGGATTTTAGTAAAAACATAATGACAACGAATGATCTGGCAATAAATTTAGCCCCTGCATTCACTGCACGTCAGTGCCATGTTCTTCACAAATGAACTTCTTGGAGTCAAACAAATCTCGTCTTTTTGTCCTTCGATCGAGGACAAACAGCACCGTTTACGCTGTCCTGTAAAGGTACCTTCACACTGACCAACTTCACAACGATATCGCTAGCGATCCGTGACGTTGCAGTGTCCTGGATAGCGATATCGTTGTGTTTGACACGCAGCAGCGATCTGGATCCTGCTGTGACATCGTTGGTCGGAGCAGAAAGTCCAGAACTTTATTTTGTCGCTTGATCTCCCGCAGACATCGCTGAATGGGCATGTGTGATGCCGATTCAGCGATGTCTTCACTGGTAACCAGGGTAAACATCGGGTTACTAAGCGCAGGGCCGCGCTTAGTAACCCGATGTTTACCCTGGTTACCAGTGTAAATGTTAAAAAAACCAAACACTTCATACTTACATTCCGGTGTCTGTCGCGTCCCTCGGCGTTCTGCTTCCCTGCACTGTCAGCGCCGGCCAGCCATAAAGCAGATTACAGCGGTGACGTCACCGCTGTGCCTTACAGCCAGCCGGCGCTCACAGTCCGTGCAGGAAAGCACAGCGCCGGGGGACAGGCACCGGAATGTAAGTATGTAGTGGTTTTTTTTTTTACATTAGCACTGGTAACCAGGGTAAACATCGGGTTACTAAGCGTGGCTCTGCGCTTAGTAACCCGATGTTTACCCTGATTACCAGGGGACTTCACATAGTTGGTCGCTGGAGAGCTGTCTGTGTGACAGCTCTCCAGCGACCACACAGCAACGCTGCAGCGATCGGGATCGTTGTCTAGATCGCTGCAGCGTCGCTAAATGTGACGGTACCTTAACACTGCTGGTGTCACTTGGAATGTCTGATGGTGCCTGCAAAATTCCACAGCAGTGGATGATTTGCTTGACATCCTTTGGCGTTTGATGCACATCCAATCGCTGACTTGCATATAGAATGATCGGCGCAACTTCGACTTCCTTCAAAAACTTATTGCATTTGTCCAAATTCTTAGATGCGTAATTTGGTACATTTTCAATAAAAATAACATACGCATTCACCGCAGTGCTTTCAATCATTTCACAAAAAACCATCATTGGCCACCGATTCGTTTTTATAGCAGTGCTGTACAAGCTGCACATTTGATCATGACTATCGATGCCTCCTTTTTGGCTATTGTAGAAGGCATTTATTTTTTCTTTTCCAGTTTCTTTGTCTTTCTCTTTTTTGCGATGCATGGTCGACAGAAACACAACTCTCTTGTTCTTCTTTGGCACAATGGGCAGCAATGTAAAGTCTTTTGCATGATCAAAAGCATACTGAACTGTTCCTTGATCGGCTTTAGCCAGAAAGCTTGGAGGGATACAAGCTTTGTTCTTCAGTGTGCCAACCAAAGTCAAACTGCGAGCCTTCAGCTCCAAAGCCAAGGGAGTCGAAGAGTAGTAATTGTCAGTTTTAACATTTCTGTTCGTTCCAACAATTGTAGGGATCAAATCCAGCACAGCTTGGGTAGGAATCGGCAATCCTGGAGCACGAGTTCCAGCTCCCTTGTAAAATCTTCGAAAAAAATGAATAAAAGTTCTTGCTGTCAGCCATGACATATACCTTGATTCCATATTTGCTTGGCTTCTTTGGTATGTACTGTTTGAAGTTACACCTTCCTCTGAATCCAAACAAAGATTCGTCCACAGTACACCCAACTCCATGAGAGTAGTTCACTTCACAAGGCAAGACGAATTGATTGTAAATCTTGCTAATCGGTGCCAATTTGTCAGCTTCCCATCTTTGATCTCGAATGGTGGAGTCATCAAAGCACAAGCAATACAGAATAAAAAAAAGTTTCTGACTCATAGCTGCTATGTAAATTGGCCTTCCAGTGCCATCTTTCTTCCAAACACTTGCTGTGCTTTCTTTTCCACTTTTTGTAGCACCCAAGAAGAGCAGAATTCCAAGTAGAGCACGAATCTCGTCAATACTTGTGTCATACAAATATCCAGACTGGGTCTTGTATTTCATTTTAGCACTTTGAATTTTTTGGTTTGTCCATTTGACGACTTCTTCAATCAAACATTGTTGAAAAAAAAGTTCGAATGATTTCAAGGGCGTATCCACAAGACGTCCATCACCCTTTGGTCTTGGTTTGGCCTTGACAATGTTTCGGACTGGAGTTCGTCAAATAGTCTTTGGCTGCAGCACCCACTTATAGCCCTCTTTACCAAGAATTTCACCTGTGAAGTATCATCGTCGTTGTCCTCATCATCGGAGGAATTAGCGTCGCCAGTGTCAGACAGAATAGCACTTTGTTCAGTGTCAGACAATTAAGGTACTATGGGGTCAGGAGTGTCCCCAACACAGAAAATTGAAAATAACTTTGAAATAATTGAAAAACAAATTCAAAATATCATCAACATAAGCAGAAATATGTTACTTGAAAAAACATAGAAGGTCAATGTTGACCAGTTTTAGAAATATTTATTCAGCGCTGGGGTCTTAATGACCCCATGGTTCCACAGCAGGGTTAAAGGGAACCTGTCACCCCGTTTTTTCATTATGAGCTAAAAATAGCGTTCAATAGTGCTTTTATTATCCCCTGATTCCCCACCTTTGCTGCCAAAATACCTTAGTAAACTCGCCGTTTTCGGCTGTCAATCACCCCGGGCCGATGGGTGTGGGCTAATCTCCGATTCTCCCCACCTTCGGCTTTTCACTAAGAAACTTCTTCCCGGCGTTGTATTTCGCGCCTGCGCATTATGCTTTGCCCAACTGTGGACATAGCATACAGAACATCATTGCGCATGCGCGGGTTTTCACTGTAACCTGTGTGCCCTGGAAAAGTTTACCGGCGTCCAGGACAACACTATTTGCATATCCAGACTTCCAGGGCACAGAGGTTACAGTAAAAACCCGCGCCTGCCTAATGATGTATTGTATACTTTGCCAACAGTTGGGCAATTCATACTGCGCATGCGTTAGAGCCTAATGCACTGCGCAACCGCAAAAAATGAGCGCGATCTGTGCTATTCACAGATCGAGTTACGTCTGACATGCTGAGGAGCGGGGGGAGAGACAGCGATTTGGCAACGCCCATCGGACCGGACCAGGGTGATTGACAGCCGAAAACAGCGAGTTTACTAAGATATTTTGGCAGCAAAGGTGGGGAATCGGGATAATAAAAGCACTATTGTAAAGCACAGCTCAGGTCCTATTGAACGCTATTTTTAGCTCATATTGAAAAAACGGGGTGACAGGTTCCCTTCAAAAAGAGAAACCACAGTGGTTTGACAATAAATGGCTTCACCCAACCATTAACCATGAGTGGAGAAAAAGTTTTTGTCTTAGCAAAAATTCTGCTGGGCTATGTAAACTTTTGAGCACAACTGTACTTCTCCTGTTCTGTATATGCAATGGGCCATAAAATGAAGATGTCCCACAGACATGGTTCTTACGTTATCTTGTCTTCCATGCAACAGACAGGAGGTTCCTAAAGTTTGGCTGAATATAATCTGCTCATTTCAAACAGGAAGATGTCAGGGACTTCTTGAGACATTGTCACAGATCTTGTGTTCTACTAAACAGTATAGGGTCCTCATGTTAAGGGAGCATATTCCAGATCACAGGAGCAGAATGATCATGTCACATGCAGCTGGAATAATTCTAATTATTGACTGGACTCTTATGAGGAATGTTCTGTACGCAGAAACTGCTTTATGGCAGCTGGGTTCCACTGGTATTCCACTTGTCTTTCTAGCAGCATGAATCTCGCTCTCTCTTAGGCCATGTTCACACGATCCTTTTTTTCATGCGGAATTGCCGCGATTTTCCCGCTGCGGGTCCGCAGCTGTTTTCCATGCAGGGTACATTACATTGTACCCTATGGAAAACAGGAACTGCTGTGCCCACAATGCGGAAAATAAAAAAAAAAAGCCGCGCTGAATAGCTGCGGGAAAAAAGAAGTACCATGTCACTTCTTTTTTCGGAGCCGCAGCGGTTCTGCACCCATAGACCTCCATTGTGAGGTCAAACCCGCAGTAAAACCCGCAAATGAAAAAAATATCTGCGGGTTTTACTGCGGTTTGTGGTGCAGAACCGCTGCAGCAGGAAGTGCGGGGAAGCGGGCGGAAGTGCGTGGGCGGAGTGTGGCTGCCCCCCCCCCCCCCGTGCTCCGATCCCACCGCCCCGTGCTCCGATGCCCACCCCCAGTGCTCCGATGCCCCCCCCCCGTGCCCTAATCTCCCCCCCTTATACTTACTTGGCGTCCCGGTGTCCGTCCGGCCGTCTTCTCCCTGGGCGCCGCCATCTTGCAAAATGGCGGGCGCATGCGCAGTGCGCCCGCCAGATTCGTTCCAAAGTGCATTTTGATCACTGAGATATAATCTCAGTGATCAAAATAAAAAAAAATAGTAAATGACACCCCCCCCCTTTGTCACCCCCATAGGTAGGGACAATAAAAAAAAATTAAGAATTTTTTTTTTTTTTTTTCCACTAAGGTTAGAATAGGGTTAGGGGTAGGGTTAGGGTATTTTCAGCCATTTTAACCCTAAAAAACTTCCTAGAAAACACACAGACTCTGCATAGAAAACTGCATAAAAAAAAGGATCAAAAAACGCATCAAAAAAGGACAAAAAAAGGACCAAAAAAAGGGCCTGCGTTTTCTGCCAAGAGCTGCAGTTTTTTAAAAAACAGTCCTGAAAAAAAAAGGATGGAAATCAGGAACGTGTGAACATACCCTTAATGTGATGTATAAAGGGTGACAGCCATAAAGGGGTTAATAGTACCAATACTTTGGAGGACAAGTTTTGTTATAATATGAGGATACCGGTGGTCACTTAGCTTAGGCCAACCTGAATGCATGTTTGATACTTGCAACCAGTCAATCAAGAGATCAACAGCTCCTCAATCCTACACTCCTCATACGACGCAGCACACCGTTACCATAAAATGGTACAAAAATAAACATATTAGGCAAACGCTTTCATTTATTCACAGTTCAGGAGGGAAGAAAACACATAGAAAAGAAAAACAAAAAAAGGAGGCAAAGACTGGATAAATGGTGACACTGATGATAAGTGCTTCCTATAAAGTTGCAGCCAACAAGAGTCAAATCCAACTGTACAATAAATTAACTGCTATAAGATGGGCACAGATGAGAACAGTCACCCCCTCAGGACCGCCGCGCAATGCCTGTACAGGCGCTGGGCACGATGGTATTAACTGAAGGACAGCTGCGTTGTAAAGTCCAAAACCAATACACTGACCATGCAGCAACCTTCACACAACTCCACAATGATCCTGCTCTGCAGCCGTGCTTCACACTAGGGTCACGCTGGCACCCTGCAAATATCCCTGGAGGAACTGGAGTGCGTCTGCATTCAGACTGCTGCTGATCATGGAAGGGACCTTGGAGACAGGACACATGATTAGTGCAGCACAGTGTAACATTATCACCATCAATACGCATATCAGGGTACACTGATGGGGGCTTACCCTCCCAGGACATGATGCAGACAACTTCTGAAGAGACTGTGCCAAAAGGATTTTCGGATTGCTGACCATATCACCTATAGGATCATGCTCTTTCTTGCCAGCGAAAGCCAATTGAGCGAAGGCAGTCTGGTACCCAGGGGTATCTTCAATGTCGATGAAGTGTTCATCATCTGGAATGGTGTCATCTTCAGGCAGCTCAAACAGGCCGATCAGAGCCTGCAATAATGGGGTCCTGGAAAGAGGAGCAATGTAACAAAAACATGTGACTCAATATGATGGATACAAGTATGGAAATGGGATACCATGAACTACACTGGAGACAAAACACTCTGTGACCACATGAGCGCACAAAGACTCTCAGCTGACCTAAGAACTTCAGCCAGATATGAAGTACAGGTTTATTGGCCTCAGAGCCACACAACCACATAGACCTCCTGGGGCTTTGAGTTGTGTGGTGGTTCATATGCTCGGCCCTTACCACAGCTTGGTGTACTCTGTGTCCATCATGTGCGGGCACTCTGTCAGCAGTTTGGTTATGCCGACAGCGCAGATTTTCTTCTCTATTGGTCCCGATACTTTCTGGATTTCAGGGATAATTATTTTTTCTACAACCATCCCAAACATCCTGTAAAAAAAAAAAAAAAAAAAAAGGATGAAAATTATCATCACACTGCCTGCTGCTATCATAGCCTGGAGGACAAAACTGTACAATCACCAGCTCAAAAATAGGAGGACGATGTGCCACACGAAAAATCATTTCACCCAACGAATCAGAGTTTTGCTCGATTATCAGGTGATCGGCATGAAACGAACATTCCTAGGATCGCGTAAATTTACTTTAACCTCTGAACATAGAAATCACACTTACTTGGGTTGGATGCTGTCAACCATTTCCTGTAAAGCAGTGGCTCCATATTTGACACAATAAAGATTTAGGAAGACCAAGAAACCTGTAATACCACACACACAAAAAAAAGAACGAAAATAACAGTTACGAAAGATCTGTTCGGCCCCTTAGGTTTCTAGTACTCTGCACACACTGTCCGTCTAGAGCCGATAAATCTGTTTATACTTCATGCAAAGCTACCATTCCCATCATCTGTATAGGGAAGGAGGCTGTTTAACATTAACTGCACTTTTACTGTACAACCACGAGAGGGAGCAATCACAAATATTATTAAAATAGGTAACAATAAGGAGAATGGGACCGGAGATTCTCAGAATTCCATATATTTGGAATTATTGACACCGTTTCTGCTACTTATTAGCAGGAGTCAGGGCTATTAGGCTATTTAACCCCTTGGCAACAGTTTTATTGGTATTGATTTTTTTTTGTCACTTTCCAAAAGGATTACCCATTTTTTTCTGATAGTATAGCCAAATGATGGATTGTGTTGCTGTCAGACAAGTGGTATTTTTTTACTGCAAGTATGCCATCAGGTCTGGGTTTTGTTGGCAACAGCCCTAATTGTACAGTAAATATGACCTGGTAACTTAATACTTTGAGTCAGTATAATTACAGCAACAGTTCCATATTTTTCAGTATACCAAGTAGGATGATATAAAATGTTACTTATAGCTTGGACTATTTGGACAAGCAAATAGAAAGAGGTAATATAAACATACATATATATATATATATATATATATATATATATATATTTATATTACCTCTTCCTATGACCCCGAGTATCGCACACCTTGTGCTTTTGGTTACTCCAGTAAAGTTGCAGCTCTAAAATGTGTCAAAACTGATGGCAAATGGCATCTTGGCAGCTTCACGCTTGATTTTCCTCAATTCATGGGCAGTTATTTTGCGCCTTTTTTGCCCAACACGTTTCTTGTGACCCTGTTGGCTATTTGCCAAGAAACGCTTGATTGTTCGGTGATCACGCTTCAAAAGTTTGGCAATTTTAAGACTGCTGCATCCCTCTGCAAGACATCTCACAATTTTGGACTTTTCAGAGTCCGTCAAATCTCTCTTCTGACCCATTTTGCCAAAGGAAAGGAAGTTGCCTAATAATTAAGCACACCTTATATAGGGTTTTGATGTCATTAGACAACACCCTTCCTCATTAGAGATGCACATCACCTGATTTACTTAATTTGTAGTTGGCTCTCAAGCCTTAACAGCTTGGAGTAGGACAACATGTACAAAAAGTATCGTGATCAAAATACAACTTGCCTAATAATTCTGCACACAGTTTGTGTCGTTACCCGGGCATAGTAACTAGCTGTGATTAGTTATAGCACCTCACTTCTATCATTTTCCCATCGCACCTCTCATTTTCCCCCTCACAGCTCTCATTTTCCCACTCACACCTCATTTCTCCCCTCACACTTGTCATTTTGACCTCACACCTGTCATTTTCCAATCACTCCAGTATTTTCCCCTCACTACTCTCATTTTATACTCACACTTCATTTTCACCTGACATCTCATTTTCCCCTCTATATATACCTGTATATCAACTCCCCTGTATATAGTATATACCTGTATGTTGGGGTGTGACCAAACAATCAAACTACATCTAGATCTTCTGGTCAATATATTTTACATCATATTTGATTCATACGATTAAATAAAAAAACCTGTATGTCATATTCCCTGTATATAGTATACACCTGTATGTCATCTCCCCCTTTATATAGCATATACCTGTATGTCATCTCCTCCTGTATATAGTATATACCTGCATGTCATCTCCTCCTGTATATAGTATATACCTGTATGTCATTCTCCTCCTGTATATAGCATATAGCAGTATGTCATCTAGCATGTGGCAAATTTTGCGCGTGGCGAGTTTTGAGCAGCGACTTTTGTGTTTCGACTTTTATGTGGTGAGGTTGGTATATGTGTGGTGAAATGTGTGCTGAGGGTGGTATATGTGTTCAAGCACGTGGTAGTGTGTGGCGCATTTTGCGTGTGTTCATAGCCCCGTGTGTGGTGAGTATCCCATGTCAGGGCCCCACCTTAGCAACTGTACGGTATGGCGCCATCGCTCTCATTCTTTAAGTCCCCCTTGGTCACATCTGGCAGCTGTCAAATTGCCTCCAACACTTTTCCTTTCACCATTTTCCCCATTATGTAGATAGGGGCAAAATTGTTTGGTGAATTGGAACGCGCGGGGTTAAAATTTCGCCTCACAACATAGCCTATGACGCTCTCGGGGTCCAGACGTGTGACTGTGCCAAATTTTGTGGCTGTAGCTGCGACGGTGCAGATGCCAATCCCAGACATACACACATTCAGCTTTATATATTACATAGAGAGATAGAGAGATAGATAGATAGATAGATAGATAGATAGATAGATAGATAGATGCGGGAGTAAAGGGTACTTATTCCTCAGCACAACTTTTTAATCTCCGGGGGAATCTGAGAACATGATTCGGGTTGGTTTTTACAGTCACTAGTGTTGCGATTGCCGCTATTCACGGAATAACGGCAATAAAAAGGTTTGATTTCCCATTTCTTTCTCTCTCCCCTGATATGATCTAGCACCTCAGAGGATAGAGAAATGGGGTCCCCATGAGCCTACCCAGTACCTCCTGCATCCCCCGGCCGTCTTCTTCCGGGAAGAAAATACCGGGCGCATGCGCAGTGCGCCCGCTGTAATCTACCGGCCGGCACCCGGCAACAATAGGAGATTTTTCCTATTGGTTCACTTTGATCACTGTGATACACCCTATCATGGTGATCAAACTAAATAAAAATAGTAACTCAAAGCCCCCTTTATCACCCCGTTAGGTAAAAATAATAAAAAAATTAAAAAAAAGTATTTATTTCCATTTGGGTTAGAGCTAGTGTCACGATAATATAAATATGCCATATTATGAGTATAGTTCTTGAAGGTTCCATGGCACACACACACGCTGCAGATTCGACCCCAACCCAATTAGTAGCTTAATTTACTTCAGAGGACGTAAGTTATAGAGCAAGGAGAAACGAAGCTAGTAATTTTATATATTTTACTCCAAAAGGTAGGCAGTGTTTATAAAAGTATAACAACATATTAAAAAAAAAAAAATGAGACAAGTATCGTATGTACAGACAATTACGAAAAAAGGGATTAAAGGAAGAAACACTTGCAGTTCTTTCATATCATTTCATAGCAGACCATGCGGAGCGGGGGTGGGGCGATACATCAAGATGCATTACAGAGCGTCTCTCAGGTCGCCTCCTGGAAAAAAGCTCCCCCTCCTAACTCGGCTCCTAAATATATATGCTCTGCTTGATGACCTCACAGAGTGGGCTGCGTCCTGGAATAACCTCCTATTCTGGATGTTATGTCAAATCTTCTATTACTCATATCTCGGCGTATGAACCTCGCAGGAGAAAGACTGAGTTATCATCATGCTCAGCACGACATAGTGGTTCATTCAAGTATAAACATGACGTGGGTATGAGCTCCGGTTAAGCAGTAATCCATTTCTCTGTTTCTGCTAGGCGCTGCGCTTAGTAAATGCACTTGTGTGTAGCCCTATTGTTGCACATCCCAAATATACAACTTTCACACCTATGTCACTACTTGGGGTGGAATTATTCCATCTTGAATAACTATCTGATAGACAAAATAGCACATGGTTTCAGACAAAGGACTGGTTTTCTGCTCACTCCTGCATTCGAGAGGGAGTGGGGACAGAGTCCCACACTGGAGTTTCATGTTACAGCTTTATTGTCAGCAGGGAGCAAGAGCTGGGAGGAAGGGGGATTGGAAAGAAAACAGCGTGTGTCTGTACTCAGCTTTAATGGACATAGCAGAGCTCAGTGTACTCCTCCATGAGTTCCTCGGCAGGTTTGCCCCGGCGGGACAACCCGTCTGCATTGCCATGCTCGCTGCCCGTTTTATGTTTGACCATTAAGTCGTACTGCTGGAGGGCAAGGCTCCAGCGCAGCAACCTTCCGTTGGTTCCAGGCATGGATTGTAGCCAGCGCAGAAGGTTGTGGTCGATCACAACAGTGAAGGTGCGACCGTACAGGTAGGGCTGCAAACGTTGCAGGGCCCAGACCATGGCCAGGCACTCTTTCTCAAGGGTGGAATAGGCCACTTCCCTCTGCAGAAGCTTCCAGCTCAAGTACAACATGGGGTGCTCTTGGTTCCCCCGAGTCGACCTGGCTCAGAACAGCACCGAGGCCAAACTCGCTGGCGTCTGTCTGTACCAGGAACTGTGTGTCTCAGCTAGCTTCCTGAGCAAAGACTACCGCAAAATGAAATCTCACTATCTTATACTTGTGCCCAAAACCAAGGCACTCCCCCTGCGGTGCCCTCACTGGGTGGCTGAATACTCTCCTTTCTTGAAGATATGAATAAGCCATCTACACATATCTCAGCGTATGAACCTAGTAGAAGAAAGATAAAGTTATTATGCTCACCATGACATGGGGGTTCATTTAAGTATAAACACGCAGTGGATATCTGACCCGCTTATGGGGAAATCCGTTGCATTTCTTTGGGTTTAGATCCTAGCGATTTCAGTGAGTTTTATAGATCTCTCGGTGGACATCTGGAATACGTAACTTTTATATCTCTATCCCTGATCTGTCCATTATACGTAAATTTTCAAGAACAAAAGTCCCATGCGGTCTGAACGTTGCTGTACCAGTTATAGCTGGTATCAGGCGGCAGGGGGGGATGAGGTGTTTAGAATTTCACAAAGCTGATAGGCAGAGTGAAGGGGGGTGGGGTCAGAGATCCCACAGCATGTGTCTGCCATAGGGTTTTGTATCAGCGAATACAGTGGGGGGAAAAAAAAGGAGGGGTGGGTTTGAATCTGCAGCGTCTGTGTGTGTGCGCCATGGAACCTTCTAGAACTATACTCATAACATGGCATAGTTATATTATCGTAAAGTTAGAGTTGGGCTAGGGTGGTTAGGGTTGTGTTAGGGTTAGGGCTGTGTTAGCGTTGGAGTTAGAATTGAAGGGTTTCCACTGTTTAGGTACATCAGGGGGTCACCAAACGCGACATGGAGCCCACAATTGATTCCAGCCAAATTTGCGTTCAAAAAGTCAAACGATGCTCCCCCCCTTCTGACCCCGCCATGCTCCCAAACTGTGGCTTTTCCCCACATACGGGGTATGGTTTTGTAAAAATGAGAAATCGCTGGACAACTTTAACCCCTTAATGACCGCCAATACGTCTTTTAACTGACCTGAGATATAAGAGAATAGCCTCCCCATACAGATGACAATCCAGCATCTGTTGGTTGTACACTATAGCTGACAACTTGCTGTATCAGCCACGATCAGTATTTGCACCTTCTAAATCTGTTTAACCCCTTAGATGCTGCTGTCAATAGTGACTACATCATTATAAATGGTTAACAGAGTGTGGGGGCTTCTTCTTTATCCCAATTGGTGCCCTCAGATCATGATTTTGTGGTCCTGATGTTTGCGATGGCAATTCATGACCAAAGAGCGGCCGTAGAGTCTGACGGCTATAGTAATCTGTTTAGAAGTTAGCAACATTTAGGTGGTAAAAATACACATTTTCATTTTTGTCATGCCACTTTGCATTAATTCCTGTAAAGCACCTGAAGGGTTAATAAACTACCTGACAGCAGTTTTCAATATGTTTAGAGGTGCTGTTTTTAAAATAGTATCACATTTGGGGGTTTCCCAATATATGGGACCCCTAAAGTCACTTCAAACATGGATAAGTCCCTAAAAAAATAAATGTGGTAAATTTCCTTGAAAAAATGAAAAATTGCTGCTACATTTTTAAACCTCCTAAAATGCTAACAAAATAAAATAACATTTTACAAATGGTGCTGATGTAAAGCAGACATGTGGGAAATGTTATTTATTAATGGTTTGCTGTTGTATGACTATCTGGATTAAAGGGATAATCATTCAAATTTAGAAAATTGCTAATTTTTTAACATTTTTCTCAAATTTTTTATATTTTTTATAAATAAACACAAAAAATGTTGAACTAAATTTACCATTATCATAAAGTATAATGTGTCACGAAAAAACAATCTCAAAATCACTGGGATTTGTTGAAGCGTTGCAGAGTTATTACCACATAAAGTGACACTGGTCAGATTTCAAAAATTTGGCTCGGTCACTAAGGGGTTAAACCCTTATAACGTGTTAACAAAAAAAAAATTATGTTTCCAAAATTGTGCTGATGTAGCAGACATGTGGGAAATGTTATTACCATATTTTGCGGATTATAAGATGCACCCCAAGTTTTGATGACAAAATAGAAAAAAAAAACAACCTTTTTTTAATAAAATGGTGGTGCTTCTTATAATCCATGTGTCTTATTGCTTACCAGGGGTGGTGGCTGCGGTGAAGCGGGGTCCCAGGGTCGACGCAGGAGATGGCAAGAGTGGAGCGTTGCTATAGTCTGCAGACTGGGATGAGGGGGTGTTCGCATGTGCGGTGCGCCGCTGCAGGTGTTCGGTGCTACGGGGGCTCTGCCAACATCTTGTGAAAGACTAGAGCCCCCAGCAGTGACATGGTTTCCTATGTGGTGGACTGGACTCCGGGAAAATAGCTGCCGCCCTGAGGCGACGCAAGCGCAGACGGAGATCTTGGCACCAAGATCTCGGGAGATCTTGGACACCCGCAGATTTGGGGGAAAAAGGAGATTTTTGTGTACTCACCGTAAAATCTCTTTCTCTTAGCCTCTAATTTGGGGACACAGGACCATGGGTGTTATGCTGCTGTCCACTAGGAGGCGACACTATGCATAATCTGAAAAAGATTAACTGTGGCTCTTCCTCTGCAGTATACACCCCTGGACGGCGTTAGCATTCTCCAGTTTTGTGCAAAAGCATTAGGAGGAACGTAACATGAATAACATAACCATGCCTACAAGTCAACTATGTACGAGCTCAAGAAAACAATATGAGAACTCCACGGTAACAACGGCCCGGAAAGGGCAACAGGGTGGGAGCTGTGCCCCCCAATTAGAGGCTAAGAGAAAGAGATTTTACGGTGAGTATAAAAAAAATCTCCTTTACTCTGTCGCCTCATTGGGGGACACAGGACCATGGGACGTCCCAAAGCAGTCCCTGGGTGGGAAGCAATGGATGAATATTGTGCAGACAGGCCCCTAAACTTGGGGCACCGTCGCCTGCAGAACCAGTCTACCCAGGCTCGCGTCCTCGGAGGACTGGGTAAGAACTCTGCAGTGTTTAGTAAACGTGTGTAGGCTAGTCCAAGTGGCCGCCTTACACACTTGTTGTGCCGAAGCCTGGTCCCGAATGGCCCAGGAGGCCCCTACCGCCCGTGTAGAGTGTGCTGTAATACCGGAAGAGGAGAATTTTTAAGGCGGTAGGCCTCTTGTATGGTGGATTTGATCCACCTGGCAAGGGTAGCTTTGGAAGACGGCAGACCCTGGCGGTCGCCTTCCAGAAGAAGGAAAAGAGAATCAGACTTCCGGAAGGGCGCAGTCCTAGACACATATATACGCAATGCCCTGACGAGGTCAAGCGTATGCAGAGCCTTCTCCACTATATGAACCGGACAAAGGGATGGCAGTGAAATTTCCTCATTGAGGAAGAAGTTGGACACAACCTTCGGAAGGAAGGATGGGACCGTACGGAGAACTACCTTGTCCTGGTGAAAAGCCAGGAAGGGCCGTCTGCAGGAGAGTGCTGACAGTTCAGACACCCTGCGTAGTGAGGTGATTGTCACCAGAAAAACCACCTTCTGGGATAGAAGGCGGAGTGGCACCTCCCTATGGGGTTCGAAAGGTGGTCCCTGCAATGCTGTCAGGACCAGGTTGAGGTTTCTAGTAGTGGTCTGTAGGGGGGAACCAATCGGGAAACCCCCTGAAGAAAAGTCCTTACTTGCGGCTTGGTAGCAATGCGCCTTTGAAAAGGCACTGAGAGGGCTGACACCTGGCTCTTAAGCGAGCCCAGGGACAGCCTGGCCTCCAGACCCGATTGGAGAAAACCAAGTACTTTGGGGAGGGAATAAGGGAGTGGGGTCTTGGCCACGAGATTCGCACCAGGTAAAGAAAGCTTTCCAGGTCCGGTAATAAATCTTGGCAGAGGCTGGCTTCCGTGCCCTAATCATGGTTCCAATGACGTCCGGCGAGAGCCCTGCCTGGGTCTCAACCCAGGTCTCAAGGGCCACACCGTCAAATTGAGAGCCCCTGAGTTCTGGTGGTAGAACGGGCCTTGTGATGAAAGACCGGGGTGGTTGGGGAGACGCCAGGGGGCTTCTGCTGTAAGTTGTACGACGTCGGCGTACCATGTACGTCTGGGCCAGTCCGGTGCGATTAGAATGGTTGGAACTCCCTCTTGCTTGATCTTCCTCACCACTCTGGATATCAGGTGGAGAGGTGGAAAAATGTACAGAAGTTGGAACTGGGTCCAGTCCTGAACCAGGGCATCTGCTCCGAGTGACCGCGGCTCGTGTGTTCGGGCCAGGAAGTTGGAGACCTTGGCATTGAAGTGGCATGCCATTAGGTCCACGTCCAGAATCCCCCAGCGATGGCAGATCTGGCGAAAAATTTTGGGATGGAGACCACTCTCCCGAGTCCATTCTTTGTCGGCTGAGGAAGTCGGCTTCCCAGTTGTCCACACCCGGAATGTGGACCGCCGAGAGCACCGACTCTGTGTCTTCCACCCAGTGGAGGATGTGTGTCACTTCTCGCATCGCCTGGGTACAGCGGGACCCTCCTTGGTGGTTCACATATGCCACAGCCGTGGCATTGTCAGACTGTACTCTGCATCGATGGATGCAATGCTGGACCGAAGGGACTCCATGCAGAAGTGACAAACCCGTACATATTTGTTGAGTTGTTTTAGGTCCAGTATGGGCTGTACGCAGCCTCCTTTCTTGGTGACTACGAATAGATACGGAAGCGCTCGGCCACAGGAACCGGTACTATGACTCCTGCTTGAAGAAGTAAGAAAACCGCTTGGCGGAAGGCACGAGCCTTGGCGGTTTTGGGGGGACAGAGAGGAAGAATCGGTCCGGTGGGTTGGAGGTGAACTCTATCTTGTATCCGGAAGACACTAGTTCCCTGACCCACCTGTCTTCTGTAACAGGCAGCCAAACTTGCTTAACCTTCGTCAGGCTGAGTAGGTACAATTGTAACTACTACGTTTTAAAGTGAACCTGTCACCTGAATTTGGCGGGACTGGTTTTGGGTCATATGGGCGGAGTTTTCGGGTGTTTGATTCACCCTTTCCTTACCCGCTGGCTGCAATATTGGATTGAAGTTCATTCTCTGTCCTCCGTAGTACATGCCTGCTCAAGGCAAGATTGCCCTGCGCAGGCGTGTACTACGGAAGACAGAGAATGAACTTCAATCCAATATTGCAGCCAGCATGCAGCCAGCAGGTAAGAAAAGGGTGAATAAAACACCCGAAAACTCCGCCCATATGACCCAAAACCAGTCCCGCCAAATTCAGGTGACAGGTTCCCTTTAACATTGCAATAACTTTTTTTTCCGAAAAGCCATAGAGGGCTGAAATTTCGTGACATCTCTGCAGTTTTGGTCCAGAATATATTGGCCAAATTTCATTAAAATATATATGAAGGTACAATTGTACCTCTGCAGCCTGTTAACGTTGTAAAATTATGCAGCCTGACGAAGGTTAAAGAGCAAAAGTTGGCCGCCTACGGGTGGGATGTCTTCCAGAGTCCGTGAGTCATGATGAGGAGAAAGTCTGAGGTTTTGCTCCTTTGGGCTTTGACTGGCCTGCTTTTGACTGCCAGGTCTTGTCCAACCGTCGACCGTGAGTTGTCCCTGCGTGGGGAACGGTTACGATTTTGTGCTGGACGCGAGACGGACCAGCCCGAAGAATTCCGAAAGGATCGGAATCGGGTTTGGTTACGCTTCTTGAGTGTTTAGGTTTCAGTTGAGGGAGAGAGGTACTCTTACCCCCGGTGGCGTTGGATATCATCGTGTCCAACTTTTCACCGAAAAATCGCCCACTGAGATACGGGAGGTGCGTGAGGGACTTCTTTGAGGCTGCGTCCGCTTTCCATTCCCGTAGCCAGAGGATACGCCGAACCGTGATGGCGTTTGATGCTATCCCCGCTACACCTCTTGCTGAATCTAGAGCTGCATGAAGCATGTAATCTGCTACAACTGCTATTTGAACCGCTTGGTCCGACAGCTCAGGAGCGGATGCTTGGAGGCCAGCTTGTAAATTTTGGGCCCAAGCCAGGATCGTCTTGGCAGCCCAAACTGAAGTGAACGCGGGAGTCTGCAGCCTCGAAAATTGAACGAGCCATGCGTTCTACCTGCCGGTCTGCTGCGTCCCTGAGGGTTGAGCTATCTGGCAGTGAAAGGAGGGTCTGTGCTGCTAGTCTAGAGACTGGGGGGGGGGCCACTTCGGGTGGATCTGTCCATTCTTTGGTGTCCTTCTGCGGGAAGGCGTACCTCGCCTCCAGATATCTGCGGTTAGTGAACTTCTCCTCAGGCTGTGAGAGCTGCTTTTTAAGGATCGCCTTAAACTCTGGGTGGTTAGAGAAGACCTTAGGCGGTTTCAGAACTCCTTCAAAGGAAATCTTGTGTTCTGGGGCCTCCGGGGGCGGATCAGAAATGTCCAGCACCCGATGGATGGAAGAGATTACATCCTCAACAAGCGCTGTGTATCGCTGAAGCATCCCCTGGTGGGTGAGCTGGGGCGGAGGCCTTCTCTGGTCGGTGATCGCTGCGGAGATCTGCATTGTCTGTCCCTGGTAGGGGACGGTCTAGGTGACCTGGAACTACGGTGTCTCTCCCTAGAGGGAGATGACCATGTGCTATGGGATGACGCAGATGAACGTGACCTGTGGGTCCGCTTACGTCCTGACCTAGACATGGATGGGCCCGGGACATCATGTCCCTGAGTCGAGCTATCCCTTTGCTGGGTAATGTTCAAAGCCAAGGCATGACCCTGCAGAGCCTGAAGCAATGTGGAGGTTAGGTTATCTATAGACTGCGTCATAGATTGCGACATCTAAGTAGCCCATTCCGGCGTGGCATTAGACACCGAAGCATTGGTAGGGACTTCTTGGGGCTCTGACACAGTCTGGATACAGTCCCGGCAGTGCGGTTACGTGCTGCCACTGGGGAGAGTGGTCCTGCAGGCTATGCAGAATGCATAAAAGCAGTCCTGCCTGGTTTTCTTGGACTTTGAGCCCGGCATAGTGTGCGAGACGGGTGGCTATGCAGAGGGCCCTACAGGGGTGGCTATGCACAGGAACCTATAGGAGGTCTTATAGGAATATGGAATCACAGCCGAGTAAGAACCCCAGCTGTGGGCTTACCCCACCAGTTTGCCCCTAGGTCCAGCGCTGAAGATCCACAGTCCTGTGCCCCCAGAGACTGGCTGGCTTGGATGCCAGGAGATGCAGGGTTAATCTTGTCCTGCAGCAGAAATGGCCGCCGAGAAGAGCAAGGAGAAAGGAGGCGGAGAAAAAGGCGGCAGGGCTGTGTAAAAAACACGCCCTTTTAGTCTCGATCCGCCCCCTTTATGACACTGTAGAGTGTCATATTTGTCATCCGGGGGGCAGAAACAAGGCTAAAGTAGATGCCTGATGCCCATGGTGCTCCAGGCCGGCGCGGAAGTCCGGGAGGGGATCGGATCTGAACCAGACCCTCCCAGATTTGAAAAGCAGGATAGCGGTGGGGCTATAAGTGGTAGAGTGGGTGGTCTGAAGGGTCCCCCCCCCCCCCTACTGCTGCCGCAGAGACAGGGCGCCCTGTGTCTCAGATGTGCCATGCCTGCCTGCACTCCCTCCGGCCCCGACAGGAGCCCGCTGCTGGGCTGGGGTCCCTGGATGCTGGGAGCTGCAGAGTGCTGCCTGTAGAGGCATCTGAACCTAATGCCCCCAGAGGGGGATTAGGGAGGGTGCTGTCACCTTTAGGGGGCTTTATCCTCGCCTCAACCCAGAAACCAAAAGGATTTGGGGAAGGAGGGAGGTCTCGACTTTGAACCAGCACCCGAGGGACTGGGGAAGGAGCGACATGGGGAATAGCCATCTAGACTTCAATCGGGCACCCTATAATAGGGGGCCGAGGAAGGAGCCATGCTGGGAGTCTCGCAGGAGACCCACTTTTCTTCATCTGTAATCCCGTTGTGGAAAAAAAACGGAGTACGAAATTTTAGGTGTGCCTCTTATGCGACACTAAGCAAAAACTGGAGAAGGCTTACGCCGTCCAGGGGTGTATACTGCAGAGGAGGTGCCACGGTTAATCCTTTTCAGATTATGCATAGTGTCGCCTCCTAGTGGACAGCAGAATAACACCCATGGTCCTGTGTCCCCCAAAGAGGCGACAGAGTAAACGTGCGTCTTATAATCCCAAAAATACAGTAACTATTTTGTGTGAGATGACTCTCTGATTAAAGAGCACAAAAATTACAAGTTTGAAAATGGAAAAATTTTAGTTTTTTTTCATAAATAAAGACAAGTCATATTGAAGAAATTTTACCACGAACATGAAATACAATATGTCACGAAAAAACATTCTCAGAATCAGTGGGATCCGTTGAAGCATTCCAGAGCTCTAACCTCAAAGTGACAGTCAGAATTGTCATTAAAGGGAACCTGTCACCCCCCCCCCCCCCCCAAGCGTTTTTAACTAAAAGAGACACTAATGCTGCATTCAGACAAGGTGGCTCTTTTAGTTCGGGTCCCAGCAAAACGCTGCAATAATCGCTTTTATAATTTGTTCCTGATACTTTGTCTTTTCCCCCAGACAGAAACACCTTCCAGCCATCACTCAGGGCCTCTGCGCTCCGCCTCCTCTTCTTTCATTAGCATCTGCGGCGCCTGCGCAACTGCGCATGCCCAAAAAAAAACAAAAAACTTATAGCGCAGGCGCCGGGAACGCTAATGAAGGAAAAGGAGGCGGAGCCCGGCGCGCAGAGGCCCTGAGTGACGGCTGGGAGGCGTGTCCGGGGGGGGAGGGGGATGAAGGACATGCCCCCAGGTCTATTTCAAGGTATCAGGGACAAATTATAAAAGCGATTATTGCAGCGTTTGCAGGGACCCAAACTAAAAGAGCCACCTTGACAGAATGCAGCATTAGTGCTGCACAAGGTGGCTCTTTTAGTTAAAAACGCCTGGGGGGGTGACAGGTTCCCTTTCGTAGATATTATGTAGCACTGCAGTAGATAAAAATTAAGTAGTACAGATAGGGATTCACAGTATTATCATGACATTGAAATCTCTCATCTACAATATGTAAGTAGAACTTACTCTTCACAAACTTTGTGGTTTTGGAGTTTTGTAACCTCTGGAAAAGCACAATGAAGATCTGCCTCTTATACTGATCCACACATTCTCTACAAGAAAAAGAGAGGCATCAGTGAATAATGGAATAACTTCTTATCTATGAATAAGCTGCATCTTCATAACCCCTCCTACCCTTTTTTTTATAATAACTGTTACATAACAAATTAAGTTGTCCAAGAAGCTCAAGACTAGGCGATTAATGTAAAAATTACTCTTCTCAGTCATTTCATTGGTGAACACAGGAAACCACAGGTGTATACTGCTGCCACCAGGAGGTGGACACTAAGAAATACACGGAAAAAAAAAAAAAAAAAAAAGTCATCTCCTCTTTAGGATACACCCGCCTACTGGCGCAAAGCGGATAGCTGGGGGTCCTGGGTTCAAATCCCACCAGACTACGACTGCAAGGAGTTTGTATGTGTTCCCCATGATTCTGTGGGTTTTCTCCAGGTTCTCCTGTTTCTTCCTACATTGCAAAGACATAACGATAGGGAATTTAGATTGTGAGCCACTTTGGGGGCATCTATGATGGATTTCTGCAAAGCACTGCAGAATGTGATGGAGCTATATAAGCAAAGCATAATAAATAAATAAAGCTACTCAGTTTAGCTTAATGCCATGTAGCAGCCCCAGACTGGCTTCTGCCTATAGTGTCTTATTATTTTTACTTACCGTATATGCTCGAGTATAAGCCGAGATTTTCAGCCCACTTTTTTGGGCTGAAAGTGACCCTTTTGGCTTATACTCGAGTCATTGTCAGTGGGGGGGTGGGGGGGGTCTATGGGGTAGGCAGGGGAGGGGGAGCGGCGCGGTGACATACTCACATGCTCCTGGCGCTGTCCCTGCATGTCCCATGGTCTCCGGGAGCCGGCGGCATCTTCCGGTGTTCAGCGGTCACGTGGTACCGCTCATTAAAGTTCTGAATATGGACGCAAATTCATTACTGTAATGAGCGGTACGTGACCGCTGAACACAGGAAGATGTCGCCGGCTCCCGGAGACCATCTGACAGTGAGACAGGTGAGTATATCGGGGGAGGGTGAGCAGCATTGCGTGATAGTCACCTTCCTCGTTCCACCGCTGCGCGCCACTCTGTCTTCCATCCTCTGCAATTACTGTTCAGGTCAGAGGGCGCGATGACGTGATTAGTGTGCGTGCCTCCCTCTGCCTGAACAGTCAGTGCAGATGATGGAAGACTGAGCGGCGCGTGGAACGAGGAAGGTGACTATCGCAAGTGTCGGGGGCTTAAGCGAAGAGAGGCGAGTATGTGATTTTATTTATTTTAATCGCAGCAACAGCATATGGGGCAAATGTGTGGAGCATCTTATGGGGCCACAATGTATGGAGCATCGTATGGGGCCACAATGTATGGAGCAACGTATGGGGCCACAATGTATGGAGCATCGTATGAGGCCACAATGTATGGAGCATCGTATGAGGCCACAATGTATGGAGCATCGTATGAGGCCACAATGTATGGAGCATCTTATGGGGCCACAATGTATGGAGCATCATATGGGGCCACAATGTATGAAGCATCATATGGGGCCATAATGTATGGAGCATCGTATGGGGCCATAATGTATGGAGCATCTTATGGGGAATAATGTAGGGAGCATCTTATGGGGCCATAATGTGTGGAGCATCTTATGGGGCATAATGTATGGAGCATCCTATGGGGAATAATGTATGGAGCATCTTATGGGGAATAATGTATGGAGCATCTTATGGGGAATAATGTATGGAGCATCCTATGGGGGCATAAGGTATGGAGCATCCTATGGGGGCATAATGTATGGAGCATCTTATGGGTCCGTAATGTGTGGAGCATCTTATGGGCATAATGTATGGGGCATCTTATGGGCATAATGTATGGAGCATCTTATGGGACATTGTGTGGAGCATCTTATTGGGCCATAATGTGTGGAGCATCTCATGGGGCCATCAACCTTTATGCAGCATTGTATGGGGCAAATGTTTCTATGGAGCATCTTATGGAGCCATTATTAACCTTTGTGCAGCATTATATGGGGCATATTTTAACCCCTTCATGACCTTGGGATTTTCCATTTTTCCGTGTTTGTTTTTCGCTCCCCAGAGCCATAACTTTATTTTTCCGTCAATATGGCCATGTGTGGGCTTATTTTTTGCGGGACGAGTTTTACTTTTGAACGACATCATTGGTTATACCATGTCGTGTACTGGAAAACAGGAAAAAAAAAAAATCCAAGTGCGGTGAAATTGCAATGCCACACTTTTTTTTGGCTTGGCTTTTTTGCTAGGTTCACTAAATGCTAAAACTAACCTGACATTTTGATTCTCCAGGTCATTACGAGTTCATAGACACCAAACATGCCTAGGCTCTTTTTTATCTAAGTGGTGAAAAAAAAAAATCCAAACTTTGCTAAAAAAAAAAAAAAAAAATTTGCGCCATTTTCCGATACCCGTAGCGTCTCCATTTTTCGTGATCTGGGGTCGGGTGAGGGCTTATTTTTTGCGTGCCGAGCTGATGTTTGTAATAATACCACTCTTGTGCAGATACGTTCTTTTGATCGCCCGTCATTGTATTTTAATGCAATGTCGCAGCGACCAAAAAAATGTAATTCTGGCGTTTTGAATTTTTTTCTCGCTACGCCATTTAGCGATCAGGTTAATCCTTTTTTTATTGATAGATCAGGCGATTCTGAACGCGGCGATACTAAATACGTGTAGGTTTGATTTTTTTTTTTTTTATTATTTTGAATGGGGCGAAAAGGGGGTGATTTAAACTTTTATATTTTTTCACATTTTTTTTTAACCTTTATTTTTTTTTTTACTTTTGCCATGCTTCAATAGCCTCGATGGGAGGCTAGAAGCTGGCACAACTCTATCGACTCAGCTAGAAAGCAGCAATCTGCTGATCACTGTTATGTAGCTGAATTGAAGGCTTGCTATGAGCACCGACCACAGGGTGGCGCTCACAGCAGACCGGCATCAGTAACCATAGAGGTCTCAATGACCTCTATGGTTACTATCCTGATGCATCGCTGACCCCCGATCATGTGACGGGGGTCGGCGATGCGCTCATTTCCGTCCCGATGGCCGGAAGCGGCGGTCAGCGTTTGACAGCGGCATTTAACTAGCTAATAGCGGCGGGTGGATCGCGAACCCACCCGTTATATGCGGGCACATGTCAGCTGTTCAAAACAGCTGACATGTCCCGGCTTTGATGCGGGCTCACCGTCGGAGCCCGCATCAAAGCGGGGGTTCTGACCTCGGACGTACTATCCCGTAGGAGGTCAGAAAGGGGTTAATATGGAGCATTATAAGGGGCATATTTTGTATGGAGCATCTTATGGGGCTCCTGATTCAATATGGATATTCAAAAACACAACCTACTGATGTCTCAATTAATTTTACTTTTATTGGCATCTATTTTTATTTTTGACATTTACCGGTAGCTGCTGCATTTTCCACCCTAGGCTTATACTCGAGTCAATAAGTTTTCCCAGTCTTTTGTGGCAAAATTAGGGGGGGGGGGATCAGCTTATACTCGAGTATATACGGTATCTTCTCTTTTTCCCCTTCAAATTAGGTAAACTAATTGGAATTGACCTTTCTGTAATCCTCACAAAAGGAAGAGAGCAGTCTGAAAATTACGCATGCGGTATACTCTTCCAATTGAAGGGTAGGGCTTTACTAATGCAGTCGGCATTCAGGTACTTGTACGGAAAATTCTTTGCCTTTTGCGTGGTGGGGTGTTGTACAGAGCGAAGAATGAGTTGAAGATCTGGATCACATAAAGCCTCTTCAGGACAGGCAAGCCCTCCCCCTTCGCCCGCATCCCTGGCTTCTTCTGTGACGTAGAGGCGCTCGCAGCCATGCCCTATTACCTCTCCAACCATTCAGGCTCATGTGCTTCATCCTGTGCCCAGCCCTTCCTCCATCCCTGGATAAGAGTTTCAGACATCTACATCTGAAAGCCCTAGGACAGAGAGACAATGCTCTGTCCCCTCCAGGGACCGGAGCCCTATGACACACACACCCTCCAGAAGGCGACCTCCCCTTTTCTCTGGGTAAGCCGTCTGGTTCAAGGGAGTGACATCTTGGTATCTCTCCAGCACTACCCTCCTCCTGGCACTGTTTTTTCTCTCTTGGTCCCCCTGTCATGTCCGCTCCAAAAGAGGATCGCACACACCAGTCAGCCCAGCCTCCATTGCTCATCCACTCTGCCTGTGTGTGTTATGAAAATGCAAATTCCCTTCTGGCCTACCTGTCACAACCTGCGCCTCTTGTGCCACCCCTACACACTTCCTCTGGCTCAGGAGCCCACGCTTCCCCCTACCACCGTCGCAGTGACTAGAGTGCACCATCTTTCATGTGCCGTTACTTTACTCCCATTCTGTATCTGAGCTGGTCAAGGAGTCCCGGACCCTGGTCACAGGGATTGAGCACCAACCCATGTCGACCGCTGTATCTGGTACTCTGATCACAGCCCCATACGTCAGACCCACCAGTTGCTCCGAACTAACTTGGCAGATCACGGCAATGATTGAAGCGTCCTTGAGGAAGTCCTTTGTCTTAGTGCCTTTTTCTCACACACCATCTTGCTCTCCCTCACTCAAGATTCAATCCCTACAGGAATCAGACCACAATGCAGACAGACTGATCTTGATTCCGATCAGGCGCTCAAATTGAGGGGTATGGTTGAGGTTCTCCACACTACAACATAAGTAGAGACCATCCTTCTAACAAGCTACAGCTTGGCATCTAAGGAAACAGTAATAAAAGCCATCAAGAATCAGGGGAAACATGTTTTCCTCAGGCTGACGGGGTTCTGTCACCTTAGAACCTTCTTAGGGTGGATGTCTTGGCTTTCTACAGTAACTGACATTTGAGTCAGAGAAATAGTCTCCTCAAGATACAAGATGGAATGCACCACCCTTTCGAGCGATCCTTTTTTCCCATCTTGTCCTCCGTGAAACTCCACCTTAGCTGAATAATTTCCCACGCCATCACCTCTCTGCTCCAATCAGCCATCACTGTTCCAGTTCCCATATACAAATGCTTGAGTTTAATTCAATTTTTTTTGCCGTGCCAAAAGATTAATTAAAAGTTTTTTTTGCCACAAGAGATTGGGGGGAGGGAGAGAGGGGTTGGTTAGGGGGTAAGGGTGTTGTTTCGTAAAATGAAAATGTATTGTCAGGTCATGTATCTAACGTACGGTACTTGTCTGGAAATTATATCGGACTGTGTTCTTGTCGTTTCATATGCTTTAATTAAAAAAAACATGATTAAAAAAAAAAAAAGTATTTTGCCATGCCCGTGCTCAGTCTCTCAATTTCTGGACATAGTAACATAGTTAGTAAGGCCGAAAAAAGACATTTGTCCATCCAGTTCAGCCTATATTCCATCATAATAAATCCCCAGATCTACGTCCTTCTACAGAACCTAATTGTATGATACAATATTGTTCTGCTCCAGGAAGACATCCAGGCCTCTCTTGAACCCCTCGACTGAGTTCGCCATCACCACCTCCTCAGGCAAGCAATTCCAGATTCTCACTGCCCTAACAGTAAAGAATCCTCTTCTATGTTGGTGGAAAAACCTTCTCTCCTCCAGACGCAAAGAATGCCCCCTTGTGCCCGTCACCTTCCTTGGTATAAACAGATCCTCAGCGAGATATTTGTATTGTCCCCTTATATACTTATACATGGTTATTAGATCGCCCCTCAGTCGTCTTTTTTCTAGACTAAATAATCCTAATTTCGCTAATCTATCTGGGTATTGTAGTTCTCCCATCCCCTTTATTAATTTTGTTGCCCTCCTTTGTACTCTCTCTAGTTCCATTATATCCTTCCTGAGCACCGGTGCCCAAAACTGGACACAGTACTCCATGTGCGGTCTAACTAGGGATTTGTACAGAGGCAGTATAATGCTCTCATCATGTGTATCCAGACCTCTTTTAATGCACCCCATGATCCTGTTTGCCTTGGCAGCTGCTGCCTGGCACTGGCTGCTCCAGGTAAGTTTATCATTAACTAGGATCCCCAAGTCCTTCTCCCTGTCAGATTTACCCAGTGGTTTCCCATTCAGTGTGTAATGGTGACATTGATTCCTTCTTCCCATGTGTATAACCTTACATTTATCATTGTTAAACCTCATCTGCCACAGATGAAACTGTTGAACAACCGAGTCGGACTACGCTGCTTCAAGATGGAATCACTTCAGACTGTCAAATCCTCCATGGAACCCGGAGAAATCCTATACTCAGAGAACATCCAAGATGCCCATCTCCACTTTCCCATATTTCCAGCTCACCAAAAATTCCACTGTTTTGTAGTACACCAGTCTCCAGTTCTTGCCGCTCTCCAGACTGACCACGGGTCCCAGGCTGTTTATGGAAGTCATGGCACTCATGCAGATCAGAGAAATTGTGATAATCCGCTAACTGGACAACATTCTTATCAAGGCTCCCTCATATTCTGAGAACCCTGGGAGTCTGCAGATCACCATAGGCACACTTTCACACTTCAGCTCGATTGCCAACGAATCAAAATCCTCTCTGATTCTGGCTCAAAGTCCAGTTTTTCTGGGGGATTCTTCTCAATGTAATCCAGGCAAATGTTTTGGTTTCCAGAGAACAATAGGTCTGCTCTTCAAGCCAACATCCATTAATTGAGGTCTCCCTCACCGTTTCCTCTACGATTCTGCATGAGCGTTTTGGAAAAGATGATGTCTGCCATCGAGGCAATTCCCTTTGCTCAGTTCCATACCAGGACCCTGCAGCTTGCTCTCTTCTCATGTGGGAATGATTATGATCTTGGGAGAAGACTGGGTTCTTCTACCTACTCGCTTCAGACAGTCCCCTATTTAGTGACGGTACTCGCCCCTTGTTCAGTTCAGTCGTTCTTTTCTTTTGATTCATTGGCAAACTGAGATGACTGACACCAGCCGTATGGGTTGGGAAACAGTTTTCCGGAAGCTTACTGAGCAAGGATGATGAATGAATCAAGAGGTTCAACTTGTCATCAACATCCTGGAGCTCAGAGACATTCATCTAACACTTGCACATTGGCAGGACCAGCTATTGGGTCCCCCTGTTCGCATTCAGTCCAACAACGACACTGCTGTGGTCTACATCAACCATCTAGGTGGGACTAACTCATCTAGACATGGCAGAGAAATCACAGATTCTTAACTGGGTAGAACGAACAATTCCACAATCTCAGTGGTCCACATACCCAGAGTGGGAAAACTGGGCCGCAGACTTCCTAAATCAAGAAAGCCTAAGTTGGGGACAGTTGAGAATGGTTTCCTGTGTCACACAATGAAGGCTTGGAGAAAGGGATTTTATGCCAAGTACCAAAAATCCTTTTATTGTTTAAGGAAATATATATATATATATATCTTGGTACAGTGTTAGCCAGTGGATAGAAAAATATGTTGAATTGAGAGTCCTCAGTGGTCGATACCTTTTAATGGCTAACTGAAAAGGTGGTAAATTGTAAGCTTTCCAGACTACTCCGGTCTCTTCATCAAGCATAGACTAATAGAAATTCTGAAGAATCACGTATTTATGCACAACACAGCACAGAAAAATGCCATAGATAAGACAGGTGACGTCAAGCAGAATTACCATTATGTGAGTGATAAACAGTTATGTCCGTAAATATTGGAACAGTCTGGTTCCATGTTAGGATGACCCCACAAGGTCTGAGGAGCAAATTCCTTAGTTGATGTAAAAAGACATAAATCCATGCGACGCATTCATTCCTGCACTGAGATTGTCAAAGGTCATCAGCTTATATTCCCAGACTCTTCTGTCTCTCTGAGATTTGAAGTTACCTTTTAATACAAGTAATGTCATGGCCATAATGCTATTATGGAAGGATATAATGGAACTAGAGAGAGTACAAAGGAGGGCAACAAAATTAATAAAGGGGATGGGAGAACTACAATACCCAGATAGATTAGCGAAATTAGGATTATTTAGTCTAGAAAATAGACGACTGAGGGGCGATCTAATAACCATGTATAAGTATATAAGGGGACAATACAAATATCTCGCTGAGGATCTGTTTATACCAAGGAAGGTGACGGGCACAAGGGGGCATTCTTTGCGTCTGGAGGAGAGAAGGTTTTTCCACCCACCAACATAGAAGAGGATTCTTTACTGTTAGGGCAGTGAGAATCTGGAATTGTTTGCCTGAGGAGGTGGTGATTGCGAACTCAGTCGAGGGGTTCAAGAGAGGCCTGAATGTCTTCCTGGAGCAGAACAATATTGTATCATACAATTATTAGGTTCTGTAGAAGGACGTAGATCTGGGGATTTATTATGATGGAATATAGGCTGAACTGGATGGACAAATGTCTTTTTTCGGCCTTACTATGTTACTATGATCGGGGAGACAATGTATTGCCACAGGTAGATCCATTTTTTTTCCTCTTATTGTATGGCGATAAGAGTTCATCCTTATTCTCAGTTTCTGCCCTGTCTCCTCTACATACAGACCCCCAGTTGGACAGTTAGTACAAATAATTAAGTACACCACATTAGAAGTGACACATACATATGCAAAAAAAATGGAGTATATGCAATGTCTCACCAATCATGATAAAAGATTATTTTTATTAAGCCAAGTAGTACATACAAATACATTAACCCCTTCCCGACCCATGACGCCACGTAGGCGTCATGAAAGTCGGTGCCAATCCGACCCATGACGCCTATGTGGCGTCATGGAAAGATCGCGTCCCTGCAGATCGGGTGAAAGGGTTAACTCCCATTTCACCCGATCTGCAGGGACAGGGGGAGTGGTAGTTTAGCCCAGGGGGGGTGGCTTCACCCCCCCGTGGCTACGATCGCTCTGATTGGCTGTTGAAAGTGAAACTGCCAATCAGAGCGATTTGTAATATTTCACCTATTATAACGGGTGAAATATTACAATCCAGCCATGGCCGATGCTGCAATATCATCGGCCATGGCTGGAAACACTAATGTGCCCCCACCCCACCGATCGCCACCCCAGCCCTCCGATCTGTCCGGTACACTGCCCCGCTCCCCTCCGTCCTCCTGTCCGCGCCCCCCCGTGCTCATGTCCGCTCACCCCGGTGCTCCAATCACCCCGCCGTGCTCCAATCACCCCCCCTGCACTCCGATCCACCCCCCTCCGTGCTCCGTTCCACCCCCCGTGCTCCGTTCCACCCCCCGTGCTCCGTTCCACCCCTCCCGCATTCCGATTCACCCCCCCATGCTCCGATCCCCCCCGTGCTCCCCCCCGCCCCATCATACTTACCGATCCTGCCGGGGACCGTCCGTCTTCTCCCTGGGCGCCGCCATCTTCCAAAATGGCGGGTGCATGCGCAGTGCGCCCGCCGAATCTGCCGGCCGGCAGATTCGTTCAAAGTGCATTTTGATCACTGAGATATAATCTATCACAGTGATCAAAATAAAAAAATAATAAATGACACCCCCCCCCCCTTTGTCACCCCCATAGGTAGGGACAGTAAAAAAAATAAAGATTTTTTTTTTTCCACTAATGTTAGAATAGGGCTTGGGTTAGGGTTAGGGTTAGGGTTTCGGTATGTGCACACGTATTCTGGTCCTCTGCGGATTTTTCCGCTGCGGATTTGATAAATCCGCAGTGCTAAACCGCTGCGGATTTATGGCGGATTTACCGTGTTTTTTCTGCGCATTTCACTGCGGTTTTACAACTGCGATTTTCTATTGGAGCAGTTGTAAAACCGCTGCGGAATCCGCACAAAGAAGTGACATGCTGCAGAATGTAAACCGCTGCGTTTCCGTGCAGTTTTTCCGCAGCGTGTGTACAGCGATTACTGTTTCCCATAGGTTTACATTGAACTGTAAACTCATGGGAAGCTGCTGCGGATCCGCAGCGTTTTCCGCAGTGTGTGCACATACCTTTAGAATTAGGCTATGTGCACACGGTGCGGATTTGGCTGCGGATCCGCAGCGGATTGGCCGCTGCGGATTCGCAGCAGTGTTCCATCAGGTTTACAGTACCATGTAAACCTATGGAAAACCAAATCCGCTGTGCCCATGGTGCGGAAAACACCGCGCGGAAACGCTGCGTTGTATTTTCCGCAGCGTTTTACACCTGTTCCTCAATAGGAATCCGCAGGTGAAATCCGCACAAAAAAAACCCTGGAAATCCGCGGAAAATCCGCAGGTAAAACGCAGTGCCTTTTACCCGCGGATTTTTAAAAAATGATGCTGAAAAATCTCACACGAATCCGCAACGTGGGCACATAGCCTTAGGGTTGGAATTAGGGTTGTGATTAGGGTTATGGCTACAGTTGGGATTAGGGTTAGGGGTGTGTTGGAGGTAGAATTGAGGGGTTTCCACTGTTTAGGCACATCAGGGGTCTCCAAACGCAACATGGCGCCACCATTGATTCCAGCCAATCTTGTATTCAAAAAGTCAAATGGTGCTCCCTCAATTCCGAGCCCCGACGTGTGCCCAAACAGTGGTTTACCCCCACACATAGGGTATCAGCGTACTCAGGATAAACTGCGCAAGAATTACTTGGGTCCAATTTCTCCTGTTACCCGTGTGAAAATAAAAAAATGCTTGCTAAAACATCATTTTTGAGGAAAGAAAAATGATTTTTTATTTTCACGGCTCTGCGTTGTAAATGTCTGTGAAGCACTTGGGGGTTCAAAGTGCTCACCACATATCTAGATAAGTTCCTTGGGGGGTCTAGTTTCTAAAATGGGGTCACTTGTGGGGGGTTTCTACTGTTTAGGCACACCAGGGGCTCTGCAAACGCAACGTGACGCCAGCAGACCATTCCATCAAAGTCTGCATTTCAAAAGTCACTACTTCCCTTCTGAGCCCCGACGTGTGCCCAAACAGTGGTTTAGCCCCACACATGGGGTATCAGCGTACTCAGGAGAAACTGGACAACAACTTTTGGGGCCCAATTTCTCCTGTAACCCTTGGGAAAATAAAAAATTCTGGGCTAAAAAATTATTTTTGAGGAAAGAAAACGTATTTATTATTTTCACGGCTCTGCATTATAAACTTCTGTGAAGCACTTGGGGGTTCAAAGTGCTCACCACACATCTAGATAAGTTCCTTTCGGGGTCTAGTTTCCAAAATGGGGTCACTTGTGGGGGGTTTCTACTGTTTAGCCACATCAGGGGCTCTGCAAACCCAACGTGACGCCCGCAGAGCATTCCATCAAAGTCTGCATTTCAAAACGTCACTACTTCACTTCCGAGCCCCGGCATGTGCATAAACAGTAGTTTACCCCCACATATGGGGTATCAGCGTACTCAGGAGAAACTGGACAACAACTTTTGGGGTAAAATTTCTCCTGTTACCCTTGGGAAAATAAAAAATTGCAGGCTACAAGATCATTTTTGAGAAAATAATTTTTAATTTTTATTTTCATGGCTCTGCGTTATAAACTTCTGTGAAGCACTTGGGGGTTCAAAGTCCTCACCACACATATAGATTAGTTCCTTTGGGGGTCTAGTTTCCAAAATGGGGTCATTTGTGGGGGATCTCCAATGTTTAGGCATACAGGGGCTTTCCAAACGTGACATGGTGTCCGCTAATGATTGGAGCTAATTTTCCATTTAAAAAGCCAAATGGCGTGCCTTCCCTTCCGAGCCCTGCCGTGCGCCCAAACAGTGGTTTACCCCCACATATGGGGTATCAGCGTACTCAGGACAAACTGGACAAGAACATTTGGGGTCCAATTTCTCCTATTACCCTTGGCAAAATAGGAAATTCCAGGCTAAAAAATCATTTTTGAGGAAAGAAAAATTATTTTTTTATTTTCATGGCTCTGCGTTATAAACTTCTGTGAAGCACCTGGGGGTTTAAAGTGCTCACTATGCATCTAGATAAGTTCCTTGGGGGGTCTAGTTTCCAAAATGGGGTCACTTGTGGGGGAGCTCCAATGTTTAGGCACACAGGGGCTCTCCAAACGCGACATGGTGTCCGCTAACGATGGAGATAATTTTTCATTCAAAAAGTCAAATGGCGCTCCTTCCCTTCCGAGCCTTACCATGTGCCCAAACAGTGGTTTACCCCCACATGTGAGGTATTGGTGTACTCAGGAGAAATTGCCCAACAAATTTTAGGATCCATTTTATCCTGTTGCCCATGTGAAAATGAAAAAATTGAGGCTAAAAGAATTTTTTTGTGAAAAAAAAAGTACTTTTTCATTTTTACGGATCAATTTGTGAAGCACCTGGGGGTTCAAAGTGCTCACGATGCATCTAGATACGTTCCTTGGGGCGTCTAGTTTCCAAAATGGGGTCACTTGTGGGGGAGCTCCAATTTTGAGGCACACGGGGGCTCTCCAAACGTGACATGGTGTCCGCTAAAGAGTAGAGCCAATTTTTCATTCAAAAAGTCAAATGGCGCTCCTTCCCTTCCAAGCCCTGCCGTGCGCCCAAACAGTGGTTTACCCCCACATATGAGGTATCAGTGTACTCAGGACAAATTGGACAACAACTTTCGTGGTTCAGTTTCTCCTTTTACCATTGGGAAAATAAAAAAATTGTTGCTAAAAGATAATTTTTGTGACTAAAAAGTTAAATGTTCATTTTTTCCTTCCATGTTGCTTCTGCTGCTGTGAAGTACCTGAAGGGTTAATAAACTTCTTGAATGTGGTTTTGAGTACCTTGAGGGGTGCAGTTTTTAGAATGGTGTCACTTTTGGGTATTTTCAGCCATACAGACCCCTCAAACTGACTTCAAATGTGAGGTGGTCCCTAAAAAAAATGGTTTTGTAAATTTCGTTGTAAAAATGAGAAATCGCTGGTCAAATTTTAACCCTTATAACTTCCTAGCAAAAAAAAATTTTGTTTCCAAAATTGTTCTGATGTAAAGTATACATGTGGGAAATGTTATTTATTAACTATTTTGTGTCACATAACTCTCTGGTTTAACAGAATAAAAATTCGAAATGTGAAAATTGCGAAATTTTCAAAATTTTCGCCAAATTTCCGTTTTTATCACAAATAAACGCAGAATTTATTGACCTAAATTTACCACTAACATGAAGCCCAATATGTCACGAAAAAACAATCTTAGAACCGCTAGGATCCGTTGAAGCGTTCCTGAGTTATTACCTCATAAAGGGACACTGGTCAGAATTGCAAAAAACGGCAAGGTCTTTAAGGTCAAAATAGGCTGGGTCATGAAGGGGTTAATATACTCAATACAACAAAGACCCCAAAAAACAGGAGGTGCCAGAAGAAAAAAAACTAGTGGTAAAAAGGGGAAGAAGGTGGGAGACAATACATATCCCCTCAAGGCATTGGCATGATAATGGTAACCCCACGCGGAGAACTGTAGCTCCAACCATCAGAACACTGTCATTGAATCCATCGGTAAAATACCCATCATAGGTCTAGAACTACTGTGATGAAATTAGCATGCTTACCCATAAGTAGGGGTGACTCCCACCACTTCCCAAAGACCCCCCAATACTGTGTTTTAGACAGCCCCCAAATATAAGAAGTATCATTGTCAAAAGCTCCCTGTCCTCTCCAACAGCTGCAGGAACCTTTCCTTGAAATCATAAAAAATGTAAAACCTGTCCATTTATAATGACCATGGACAAGATAAAGATCAAAAATAAGCCAGCTCACCCGTCATGCATGAACCAATCTTCGGGAGCATGGACCTGCTGTGTCCAGGCGTATAAAGTAAAAAAATGAAAGGAATGTCCAGCTTCACCGAATCCGTAAAATAGGGATTTTTGTGTGTACTCACCGTAAAATCCTTTTCTCCGAGCCACTCATTGGGGGACACAGGACCATGGGTGTTATGCTGCTGTCACTAGGAGGCTGACACTAAGCTGAGACAAAAAAAGGTTAGCTCCTCCCCTGCAGTATACACCATCATGCTGGCTTCCAGAGACCCAGTTCAGTGCAAAAGCAGTAGGAGAATAACAACAAAATAGCAAGTAACAGAATATAACATGTCCAAAAAACAGTGAAAAACTGAAAAAGGTAACAAGCCGAGCAGGCCAACACGGTGGGTGCTGTGTCCCCCAATGAGTGGCTCAGAGAAAAGGATTTTACGGTGAGTACACACAAAAATCCCCATTTCTCCTTCGCCACATTGGGGGACACAGAACCATGGGACGTCCCAAAGCAGTCCCTGGGAGGGAAACAATACAACCAAATAACTCCGTGTACCATCTGACTACAAATGCGCAACGGCCGCTTGCAGAATACGTCTGCCAAGGGCCGCGTCCGCAGAGGAGTGAATGTGGACATTGTAGTGCTTTGTGAAAGTATGCAGGCTGGGCCACGTTGCGGCCTTGCAAACCTGCTCTGCTGTTGCCTGATGGCCCAGGAAGCACCCATCGACAGAGTGGAGTGTGCTCTAATCCCCGCCGGGATAGGTCTGCCCCTGACCCGGTAGGATTCCTGGATAGCAGATCGAATCCATCTGGCTATCGTGGCTTTAGACGCAGCCAAACCCTTTCTGTGGCCCTCCGGAAGAACAAAGAGAATCCAATTTCCTGAAAGGGGCCGTTCTGGAAATGTACCTCCTAAGGGCTCGTACCACGTCCAGGGAGTGAAGGGCTCTTTCGACCCTTTGTTTTGGCTGCGGGCAAAAAGAAGGGAGAATGATGTCCTCATTAAGGTGAAAAGTTGAGACCACCTTAGGAAGAAAGGCCGGAGATGGGCGAAGGACCACCTTGTCCTGGTGGAAGGCAAGAAAAGGAGCCCGGCAGGACAAAGCGGCCAATTCTGAAACCCGTCTGATGGATGTCACAGCTACAAGGAAGGCAACCTTCCAGAAGAGGACAGAAAGCGGAACGTCCTGAAGAGGCTCAAACGGAGGTTCCTGAAGAACCCCCAGGACCAAGTTGAGATCCCAGGTCTCCAACGGCATTCTGTAGGGGGGGTACCACATGGGAGACCCCCTGAATTAAAGTCTTAACTTGAAGGTTGGCAGCGATCCTACGTTGGAATAACACGGATAACGCTGAGATCTGACCTTTGAGGGAACTCCGCGCCAAACCGGAATCCAAACCGGACTGAAGGAAATCCAAAATGCAAGGGATAGAGAAAACGAGCGGAGGACGACCTCGGAGTCTGCACCACGAGAAGAAGGTTTTCCAGGTGCGGTGGTAGATTGAAGCGGAAGACGCCTTGCGAGCGCCTATCATGGTGGGAATGACCTGCTGAGAGAAACCAGCTCGAGTTAGGATCCAGGTTTCAACAGCCACGCCGTTAAACGTAGGGCCCCTGAGCTCTGGTGGCAGATCGGCCCCTGGCGAAGCAGATCTGGGCGGTCTGGTAACCGCCAGGGAACGTCGGCCATGAGCTGAACGAGCTCCGCGTACCAAGCGCGACGAGGCCAATCCGGAGCGACCAGAATGACCGGAACCCCCTCCATCTTGATTTTCCGGATCACCTTCGACAGTAAGGGAAGCGGAGGAAACACGTAAGGGAGTTGGAACTGATGTCATGGGGATATCAGCGCGTCCACTCCGATAGCCTGGGGATCCCGAGAGCGAGCAATTAAATTGTGAACCTTGGCGTTCAATCTGGACGCCATCAGATCCACGTCCGGGGTCCCCCAGCGAAGTCAGATCTGCCAAAAAACCTCTGGATGGAGTTCCCACTCCCCCAGGCAAGGCCCTGACGGCTTAGAAAGTCCGCCGCCCAGTTTTCGACGCCCAGAATGTGCACTGCGGAAATGGTGGAGTGGTTGGCTTCGGCCCAGCGAAGAATGTGGGAGACTTCCTGCATCGCCGCCCTGCTGCGGGTACCCCCTTGGTGGTTTATGTATGCCACCGCTGTGACATTGTCCGATTGGACTCGGATTGGGTGACCCGCGAGCAGGGAGTGAAAGCGTCTCAGAGCGAGTCTGATCGCACGACTCTCCAGGATGTTTATAGGGAGCCTCGACTCCCGCACTGTCCAACGACCCTGGGCAGAGTGGTGAAGAAACACCACACCCCAGCCGAGTAGACTGGCGTCGGTAGTTACCACTAACCAGCGGATCGGGAGAAAGGACTTCCCCTGGAGGAGAGATGGACCCAGGGTCCACCATACAAGGGATTGTCTGATCCGCGGAGACAAAGGGCAAGGACGATCGAGGGATAAGGGACTCCTGTCCCAGTTGTCCAGCAGAGCCTGTTGTAGGGGGCGAAGATGGAGTTGAGCGAAGGGGACCGCTTCTATTGCGGCTACCATCTTGCCCAAGATCTTTATGGCGAACCGAATGGATCGCGGGCGAGGATGGCAGAGCGTCCGGGCTCCTTGCTGAAGCTCTTGGACCTTGGACCGAGGAAGCAAGACCAGTCCCCTTGAGGTGTCCAGGATCATTCCCAGAAAGGAGATCCGACGGGCAGGAACGGGGGAGGACTTGTCCAAGTTGATCAGCCAGCCCAGGCGCGAAAGAGAATCCAAGGTAATGCGGACGCGTGCCTCGCAGGCCTGATAAGATGGACCCTTGATGAGGAGGTAGTCTAAGTAAGGTAACACGACCACTCCTCGAGAATGAAGAATGGCCATGAAGGCCGCCATGACCTTTGTGAATACCCTGGGCGCCGTGGCAAGACCGAAGGGCAAGGCCGTGAATTGGAAATGGTCCTCTAGGATGGCAAAGCGGAGAAACCTTTGATGTGGCGGGAATATTGGAATGTGAAGATAGGCATCCTTGATGTCTATCAATGCCAGGTATTCCCCTATCTCCATCGAAGAGATGACCGACCGGAGCGATTCCATCCTGAAATGTCGAACTTTTACGCACTTGTTCAGGAGCTTCAGGTCCAAAATGGGGCGCACTTTCCCGTCCCTTTTTTGGCACGACGAAGAGGTTTGAGTAAAAACCTCTGAACCCCTCGTGTTCCGGAACCGGAACAATGACCCCACTCTGGCGGAGGGAACGAATGGAGCAAAGGAGGGCGCGAGACTGAGCCCCCGAACTGGGGAGGCGAGAGGGAAAAAAACGAGCTGGAGGGGAGGCAGAGAACTCTATTTTGTAGCCAGATGACACCAGATCCCTGACCCATTCGTCATGGACGACGGAGAGCCAGACTTGCTGAAAAAGAAGTAGACGACCGCCTACTTTGGTGGTGTCGACTGGAACAGTTCCCGCGTCATTGCGAAGGGAATCTGGCAGGCCTGGAGCCTCTGGTTCTGGGTTGCCTGGGCTTTCCTCGCTAGGACTGATTTGGCCTGAAAGAGGGACGAACGTCTCTGTCTGAGCGAGCGGATCGGTCCGATCTGGAAGAGGCGCCAGGATTGGACCAGGATGGACTGCTACGAAAGGGCCGAAAACGAAAGTATGGTTGGCGCTGAAAGGCAGCCTTGGGCCTCTGTTGGGGAAGGAACTTGCTCTTTCCCCCTGTAGCGTCAGAAATAAGCTGGTCTAGCTTTTCTCCAAAAAGACGCCCGCTCTGAAAAGGAAGGGAAATCAGAGATTTTTTAGAGGAGGAATCTGCGCGCCACTCTGAGCCAAATGGCTCTTCTGATGGTGATGGCGTTTGAGGCCGCCGTTGCTGCACAGTTCGCTGCATCGAGGGATGCGTACATCACGTAATCACCAGCCATGGCAATCTGTTTGGCAAGGTCCGCCACCTCAGACGGGAGATCCTGCTCCTGAACCGATTTTGCTAGGGCATCTGCCCAGGAAACCATCGCCTTGGCCACCCAAGCCGCGGCGAAGGAGGGAAATAGGGAAGAACCTGAGGCTTTGTACACTGAGCGAGCTAGGGAATCTAGCTGGCTTTCTGTGGGGTTCTTAATTGAAGCGCCATCTGGAACGGATAAGAGAGTTTTGGAAGCAATGCGTGAATCCGGAGGATCTACCAAAGGGGACTCCGTCCAGTCTTTAACGAGATCTGCGGAAAAAGGATACTTCGATTCCAGGGCCTTTTTGCCCATGAAACGCTTATCCGGACGCTCTCTGTGTCGCCTGACTATATCCAGGAAATCTGGGTGAGGCAAAAGTCTTATGAGAACGTTTGGCCCTAGTAAAGGAGACTGAGTGGTCCGGAGCCGAGTTAGGGTCATCGTCCACCTTGAGGGCATGATTGACTGCCTCAATGAGGGAGTCCACTGTAGATCTAAACTCCAGAGCATCCGGGTCTAAGGATACATCAGACTCCTATTCAGAGCCGTGAACGCTACGAGCCCCTACAGAGGGTGAGCGAGAGGTGGAGCTGCCAGAAGCTGAGTGGCGAGGAGAGTGCTCAGGAGAGGTAGTGCGGATCCGGATGATCGTGCCTCTTTCCGGAGAGAGCGGCCCCTGCTGGCCGACGATTCCCCTGTTACGGAGGGATCTCTTAACCCAAGAAAAGGATTGCCCCGCTCCCCAGGGGGGTTCTGAATGGATTTGATGGCATTGGCTAAAAAATCCACGGACTGAGACAGAGAAGCGACCCACGCAGGGGGGACTAGCTACCCCTGGTTCGGTGGCGGTGGAGGGCTCCTGGGCACTTGGGGCATCGCAGCCTGAGCAGAGGGGGGAAATCTGAGGCCGAGGAAGTGGAGCCTGGCAGGTGGTACACGCAGAGAAAAAGGTAGTATGCACCTTTGAGGACTTTTTAGTCTTTGACTAGGACATGGTGCACCCTAATGTAAGATAGACCAGGGTCTGTATCTAAGGAAGCGAGGGCGGCGCTGCAGGGGAGAACCTGACGTGGTCTCCTTACCCGTGGTCCTGTGTCCCGCAGAGAGAGAGAGAGAGGAGAGGCGGCGGTGGAGCTGGAGACAGTCGGCGATCAAAAACGCTGCACGAGAGGGAAGCTGCGGCTGGAGCACTGGAGCTGCGGCGTGCAGGTGAAAAATCCAAGATGGCCGACGAGAGTGAGTGAGGAGATCTCGCAGAGAGCGACAAGCGCCAGGACCAGGGGGCGGCGCCGAAGGATGACGCGAAACGGGGGGCAGAGCCTATCAGGATGAGGCCTGTGCTAGGCCGAAGCCGGGGACTAAATTTGCGGCTTTGGCCCGGCGCGCAGCCGCTGAGCACCGGAGTCTAAGGGGCCCCCGCAAAAAAATGTGCCGCTAGTAAAACGGGAGCCCTCCGGACAGCAGAGCAGCCGACTTCCCCCCCCCCCCCCTTCTCTGAGGCAGACTCCTGCTGCACATAGGTGAGCTGTGCCCGGGGATCTGAAGACAAGGACGGTGCAGGGATTGGGGAGCCTCCATCCACCATCCCCTGAGAAGGGGGGTGGAGAGGAACCGTCCGCCTCCTTCCATCAACCGCAGAATCAGTGGTGATGCAGTGGGGGCTGCACGGACGCCACAAAGTAAGGTGCCTCTGAACAGCCGAGGGAAAATCTGGTGGGCAGGGCAGATGTCCGGCAAGAAAGGCCTGGCTGCAGAGGAGGATACGTGGAGGACACTCCATGTGCTCGTCTGTAAGGGGGATGGGGGAGATCGGTCCCTAGAAAAGGCCCGTCGTCCCCAAAAATCAGCTCAGGCAGTGGCATCCCACGTCGCAGGAGAGGATACGGAGAGGTGAACTCCCGTGCTCGCCTGTTGGTGGTTCGGGGAGATCGGAGCCTTGAAAAGTTCCGTCGTCCCTTCGTCCAGTAAAAAAGAGAAAGTTAAATCCAGTGAGCATCCTACGGACACTAAGCTTGAACTGGGTCTCTGGAAGCCAGCATGAGGGTGTATACTGCAGGGGAGGAGCTAACCTTTTTTTTGTCTCAGCTTAGTGTCAGCCTCCTAGTAACAGCAGCATAACACCCATGGTCCTGTGTCCCCCAATGTGGCGAAGGAGAAAGTTTTCTTTATTCACAAACTTTAAACATGGAGGATACAGACTTCAGCACGAACCATATCAACGCGTTTCTGGAGACTAAGCTCCCTTAATAATAAATTAATCATTAATTAAGGGAGTTTAGTCTCCAGAAACGCGTTGAGATTCTTACCCATATGGTTCGTGCTGAAGTCTGTATCCTCCATGTTTAAAGTTTGTGAATAAAGAAAACTATTTTTTACGGATTCGGTGAAGCTGGACATTCCTTTCTTTTTTTGACAAGATAAAGATCCCCAATTCACATCGGGACTACAAGATCCCAGGTACTTTCAGCTGCGTCACTTCTAATGTGGTGTACTTAATTATTTGTACTAAATGTCCAATGGGGGTCTATATGTAGGGGAGACAGGGCAGAAACTGAGAACAATGATGAACTCTCATCACCATACAATAAGAGAAGAAAGAATGGATCTACCTGTGGCAATACATTTTTGTCTCCCCGATCATAGCATTATGGACATGAAATTACTTGTATTAAAAGGTAACTTCAAATCTCAGAGAGACAGAAGAGTCTGGGAGTATAAGCTGATGATGACCTTTGACAATCTCAGTGCAGGAATGAATGCGTCGCATGGATTTATGTCTTTTTACATCAACTAAGGAATTTGCTCCTCAGACCCTGTGGGGTCATCATA
This sequence comes from Ranitomeya imitator, assembly GCF_032444005.1. Lineage (NCBI taxonomy): Eukaryota > Metazoa > Chordata > Amphibia > Anura > Dendrobatidae > Ranitomeya > Ranitomeya imitator. The sequence continues at coordinate 424,823,330 of NC_091283.1, forward strand.
ACATGGAACCAGACCCCAATCAGAGGACAATAAAACATTAACACTCCTTATCTATGAACTGTTCCAATATTTACGGGCATAACTGTTTATCACTCACATAATGGCAATTCTGCTTCACGTCACCTGTCTTGTCTATGGCATTTTTCTGTGCTGTGCATAAATATGTGATTCTTCAGAATTTTTATTAGTCTATGCCTGATGAAAAGACCGGAGTAGTCTCGAAAGCTTACAATTTATTACCATCTTTTCGGTTAGCCATTAAAAGATATCAACCACTGAGGACTCTCAATTCTATATATTTTATTGTTTAAAACACTTCATGCTAGATTAGTTCACACCAGATTTTTATAAGCTGCTTCACGGTATAATAGTGCAACAAAAAAAGAACAGATCAATTTTGATACTGATGCAAACAGATCATTTTTTTAATGTGTTGTATCAATAAAGTATTTAAGAAATAAAAAAAAAATAAAATAAAAAAACAGCAGGCTACTCCATTTTGACTACAAAAACGGATCCTAATGGAAATTTGCTCAAATGGACACCCATTTGATATACGTTTTGTCAATTACATTCTACACGAAGAGCGTTTCCATTAGTCTACAGAAACGTGGAAAAAGTTGCATTCCTGTTAGCATTTTTCTGCCAAACATGTATAAATGTTAGTGCAATGTCAGTGTGATAATATACTCACCTATTGCAGTTTTTTTCTACATTCATATATACACACATACATAGGGATCTGCTAAAAATTACAATCCATACACTGTTTATCAAGCTGACCTCATTCCAATATGAGCCAGTCTACATTCCCACATTATATGTATCAAATGTGCCTCATCAATCCCATACCTAAGATATTGCCATGATGCAAAATGCCCAATCTTGTGTAAAAAAAGCTTGGAGTTTTGTATACTCTGTGAATTAAATAAAGGGAAGAGCCTTTGGGCCTCACAGGGAGATAATTTGGGAACAGATTCTAGAATTTCTGTCCATTGGTCCATTGATATATGGTCTACATCCATCTGTCATTTCCGGGTGGTGACCCTTTAAATTAAAGGCCATCTTCTGATAACACACTCCCTTAAACAAACCCTGGTTGGTTACTTACGAAGGCAAATGCTCAATAATGCTGTTCAGCAAATAAAACCCTTGGTGGTCATTGGCTTTGGAAGCAATGAGTTTCTGGAAGACGCCAAGGAGTCCAGGCTAAAAGACAAAAACAAGAAATGAGAAGAAAAATAAACAAAAGCATTTGACACATCAGGGACAGCCTTGTCCTTACTCGCGGGAACATGGTCAGTGCAATCAGTATCAGCTCTCTACAGTCCTTACAGAATCGTCCATCTCACTGGGAAAGTAATTCCCAGTGGCTGTGCAGATGGCAACACAAAAAATGAATGTTTACCAGTGAAGGCTCCAGCTATCCTATCTAATTAGCATGAACTGCATTCAGGCCTTATAGACCCGTGACCTTTACAAATATCAGAGGGCCAGCACGGTTGTATGGAGCAGGTTCAGGAGCCAGCGCCTGCTGCTAATGGCAGTAACCGGAACAAGCTCTGATCGCTGCTGCTTAACCACTTAGATGCTTCCTTAAGCAGCATTTAGGTGATTGAAACAATGTAGGACCCTATTTGGGTGCCCATCGCCTTCTCTCTCACCATGATGCAATTGAATGGTGGTAATGGGTCACCCTGGTGACAGAATGCCTTCCAGACATCGTCATCTTGAGGTTCCTATGAGACTTATGTTTGCTGTATGTTGCAATGCTTAAGTATTGCAGTAGTGCAAGTGATGAAAGGAAAATAAAAAAAAAAATAAAAATCACATGTTCAAGTCACCTGGGAGTACTAAAAATAAATAGGTAAAACGTAGTTAAAATCTTTTTAAAAAAAACAAAACAAAAACAAAACAAAACACAACAATAGAGCTGAGCAAAAAGATTTGGAGGATTCTGGTCCAGACAAGAGTCCTGCAAATCACTTCCTACCCACCAGCATCCCCGATAAGATATCAGAAATTTAATGGTGATGCCAGCAGGTAGAAGGATTTCAGGGCACTGGTCCAATGGGCACAGACCTCCCACCTCTCTTCTTCACCAAGATCCTGCGGATGTTTTTGCTCACTGTCAGGGTATGTTCACACGTTCCTGATTTCCATCCTTTTTTTTTCAGGACTGTTTTTTAAAAAACTGCAGCTCTTGGCAGAAAACGCAGGTCCTTTTTTTGGTCCTTTTTTTGTCCTTTTTTGATGCGTTTTTTATGCAGTTTTCTATGCAGTTAAAATGGCTGAAAATACCCTAACCCTACCCCTAACCGTACCCCTAACCCTACCCCTAACCCTATTCTAACCTTAGTGGGGGAAAAAAAAAAAAAAATTCTTAATTTTTTTTTATTGTCCCTACCTATGGGGGTGACAAAGGGGGGGGGGGGGGGGGGTGTCATTTACTATTTTTTTTATTTTGATCACTGAGATATAATCTATCTCAGTGATCAAAATGCACTTTGGAACGAATCTGCCGGCCGGCAGATTCGGCGGGCGCACTGCGCATGCGCCCGCCATTTTGCAAGATGGCGGCGCCCAGGGAGAAGACGGCCGGACGGACACCGGGTAAGTATAAGGGGGGGAGATTAGGGCACGGGGGGGGGGGGGGGGTGGCATCGGAGCACTGGGGGGGGGGGGGGGCGCATCGGAGCACGGGGCGGTGGGATTGGAGCACGGGGGGCGGGATCGGAGCACGGGGGTGGGATCGGGGCAGCCACACTCCGCCCACGCACTTCCGCCCGCTTCCCCGCACTTCCTGCTGCAGCGGTTCGGCACCACAAACCGCAGTAAAACCCGCAGATATTTTTTTCATCTGCGGGTTTGACCTCACAATGGAGGTCAATGGGTGCAGAACCGCTGCGGCTCCGAAAAAAGAAGTGACATGGTACTTCTTTTTTCCCGCAGCTATTCAGCGCGGTTTTTTTTTTTTATTTTCCGCATTGTGGGCACAGCAGTTCCTGTTTTCCATAGGGTACAATGTAATGTACCCTGCATGGAAAACAGCTGCGGACCCGCAGCGGGAAAATCGCGGCAATTCTGCATGAAAAAAAGGATCGTGTGAACATGGCCTCATTAAAATCCATTTTCAGTTGCAGCAGCTCCACAAAAATTATGATATAAAAGGTTACAGGTTGTAAACCTCATATCTAACCCGAAATGGTTCCAATAAATACTGCAGCTTGACACACAGAAAACAAGCCCTGATACAGCTCCATCAACTGAAGGTATAAAATGTTATGGGGCTCTAGTAAAATTCAGAACTGTGTAAAATAAAGAAATGCAAGTTTGGTGTTGCCATAATCGTACTGACCGAGAGAATCATGTTGTCATTTTTACTGCAGAAATAAACCATAAAAATGAAACCCCAAAACAATAGTGGAATTCTGCGTTTCTTTTCCACCATTTTATGCTCTTTGGACTTTTCTTCCTTGCTTTTATGACATTTCATGGTAAAACGAATATTGTCCTTCAAAATGTCAACTCATCTCAAAAAGAAAAAAAAAAAAAAACAACTTTTCATATGGCTATGTCAATGGAAAAAATATGGTTCTTGAAAGAAGGGGAGGATAAATAAAAATAATAATGAGCAAAAGTGAAAAGTCGTTGCATCCTTGAGGGGTTGATGTAGTGACGGTTATTGTCAGAATTGCAAAAATTTGACCCAAAACGCTACAAGATGCTTAAAAGAAAACTTAGCACCAACATGAGCATGAAGACTGAATGTGTAAAATGCTGGCACCTTCTGACCTGACAATCTGGGCTGAGATACAGAAAGTACTGTACCAAGAGCTGGTGTATAGGTGTGCGAGGGTCACACAAATACTATACAGTTACTCACAATTTTATCAGTGGCGTTGGCCGCAATTAACCTTGATCCTCTCTCCATGAAGGCTTGTAAGAGTCTCACTAGGGGAGGAATATTACCAGTTCTCTCCCATAGAATCGGCTGTAGAAGATGCGGGAACAAGGACATGTAGGAATTGGGGATGTCATCTTTGTGCATCTCCAGGAGCAAAGACATTACTTGAAAAACATACGGCATAAACTCTACAGAGACAAAACAGAGCAATGTACAGTACAACCAGAGAAAGAGGATCACTGAAATAGTCACCCACATCAGTTTTATGTTAATAAGGTTATACTGTAACTAAAGTTCATTCAATGGTTTTCCTTGTTCGTGGAATGTACACAATGTAGATTCAGACTGAAAACAGCCAAACCACAAAAGTAGCATATATGATGATAAACAGTAAAGGAACACTTGTGAAACAAACCAGAGCATGTGCTAACCCTTAGATTCCTCACAGCCCCCCCACCCTTTTTCTCTGATGATGTCTTTATACCCCCATTGGCAATCTCTCAATAGCTTCATCTTGTCATCACATGGAATAAATTCAAACAGTCTAGAAAGAGTTTCCAGAGGAGCTGAGCACTTTTGCTGCGTCCATCCCATACTATTCTGTAACATAACCAATAGCACTAAGGAAATTAAAGTGTGTACATGTAACCCTTAAATAAAAACTTACATTTTGATGATAAGTCATAAAAAACACCTTGGAAACCCTATAGTGCACAATAGTAGAACGTACCGGTGTGAATAATCAGACCAAAAAGCTGGAAATAGGGATAATTCAAACTATACCAAGAGATCCAACAACCAACACTTATTCTTAAGGTACCGTCACATTAAGCGACGCTGCAGCGATATAGAGAACGATGCCGATCGCTGCAACGTTGCCGTTTAGTCGTTGTGTGCTTTACCGCTGTGCTTTACAGCCGGCGCTCACAGTCAGTTCGGGAAGCTGACGGCGAGGGACGTGACAGACACCGGAATGTAAGTATGTAGTGTTTGGTTTTTTTTACATTTACACTGGTAACCAGGGTAAACATCGGGTTACTAAGCGCGGCCCTGCGCTTAGTAACCCAATGTTTACCCTGGTTACCAGTGAACACATCGCTGGATAGGCGTCACACACGCCGATTCAGCGATGTCAGCGGGTGATCCAGCGACTAAATAAAGTTCTGGCCTTCCAGCTCCGACCAGCGATGTCACAACAGGATCCAGATCGCTGCTGCGTGTCAAACACAACGATATCGCTAGCCAGGACGCTGCAACGTCACGGATCCCTATCGTTCTAAAGTTGCTCAGTGTGAAGGTACATTTTCTCCCCTTCCTTATCTGAGATTAGTAAAATGTCAGGTAGATAACAGACCCTTCTTCAGAGGTACAAATGTGTTAAATTCGGTTGTGGAATATTAAATGATCCCAGGCTACACTACCTGTGGCCTATGAATCCCTGAGATATCCATATTCCTACCCTGACTGGCAGCGGAGGATGTCACCCTAAATAACGAGGTTTTGGCGCCCCTGCTCCACGGCAGTTGACCCCAACTCCCCCTGATAACACACATACTTCTTAGGGAACCTATATTAGACATAAAACTACTATCTAGTGAGGGGAGAGAGGGAAAGTTAAAAAAAATAGGATATAGCCAGTATCACTTATTTTGTTATCTTGTTAATTGAAATAAGCTTCAATGCCTCTGCCTTTACGAGTTTCTCCTCAAATGGTTCATCAGGAGGCCAGAATTCATGTTTAAACAAGGTACAGATGCTGTGACAGTCATAAGCCTATTGTGGTATACCTGGGCAGAGCATGCTGTGCTTTAAAATATAGTTCCATAGACAGGGTATCACCCACCATGGAACCTCATTGGTTAATGCCAAAGTGTAAGATAACTTCCCTTATAGGTTAGTCAGGTTGGGAGAGTTCATAATAGGGCGATCCGTTTTGTTCCTTCCCCCATGTCATTTTTACCTGCCATTTGGCAGACCATCCTGTACCTCCCTTCTGCGTTCCATAGTGGGACACCTCTGCTCTGGCCGTGCAAGTGCGCTACAAGAGGACCGGAACCAGAAGTGCCTGCGCTCCACGCTGAAACTCAAGCAGGCTATCTGGGCATGCGTGAAATAGATAAGGATATAAGCAGAACGCGCACAGATGGAGCACGCATGTGTGTGGTAAAGTTTTCAGAGACGAGGGTAGCCCTAGTATTTTATCCCAAGGCTAGGTCCGCCACATTAGTCAGACATTTTACAGCCACAAAAGATAGTGTCCCACATGGGGGCAGTAATAGACACAGATAGCGGGCAGATGTTAACCCATAAAGCTATGTGCACACGTTCAGGATTTCTTGCAGAAAATTCCTGAGAAAAACCTGAAATTTTCTGCAAGAAATCTGCATGCGTTTTTGCCGCCATTTTTTCCGGACATTTCCCAATGCATTTTATAGTGGGAAATCCGCAAAAAAAACCCGCAAAATTAATGAACATGCTGCGTTTTTTACCGCGATGCATTTTTTTCGCGAAAAAAACACATCATGTGCACAAAACATGCGGAATTCATTCTAAATGATGGGATGCTTATTGTATGCTTTTTTTTTGCAGTTTTATAGCGTTTTAATCGCGAAAAAAAACAGGAAAAATCAGCAACGTTGCACACAGCCTAAGTGTTTAAAAGAACACACTGTCATTTAGCAATATAAGTTAATTTAGGAGATGACAGAATGGGTATCACATAAGTATCTTATAATCATAGCACTTGTTGGTGCAAAGGAAAAATATAGATAAAGATTAAATACGGTAAACTCATAATAGAAAAATTACACACAGTGATGCATGCACGTCAGCTTCCGATAGGACCAAACAAATAGTTTACAAATGGAGGGCTCAGTAGAGGCACAAATTCTAGAAAACTAGTATATAGGATCTGTTCATTGAGATCCTTAGGGGTTAACCCCTTTAACCCCGAGGGTGGTTTGCACGTTAATGACGGGCCAATTTTTACAATTCTGACCACTGTCCCTTTATGAGGTTATAACTCTGGAACGCTTCAACGGATCCCAGTGATTCAGACAATGTTTTCTCGTGACATATTGTACTTCATAACAGTGGTAAAAATTCTTTGATAGTACCTGCGTTTATTTGTGAAAAAAAACGGAAATTTGGCAAAAATTATGAAAATTTCGCAATTTTCCAACTTTGAATTTTTATGCAATTAAATCACAGAGATATGTCACACAAAATACTTAATAAGTAACATTTCACACATGTCTACTTTACATCAGCACAATTTTGGAACCAAAATTTTTTTTTTGTTAGGGAGTTATAAGGGTTAAAAGTTGACCAGCAATTTCTCATTTTTACAACACCATTTTTTTTTTTTTAGGGACCACATCTCATTTGAAGTCATTTTGAGGGGTCTATATGATAGAAAATACCCAAGTGTGACACCATTCTAAAAACTGCACCCCTCATGGTGCTCAAAACCATATTCAAGAAGTTTATTAACCCTTCTGGTGCTTCACAGGAATTTTTGGAATGTTTAAATAAAAATGAACATTTAACTTTTTTTCACAAAAAATTTACTTCAGCTCCAATTTGTTTTATTTTACCAAGGGTAACAGGAGAAAATGGACCCCAAAAGTTGTTGTACAATTTGTCCTGAGTACGCTGATACCCCATATGTGGGGGTAAACCACTGTTTGGGCGCATGGGAGAGCTCGGAGGGGAAGGAGCGCCGTTTGACTTTTCAATGCAAAATTGACAGGAATTAAGATGGGACGCCATGTTGCGTTTGAAGAGCCACTGATGTGCCTAAACATTGAAACCCCCCACAAGTGACAACATTTTGGAAAGTAGACCCCCTAAGGAACTTATCTAGATGTGTGGTGAGCGCTTTGACCCACCAAGGGCTTCGCAGAAGTTTATAATGCAGGGCCGTAAAAATAAAACAAAAATTTTTTCACACAAAAATTATTTTTTAGCCCCCAGTTTTGTATTTTCCCGAGGGTAAGAGGAGAAATTCGACCCCAAAAGTTGTTGTCCAATTTGTCCTGAGTACGCTGATACCCCATATGTTGGGGGAACCACCGTTTGGGCGCATGGGAGGGCTCGGAAGGGAAGGAGTGCCATTTGGAATGCAGACTTAGATGGAATAGTACAGAGCCCCTAATGTACCTAAACAGTAGAAACCCCCCACAAGTGACCCCATATTGGAAACTAGACCCCCCAGGGAACTCATCTAGATGTGTTGTGAGAACTTTGAACCCCCAAGTGTTTCACTACAGTTTATAACGCAGAGCCGTGAAAATAAAAAATCCTTTTTTTTCCCACAAAAATTATTTTTTAGCCCCCAGTTTTGTATTTTCCCAAAGGTAACAGGAGAAATTGGACCCCAAAAGTTGTCCTATTTGTCCTGAGTACGCTGATACCCCATATGTTGGGGTAAACCCCTGTTTGGGCACACGGGAGAGCTCGGAAGGGAAGGAGCACTGTTTTACTTTTTCAACGCAGAATTGGCTGGAATTGAGATCGGATGCCATGTCGTGTTTGGAGAGCCCTGATGTGCCTAAACAGTGGAAACCCCCCAATTACAGGTCCTTCTCAAAAAATTAGCATATAGTGTTAAATTTCATTATTTACCATAATGTAATGATTACAATTAAACTTTCATATATTATAGATTCATTATCCACCAACTGAAATTTGTCAGGTCTTTTATTGTTTTAATACTGATGATTTTGGCATACAACTCCTGATAACCCAAAAAACCTGTCTCAATAAATTAGCATATCAAGAAAAGGTTCTCTAAACGACCTATTACCCTAATCTTCTGAATCAACTAATTAACTCTAAACACATGCAAAAGATACCTGAGGCTTTTATAAACTCCCTGCCTGGTTCATTACTCAAAACCCCCATCATGGGTAAGACTAGCGACCTGACAGATGTCAAGAAGGCCATCATTGACACCCTCAAGCAAGAGGGTAAGACCCAGAAAGAAATTTCTCAACAAATAGGCTGTTCCCAGAGTGCTGTATCAAGGCACCTCAATGGTAAGTCTGTTGGAAGGAAACAATGTGGCAGAAAACGCTGTACAACGAGAAGAGGAGACCGGACCCTGAGGAAGATTGTGGAGAAGGACCGATTCCAGACCTTGGGGAACCTGAGGAAGCAGTGGACTGAGTCTGGTGTGGAAACATCCAGAGCCACCGTGCACAGGCGTGTGCAGGAAATGGGCTACAGGTGCCGCATTCCCCAGGTAAAGCCACTTTTGAACCATAAACAGCGGCAGAGGCGCCTGACCTGGGCTACAGAGAAGCAGCATGTCATTCGGAAATCAAGGTGCCAGAGTCTGGAGGAAGACTGGGGAGAAGGAAATGCCAAAATGCCTGAAGTCCAGTGTCAAGTACCCACAGTCAGTGATGGTGTGGGGTGCCATGTCAGCTGCTGGTGTTGGTCCACTGTGTTTCATCAAGGGCAGGTTCAATGCAGCTAGCTATCAGGAGATTTTGGAGCACTTCATGCTTCCATCGGCTGAAATGCTTTATGGAGATGAAGATTTCATTTTTCAGCACTACCTGGCACCTGCTCACAGTGCCAAAACCACTGGTAAATGGTTTACTGACCATGGTATTACTGTGCTCAATTGGCCTGCCAACTCTCCTGACCTGAACCCCATAGAGAATCTGTGGGATATTGTGAAGAGAAAGTTGAGAGACGCAAGACCCAACACTCTGGATGAGCTTAAGGCCGCTATTGAAGCATCCTGGGCCTCCATAACATCTCAGCAGTGTCACAGGCTGATTGCCTCCATGCCACGCCGCATTGAAGCAGTCATTTCTGCCAAAGGATTCCCGACCAAGTATTGAGTGCATAACTGAACATTTTTATTTGTTGGTTTCTTTGTTATTAAAAATTTTTTTTATTTGATTGGATGGGTGAAATATGCTAATTTATTGAGACAGGTTTTTTGGGTTATCAGGAGTTGTATGCCAAAATCATCAGTATTAAAACAATAAAAGACCTGACAAATTTCAGTTGGTGGATAATGAATCTATAATATATGAAAGTTTAATTGTAACATTATGGTAAAAACACTATATGCTAATTTTTTGAGAAGGACCTGTATAACTGAAACCCTAATCCAAACACACCTCTAACCCTAATTCCAACAGTAACCCTAACCACACCTCTAACCCTGACACACCCCTAACCCCAACCCTATTCCCAACTGTAAATGTAATCTAAACCCTAACCCTAACTTTAGCCCCAACCGTAACTGTAGCCCCAACCCTAACCCTAGCCCTAGTCCTAATGGGAAAATGGAAATAAATACACTTTTTTAATTTTTCCCTAACTAAGGGGGTTTGATTTACTTTTATAGCGAGTTTTTTAGCGGATTTTTATGATTGGCAGCCGTCACACACTGAAAGACGCTTTTTATTGCAAAAAATATTTTTTGCGTTACCACATTTTGAGAGCTATAATTTTTCCATATTTTGGTCCACAGAGTCATGTGAGGTCTTGTTTTTTGCGGGACGAGTTGACGTTTTTATTGGTAACATTTTCGGGCACGTGACATTTTTTGATCGCTTTTAATTCCGATTTTTGTGAGGAAGAATGACCAAAAACCAGCTATTCATGAATTTCATTTGGGGGAGGCGTTTATACCGTTCCGCATTTGGTAAAATTGATAAAGCAGTTTTATTCTTCGGGTCAGTACGATTACAGCGTCACCTCATTTATATCATTTTTTTATGTCTTGGCGCTTTTATACAATAAAAACTATTTTACAGAAAAAATAATTATTTTGGCATCGCTTTATTCTCAGGACTATAACTTTTTTATTTTTTTGCTGATGATGCTGTATGGCGGCTCGTTTTTTGCGGGACAAGATGACGTTTTCAGCGGTACCATTGTTATTTATATCTGTCTTTTTGATCGCGTGTTATTCCACTTTTTGTTCGGCGGTATGATAAAGCGTTGTTTTTTGCCTCGTTTTTTTTTTTTTTTTTCCTTACGGTGTTTACTGAAGTGGTTAACTAGTGGGCCAGTTTTATGGGTTGGGTCGTTACGGACGCGGCGATACTAAGTATGTGTACTTTTATTGTTTTTTTTTTTTTATTTAGATGAAGAAATGTATTTATGGGAATAATATATATATATTTTTTTTCATTATTTAGGAATTTTTTTTTTTTTTTTTTTACACATTTGGAAATTTTTTTTTTACTTTTTTATTTTGTCCCGGGGGGGACATTACAGATCAATGATCTGACAGTTTGCATAGCACTCTGTCAGATCACTGATCTGACTTACAGTGCTGCAGGCTTCACAGTGCCTGCTCTGAGCAGGCTTTGTGAAGCCACCTCCCTCCCTGCAGGACCCGGATCCGCGGCCATCTTGGATCCGGGGCTGGAGCAGGCAGGGAGGGAGGTAAGACCCTCGCAGCAACGCGATCACATCGCGTTGCTGCGGGGGGCTCAGGGAAGCCCGCAGGGAGCCCCCTCCCTGCGGGAAGCTTCCCTATACCGCCGGCACATCGCGATCATCTTTGATCGCGGTGTGCCAGGGGTTAGTGTGCCGGGGGCGGCCCGTGACCGCTCCTGGCACATAGTGCCGGATGTCAGCTGCGATAAACAGCTGACACCCGGCCGCGATCGGTGGCGCTCCCCCCGTGAGCGCTGCCGATCGCATATGACGTACTATCCCGTCGGTGGTCATAGGGGCCCACCCCACCTCGACGGGATAGTACGTCTAATGTCAGAAAGGGGTTAATAATTGAAACCTGAAGATCCATTCCAACTCCTTTTGAACAATTCTTTTCTCCAGATCTCCCCATCTAACTCTTGGTCTAAGGCTATGTGCACACGTTGCAGATAAGCCTTAGGAATTTCTGGTGCGGATTCTGCCTCTCCTGGCAGAAAACGCAGCTGCGGATTTTGTGCGGATCCGCAGTGTTTTTTGTGCGTTTTCGCTGCTTTTTTTTGCGGATTTGCTGCGTTTTTTACCCCTGCGGATTTCTATAATGGAATGGGTACAAAAACTATGCAGATTCGCAAAAAAGAAGTGACATGCTACTTCTTTTAAACCGCTGCGTTTCAGCAGCGGGTTTTCCGCAAAGTGTGCACAGCTTTTTTTTTTTCTCATTGATTTACATTGTACTGTAAATTGCGGATCTGCAGCGTTTCTGCACCGCAAAAAACGCTGAAGATCCTCAGAGAATCTGCAACGTGTGCACATAGCCTAATGAGTTCAACCATGCAGAGTTATTTGGTTTAAACGACCATCATGTACACCATTAATATGTCTTGTATATTGCGGTATCCTGTTTACTTCGAACTAGCTGAAGAGCCTGGCATTGCCCGGGCATAGTAACGGTGGTTAATTATAACATTATAATGATTATCCTCCATCCCATATTCCTGTGCCCATATACCCATCACACATATCCTCCATCCCATATTCCCGTGCCCATATACCCATCATACATATCCTCCATCCCATAGCCCCATGCCCATCATACACATCCTCCATCCTATCCTCCATCCCATAGTTCCGTGCCCATACACCCATTATATATATATATATATATATATATATATATATATATATATATATATATATATATATATATATATATATATACACACAGTGGGGCAAAAAAGTATTTAGTCAGTCAGCAATAGTGCAAGTTCCACCACTTAAAAAGATGAGAGGCGTCTGTAATTTACATCATAGGTAGACCTCAACTATGGGAGAAAAACTGAGAAAAAAAAAATCCAGAAAATCACATTGTCTGTTTTTTTAACATTTTTTTTTTGCATATTATGGTGGAAAATAAGTATTTGGTCAGAAACAAACAATCAAGATTTCTGGCTCTCACAGACCTGTAACTTCTTCTTTAAGAGTCTCCTCTTTCCTCCACTCATTACCTGTAGTAATGGCACCTGTTTAAACTTGTTATCAGTATAAAAAGACACCTGTGCACACCCTCAAACAGTCTGACTCCAAACTCCACTATGGTGAAGACCAAAGAGCTGTCAAAGGACACCAGAAACAAAATTGTAGCCCTGCACCAGGCTGGGAAGACTGAATCTGCAATAGCCAACCAGCTTGGAGTGAGGAAATCAACAGTGGGAGCTATAATTAGAAAATGGAAGACATACAAGACCACTGATAATCTCCCTCGATCTGGGGCTCCACGCAAAATCCCACCCCGTGGGGTCAGAATGATCACAAGAACGGTGAGCAAAAATCCTAGAACCACGCGGGGGGACCTAGTGAATGAACTGCAGAGAGCTGGGACCAATGTACCAAGGCCTACCATAAGTAACACACTACGCCACCATGGACTCAGATCCTGCAGTGCCAGACGTGTCCCACTGCTTAAGCCAGTACATGTCCGGGCCCGTCTGAAGTTTGCTAGAAAGCATTTGGATGATCCAGAGGAGTTTTGGGAGAATGTCCTATGGTCTGATGAAACCAAACTGGAACTGTTTGGTAGAAACACAACTTGTCGTGTTTGGAGGAAAAAGAATACTGAGTTGCATCAATCAAACACCATACCTACTGTAAAGCATGGTGGTGGAAACATCATGCTTTGGGGCTGTTTAAAAGCAAAGGGGCCAGGACGACTGATCCGGGTACATGAAAGAATGAATGGGGCCATGTATCGTGAGATTTTGAGTGCAAACCTCCTTCCATCAGCAAGGGCATTGAAGATGAAACGTGGCTGGGTCTTTCAACATGACAATGATCCAAAGCACACCGCCAGGGCAACGAAGGAGTGGCTTCGTAAGAAGCATTTCAAGGTCCTGGAGTGGCCTAGCCAGTCTCCAGATCTCAACCCTATATAAAACCTTTGGAGGGAGTTGAAAGTCCGTGTTGCCAAGCGAAAAGCCAAAAACATCACTGCTCTAGAGGAGATCTGCATGGAGGAATGGGCCAACATACCAACAACAGTGTGTGGCAACCTTGTGAAGACTTACAGAAAACGTTTGACCTCTGTCATTGCCAACAAAGGATATATTACAAAGTATTGAAATGAAATTGTTTCTGACCAAATACTTATTTTCCACCATAATATGCAAATAAAATGTTAAAAAAACAGACAATGTGATTTTCTGGATTTTTTTTCTTAGTTTGTCTCCCATAGTTGAGGTCTACCTATGATGTAAATTACAGACGCCTCTCATCTTTTTAAGTGGTGGAACTTGCACTATTGCTGACTGACTAAATACTTTTTTGCCCCACTGTGTATATATATATTATATATATATATATATATATATATATATATATATATATATATATATATATATATATATATATACTAGCTGAAGAGCATGGCGTTGCCTGGGCATAGTAAATATCTGTGGTTAGTTATAGCACCTCACTTCTCATATTTTTCCATCACGCCTCTCATTTTCCCAATCACAGCTTTCATTTTCCCCCTCATATCTCTCATTTTCTCCCTTACACCTCATTTTCTCCCTCACTCCTCTCATTCCCCCCTAACACTTGTCATTTCGACCTCACATCTGTCATTTTCCGATCACTCCACTATTTTCCCTCACTCCTCTTTCGACCCCACATCTGTCATTTTCCGATCACTCCACTATTTTCCCTCACTCCTCTCATTTTGCACTCGCACCTTTTCATTTTCACCTCAGTATATACATGTTTGTCATCTCCCTTTATATATAGTATACACCTGTATGTCATCTCCTGTATATAGTATATACCTGTATGTCATCTCCCCTGTATATAGTATATACCTGTATGTCATCTCCTCCTATATATAGTATATACCTGTATGTCATCTCCTTCTATATATACATAGTAACATAGTAACATAGTTAGTAAGGCCGAAAAAAGACATTTGTCCATCCAGTTCAGCCTATATTCCATCATAATAAATACCCAGATCTACGTCCTTCTACAGAACCTAATAATTGTATGATACAATATTGTTCTGCTCCAGGAAGACATCCAGGCCTCTCTTGAACCCCTCGACTGAGTTAGCCATCACCACCTCCTCAGGCAAGCAATTCCAGATTCTCACTGCCCTAACAGTAAAGAATCCTCTTCTATGTTGGTGGAAAAACCTTCTCTCCTCCAGACGCAAAGAATGCCCCCTTGTGCCCGTCACCTTCCTTGGTATAAACAGATCCTCAGCGAGATATTTGTATTGTCCCCTTATATACTTATACATGGTTATTAGATCGCCCCTCAGTCGTCTTTTTTCTAGACTAAATAATCCTAATTTCGCTAATCTATCTGGGTATTGTAGTTCTCCCATCCCCTTTATTAATTTTGTTGCCCTCCTTTGTACTCTCTCTAGTTCCATTATATCCTTCCTGAGCACCGGTGCCCAAAACTGGACACAGTACTCCATGTGCGGTCTAACTAGGGATTTGTACAGAGGCAGTATAATGCTCTCATCATGTGTATCCAGACCTCTTTTAATGCACCCCATGATCCTGTTTGCCTTGGCAGCTGGTATATACCTGTATGTCATCTCCTCCTGTATATAGTATATACCTGTGTGTCATCTCCCCTGTATATAGTATATACCTGTATGTCATCTTCTATATATAGCATATACCTGTATGTCATCTCCTCCTGTATTTAGTATATACCTGTAGGTCATCTGCTCCTGTATATAGTATATACCTGTATGTCATCTCCTCTATATAGTATTGTCAAGGTGAAAATATGTCTTTATACACTTTTGTACTTTATATATATTCTTATGCTGTGAAACAATAAGTTTTTCCCTTTGCTTGCCAAATGCAAATTTAACTGTATTTAAGATGGCTGCCAGTATTCACCTTTGCCCTACTTTTTGTTCTTGCCAAGAATCTACTTTCGTTTCTGAAGCTAAAGTATCATTTCTCTGGAAATCGAAACTTAACAAGATGTGGACAAAGGAAGATTCATCAGATGATGTCAGGCCAACCAGAGGGACTGAATACTAGATACATTGCTTAAACCCCGCCCTCTGCACACCTTCCCCCAATGGACCATATAATGTTATGTATATGAAATAAAGAGTTCAGTTGCTGTGAGGTTAACACTACGTGTGGAAGCATAAGCAGACTGAGTTTGAACCAGCTTTTGTCTGACTCATTCTTCACTCCGGTACCACTGCTTTTAATCTGATTTGGAATGACTGGTGGATGAAGGGTATTGTCGTGACGACCCCGACAATTTGGCGCCCAACGTGGGGCGTGGCCCTCGAGATCCGAGACCCCCTGGACCCATGCCTGGACGTCCGTGGACGACACCCGTAGTGGCTGACCTCGAGGACTGATCACCCTCCAAACACGGTAAGTGGAGATCGCATACTATGTATGTGTCACACTTGCTAGTGTTTCAGCCATTATTGGTTAGTCTGTGGTCTCCTTGGGTCTGGGGAGTGACCGGTCGAGTGGTGAGACCGAGCGCGATCCCGTGCCACGCTTCGAACCAGCAACTGAGAGACGTCGCACTCTGCGCGTCCTCGTGTACACCACACCTCCTCCACCGGTCATTGTACTCCATTCAACCACCCTACCCGTGACTATTGTCTAGTAGCGATAGAGTGAAAGATTGAAGAAGTTTTGTGGATTGGGGGCGGCTTTGAGAAAGGGATAGGAGACGCAGCCTCTGTGATATTGTACACCTTGGTAATTAAGACGTCCCAAAGGGGGACCACCAGAACCGCTTGGTAATTAAGACGTCCCAAAGGGGGGACCACCAGAACCGCTTGGTAATTAAGACGTCCCAAAGGGGGGACCACCAGAACCGCTTGGTAATTAAGACGTCCCAAAGGGGCTACCACCAGAATCTCAGTGGAGGGCTCTCACTAGGAGACCGCCTCCCAACGTTTAGAATATCGTGACAGGACAGACTGTAATCACTGGTGTTCAGGTTAGGGAAAAATATTGAGTGCGAGGCTCTTTATTCATAGCATGTCGAGCGCGAGGCTCCGTGTTAGGACACAAGTGTTGCTGTCGCTGTCAGCGGCCTACTGCAGAAGGGCGTAGTATTCTGTGAGTCATGTTGCGTCTCTTAAAGCAGAAAAAGTCTGTGCCCCACGAGTTAAGTGAGGATGCTGTGGAAGTCAAGACAATAGTAGAGTCACGGGAGGGCAAGAAGGCAGTCAAGAATGGAAAAAGGTTGATGGACAGGAAAGATGAAAGGATGCAGAGCCCGTGTTTGGTTATAAAATACCTCAATCATTGGTTTTTCTGAGGTGTTCTGGCATAGGAATTGTGTGAAGGTTTTGTAGAAATTAATTGAGTCTGAGAATTGCTGTATTCCGTTACTGTGGTTTTCCAAAACACCCCATGGGAGGGGGGAGTCAAATAGCTGCGTTATTGTTTTCTTTTGTGTTGAGGAATGCTGTAAATTTTTATTTCTGTGTTCGTAGCTGATGGGAGGGGTGAACCCCTGCGCGAATTGTTTTCTGATTTCTCCTCTTTGTGCTGCGGGCCAGAGAAAGGGGGGCAAAAGTTTCCAGAAGAACTTAACCCTGTCTGTATCAGCAGCTGCAGCAATCCTCACTCGCTCTCTAGCCGCCGCAGCTTCAAGGATACGGCACGCAGCTCGGTTCCTTATCAGTGGCCCAAGAAACAGATTCCAGCTCCAGCCCACTCCCTTACACAAATCCAGTCTTACACTCCAATATTCATTTTAACCCTGTGTCTGGAAATCTGAGACTGGAGAAATACTTGTATAATCTGTGCTGCAACCAAACCTAAGTGAATTACGCTGAATCCTGTCCAGATAAGATCACATGTAGTGATAAGCTGACACAGGATAGTGGGTAGTGGGGACATTAATTTTGGGAGTAAGCTGACAGTAATCCTTTTGGGAAGGAGCTGTAGACCAGCATGTCATGTCACCCCAAACCGGTCATCTAGTCACCCCCACCACCAGAGAACCAACCACATCAGGTAGTGTAAGACAGATACAGGAGTATTATCCCTGGAAGCCCTCTGACTAGCTAGCTACGCTAAAATAATTGGCTGACCCTGAGAACAAACCTTTCCCATTAGACAGACAAAGACAATATGATGGACGTATAAGTGCACCTGAGCAGACCTAGAGAGTTGGTGAGCCAAGATGATGGTCAGATGGTCCTTGCGTTATATAACCCCTATGTAGATGAATATAATGAGTTGTATATCTTACATGCCCTTTCCACGGTTATGCTGGCCCTGATAGGCCCAGATCCACCCCCAATAATGCCTGTAAAAAAAAAAAAAATAGGGGGGATAGTGTTGTTAACCCTGTCAGTTAGAATATGCCTATGTCACGCTGATTCAGTATGTGGGTAATTTTTTTGTTTTTTGTTGTGTACACAGACAGAGCAGGAAGCCATTGTTGCCACTGTTAGTTTTCGCAAGTATCTGGCAGATCTGAACTGTCAGGTTTTGGCCTCGAAACTTCGGTTCTGCCTTGGTCAAGTGATATTTTTGGGTCACTGTCTCCTTCAGGGTGCCAGACACCTCACAGAAGAAAGAAAAAAAAATAGCCGTCAGCTCCCTTCCATTCCCAAAAGATGAGACTGAGCTCCAGCGTTTCCTTGGACTATGTACTTATTGTTGTCAGTGGATACCGGACGCATCCCGCATAATGCAACCTCTCTACAAGGCCCTGAAAGACTGTTCAAGATATGCTGATGATTTTGGCAGATTTCACACCGGATACGCTGTTACTATGGAAGACACTGTAGTGCACGGAGCTGCACTCCCTCCCTCCCTGTCAGCACAAGAAGCAGAACGTCAGGATCTGTCTGCTGCATGTGTTCTGGCCAAAGACAGGCGGGCTAATATACACGGACTCACAGTATGCATTTGGTATTGCTCATGATTTCGGAGCCCTATGGACCAATCGAGGGTTTGTTACTACCGCCGGGACTCAGTGAAGAATGTTGAAGCTGTTAAAGCCCTCATGGACTCAATCAAATTACATACTCAGGTGGCCATTATCAAAGTTAAGGAGCACGGTACCATGGAACAGTCCACAGACTGTTGGCAACACCTTTACGGATATGCAAGCAAAAGCCGCTGCTCTCCTGCCTGTTGAACCGCCCATACCAGCTATGGTGACCACACGCTCTCTGCGTAAACAGTTACAAGAAACACTGACTCTACAGGAACCTGATGATCTATGCCAGACTGAGGTTTTCTGTCGGACCCCGCAAGACCGCTTAATGACGATGCAGAGAATGTCTCCAAAGGAAGAAGTGAAGCAGTGGAAAGCTGATGGAGCACGTATGGACAATGGTCGCTGGAAAAAGGACCAACTTGTGTGTCTCCCTAAGCAGATGTACCCTGCTATTGCCACGTAGGCGCATGGGCTCACACATCGAGGTATCTGTCAGACCTGCAAACCCGGTTAACTTCAATGTTTACCCCCGAAGCACCTTGCTAAGCCCGATTATCCTTTCCAAAAGCTCCAGGTGGACGACAGGACCACATCACGTTGCCTAAGTCTGGAAGGTATGAATATTGCCTGGTGGTTGTCGACATGTTCTCCAGTTGGCCAGAAGTATTCCCCGTTACCAACGTGACTGCAAAGACCACAGCAAAGAAACTGGTGATGGGAGTTATATGCAGATATGGTGTTCCAGAAGTTGATGAAAGTGACCAAGGCCCGGACTTTTCTTCTCATGTGTGTCAGGAGGTTCTGACAATGCTTGGATCCACTGTAGCCCTCCATACTCCGTACTCTCCACAATCTAGTGGGAAAGTTAAGAGGCTGAACGGCACACTGAAGGGACAATTGACCAAAGTGATGCAGGAGACTATGGCTCCATGGCCAGGGCTCTTACACATTCGTACTACCCCTATTTCAAAACATAGCCTGTCCCCATATTGTTTGGTGCTAGGTTCTCAGTTGTAAATTTTCAGTCTCAGTAGTTGTCAGACGAAATTGACTGTGCTGTTCAATATGTTATTCAGTTTAGTAAAAAATGTTGCTAACACCCATGTTTTAGTTTCTTTTTCCCTTCCAGATTCAGCAGAAACCGATATTGGTCACAATTTGAAGCCTGGTGGTCTTATGGTCGTGAAAAGCTATGTCAGTAAAACTTGAAGGAAAGAGCACCTGAATCCACGCTTCATACTGTAAAAGAGACCGGACCAGCGCTTACTCATAGTGATGATCGAAGGAAAATGTTGCTGTTGTTTTTGGTCCAGAGACTGGGGGTCATCCTCGCCCCTACCTTTCCGGCCCCTATTGTAAATAATTCCGGTGCCACTATTCTCTGGGTAAACCTAACGGCCCTGGTAAATATCTGGTGATTTGATTTCTGCGATGTAGTCAAGTGCCCCGAGACTCAGCGGGTGGTAGAGGGAATTATCCAGTATTATATATGTGTTACCAGAGATAACAATTGTGCTGGGAAGATATTTTCATAATGTGTTTAATAGTGGATACTATGGGAATTTAGGCCATATACAGCTCCAGGATATTAGCTTCAGACCAACCAAGGCCCCTGTTACCAGTACAGCTAAAACAGGCCCAGGTGAACGTTTGCAAAATATAGTTAACGAAGTAATCCCCATTCCAGGTCTTAGTTGGCAAGAAGTCTTCTCCATAGAAACACAAACAGCCCCAAGGACAAATTTATGGTTAGAATGGGTAAGATACAATGTAAGAGTTCAGAATATTTCTGTAGGATGTATTGCTTGTGCTGCAGCGGATACACATCTATACACACATGCATTGTTTTTTCCTGATGACAATACCACTGCCTGTGTTATGAATCTGTTGAAGGGTCTAAAGTCCACTGATTGCTCAGATTATGTCCCACTAATTCATGAAGCACCTAAACTAAAGGTCCCAGGAGGGATAACTGTGTTAGCTGATAATTATACCTGCTTATAACTCCCACGACACTACAGGTACACCAGTAGGGGTCTTCGAGACAGGTTTCTGTAAAGAGAACAATTCCCTGGATACTGACTTGCTAGCTAATCATACACAGTATATGTACGACGTTTATTGGTTATGTGGAGATGGTAAGCCTGGATAGGTCAGTGCACCCTTGTTAAACTAGCTATGCAGTTCAAGATTTTACCTTGGGATCCGGAGACACCTGATGAATATACCAGAAAGAGGAGAAGTCTCGATCAGCTCCATATGAGTTATGAAGAAGATCCATTGGTGTACATTGGAGTGCCCTTGGAGTGCCAAGGGGGTGCCTGACCAATTTAAAGCCCAGAACCAGATCTATGCTGGCTTTGCTTCTTTATTCCACAAGTGCAGATTAATAAAAATGTTGATTGGATCAATTATATATATTACAGTGAACAAAGGTTTGTCAATTTTACCTGTGATGCCTTCCAAGGTATAGTAGAGGAATTGGGCCCTAACACTAGAATGACCCTCCAAAACCGACTAGCCCTCGATATGATTTTAGCAGAGAAAGGAGGAGTCTGTGGGATGGTGAGAGAGGAATGTTGTACCTATATCCCTCAGTACTCTGGGGTAAATGGAAAGACCATGATAGCCCTTAAGAAGATAAATGGGTTAGCAGCAGAATTAAAGACTAATGCTGGAGTAGACACATCTTTCTTTTCCGGTTGGTTGGGTGGGCTCAAAGGATTCCTTCAACAAACTTGTCTAGTACTGATTGCTCTCCTTGTAGTTGGATCGATAATCCTCTGTTGTGTTATTCCCCTGTATAAAAAGGTTATCACTGAGGCAACTCCAACTGGCACCTTCCTCAACCAAGAGGTAGACCCACTAGAGTGCGATGGCCCTGATCCAGGGGAAATCCCTAAGTACGTCCCCCTCAAGATGTTAGATAAAACCCCTTACTCTCAGGTGCTAAGAGATTTAGTTTAGGGACAGCGGGAGAACTCCATGTGAAGCTAGTGAAGGGTTCAGCTGCCTGGAGGCCTCTCACAAGGGGAGAGCTTCTGAGGTGTCTGGATGAAGAAATCCACCTCCCCTTTCCCCATCACATGGACAGTCTCGAAGGATCTTTCTTTTTAGGGAAAAACTTAGTGTTTAGGGGGGATTGTCAAGGTGAAAATATATGTCTTTATACACTTTTGTACTTTATATATATTCTTATGCTGTGAAACATTAAGTTTTTCCCTTTGCTTGCCAAATGTAAATTTAACTGTATTTAAGATGGCTGCCAGTATTCACCTTTGCCCTACTTTTTGTTCTTGCCAAGAATCTACTTTCGTTTCTGAAGCTAAAGTATCATTTCTCTGGAAATCGAAACTTAACCCCTTCCCGACCCATGACGCCACGTAGGCGTCATGAAAGTCGGTGCCAATCCGACCCATGACGCCTATGTGGCGTCATGGGAAGATCGCGTCCCTGCAGATCGGGTGAAAGGGTTAACTCCCATTTCACCCGATCTGCAGGGACAGGGGGAGTGGTAGTTTAGCCCAGGGGGGGCTTCACCCCCTCGTGGCTACGATCGCTCTGATTGGCTGTTGAAAGTGAAACTGCCAATCAGAGCGATTTGTAATATTTCACCTATTATAACTGGTGAAATATTACAATCCAGCCATGGCCGATGCTGAAATATCATCGGCCATGGCTGGAAATACTAATGTGCCCCCACCCCACCGATCGCCCCCCCAGCCCCCCGATCTGGCCGGTACACTGCTCCGGCTCCCCTCCGTCCAGTGCTCCGCTCCCCCCCGTGCTCTTGTCCGCTCCCCCCGTGCTCCAATCACCCCCCGTGCTCCAATCACCCCCCCTGCACTCCGATCCACACCCCCCGGTGCTCCGTTCCACCCCCCAGTGCTCCATTCCAGCCCCCCGTGCTCTGTTCCACGCCCCCCGTGCTCCGTTCCACCCCTCCCGCGCTCCGATTCCCCCCCCCCCGTGCTCCGATCCCCCCCCACCCCCGTGCTCCGATCCCCCCCCCCACCCCATCATACTTACCGATCCAGCCGGGGTCCCGTCAGTCTTCTCCCTGGGCGCCGCCATCTTCCAGAATGGCGGGCGCATGCGCAGTGCGCAGTGCGCCCGCCGAATCTGCCGGCCGGCAGATTCGTTCCAAAGTGCATTTTGATCACTGAGATAGATTATATCTCAGTGATCAAAATAAACAAAACAATAAATGACCCCCCCCCCCCCCCCTTGTCACCCCCATAGGTAGGGACAATAAAAAAATAAAGAAATGTTTTTTTCCACTAATGTTAGAATAGGGTTAGGGTTAGGGCTAGGGGTAGGGTTAGGGGTAGGGTTAGGGCTAGGGTTAGGGCTAGGGTTAGGGTTAGGGGTAGGGTTAGGGTTTCGGTATGTGCACACGTATTCTGGTCCTCTGCGGATTTTTCCGCTGCGGATTTGATAAATCCGCAGTGCTAAACCGCTGCGGATTTATGGCGGATTTACCGCGTTTTTTTCTGCGCATTTCACTGCGGTATTACAACTGCAATTTTCTATTGGAGCAGTTGTAAAACCGCTGCGGAATCCGCACAAAGAAGTGACATGCTGCGGAATGTAAACCGCTGCGTTTCCGTGCAGTTTTTCCGCAGCATGTGTACAGCGATTTTTGTTTCCCGTAGGTTTACATTGAACTGTAAACTCATGGGAAACTGCTGCGGATCCGCAGCGTTTTCCGCAGCGTGTGCACATACCTTTAGAATTAGGCTATGTACACACTGTGCGGAATTGGCTGCGGATTGGCCGCTGCGGATTCGCAGCAGTGTTCCATCAGGTTTACAGTACCATGTAAACATATGAAAAACCAAATCCGCTGTGCCCGTGGTGCGGAAAATACCGCGCGGAAACGCTGCGTTGTATTTTCCGCAGCATGTCAATTCTTTGTGCGGATTCCGCAGCGTTTTACACCTGTTCCTCAATAGGAATCCGCAGGTGAAATCCGCACAAAAAACACTGGAAATCCGCAGGTAAAACGCAGTGCCTATTACCCGCGCATTTTTCAAAAATGATGCGGGAATATCTCACACGAATCCGCAACGTGGGCACATAGCCTTAGGGTTGGAATTAGGGTTGTGGTTAGGGGTGTGTTGGGGTTAGGGTTGTGGTTAGGGGTGTGTTGCGGTGTGGGTTGTGATTAGGGTTATGGCTACAGTTGGGATTAGGGTTAGGGGTGTGTTGGGGTTAGTGTTGGAGGTAGAATTGAGGGGTTACCACTGTTTAGGCACATCAGGGGTCTCCAAACGCAACATGGCGCCACCATTGATTCCAGCCAATCTCGTATTCAAAAAGTCAAATGGTGCTCCCTCACTTCCGAGCCCCGACGTGTGCCCAAACAGTGGTTTACCCCCACATATGGGGTACCAGCATACTCAGGAGAAACTGGACAACAACTTTTGGGGTCCAATTTCTCCTGTAACCCTTGGGAAAATAAAAAATTCTGGGCTAAATTATTTTTGAGGAAAGAAAGCGTATTTATTATTTTCACGGCTCTGCATTATAAACTTCTATGAAGCACTTGGGGGTTCAAAGTGCTCACCACACATCTAGATAAGTTCCTTTGGGGGTCTAGTTTCCAAAATGGGGTCACTTGTGGGGGGTTTCTACTGTTAAGCCACATCAGGGGCTCTGCAAACGCAACGTGACGCCCACAGAGCATTCCATCAAAGTCTGCATTTCAAAACGTCACTACTTCACTTCCGAGCCCCGGCATGTGCCCAAACAGTGATTTACCCCCACATATGGGGTATCAGCGTACTCAGGAGAAACTGGACAACAACTTTTGGGGTCAAATTTCTCCTGTTACCCTTGGGAAAATAAAAAATTGCAGGCTAAAAGATCATTTTTGAGAAAATAATTTTTTTTTTTTTATTTTCATGGCTCTGCGTTATAAACTTCTGTGAAGCACTTGGGGGTTCAAAGTCCTCACCACACATCTAGATTAGTTCCTTTGGGGGTCTAGTTTCCAAAATGGTGTCATTTCTGGGGGATCTCCAATGTTTAGGCACACAGGGGCTCTCCAAACGTGACATGGTGTCCGCTAACAATTGGAGCTAATTTTCCATTCAAAAAGTCAAATGGCGCGCCTTCCCTTCCGAGCCCTGCCGAGTGCCCAAACAGTGGTTTACCCCCACATATGAGGTATCGACGTACTCGGAAGAAATTGCCCAACAAATTTTATGATCCATTTTATCCTACTGCCCATGTGAAAATGAAAAAATTGAGGCGAAAATAATTTTTTTGTGAAAAAAAAGTACTTTTTCATTTTTACAGATCAATTTGTGAAGCACCTGAGGGTTTAAAGTGCTCACTAGGCATCTAGATAAGTTCCTTGGGGGGGTCTAGTTTCCAAAATGGGGTCACTTGTGGGGGAGCGCCAATGTTTAGGCACACAGGAGCTATCCAAACGCGACATGGTGTCCGCTAACGATGGAAATAATTTTTCATTCAAAAAGTCAAATGGCGCTCCTTCCCTTCCGAGCCTTACCATGTGCCCAAACAGTGGTTTACCCCCACATGTGAGGTATTGGTGTACTCAGGAGAAATTGCCCAACACAT